>NC_140937.1:63885491-64279517 GCF_014529385.1 Adiantum capillus-veneris
TTATCCATGAGAGAAACGTGCTCAACATACAATATGTCATGCCTAGGAAAAGGGATCACATAAAGATGCTGACTAAAATACAAGAAACGATCACCAATGAAACACTCGAGCAATGTGTAACTAAGTCAGACTTTGTAAATAATTAATTTATTTACGAGAACAGAATCATCTAATTAGTTGTGTGTACACCAGAATAGACCTAGCAGTTCTAAGGCCTCAGGTGAGCCTAAATGCGGGCCACAACACCTCAGAGGGACCTTAGCAGAAATTACCCTGAAGCCCTAGTGATTGGGAAATCGGGTCTTCAAAAAGGGGTAAGCAGTAGCCTCAGATTTTAGGCTCAGGAAAAATACGCGCATCAGTACAAGCACATGAATGAGATGGGGTCCTTAGAACAGTGACCCTAAGGCTAATAAAGCTAATAAAGCCTTAGGGTAAGTTTCGTTAAATTAAATTTAACGGTTCGTGCCCGGGTAGGCGCCCGGACAAGTGTGAACAGGTAAAGGCGGTGCAATGCCAGTGCAGCATTGCGCCGGCAGACCTTTGGTGTTCTCATAAAAGAATCATTGGTAGCATTTGTTAGTTAGTTGCACATTTTTAATTAATGAGCTAGAAGCTTTTAAAGTCAAAAGTTGAATGGTTTTTAAGTTTTTTAAGTAAGTGTGCCAAGTGGCACACTTACCAATGCAAACTAACCCTCTCTCACTCTCACTCTCACCCTCTCTCTCTTCCTAGCGCCCCCTCTCCCTGATGGCTATTCAGGAGCCCCCCCTCCCCCATTTTCAGGGCTGGCAGTGCACCTACCCCCCCTAATGTGAGCGTGCTCTACGCGGTGGAGCCCTCCATTGAAGCTTGAGAGCAGCCCCTTGCGACATGTGGTAGCCTTGTGCTCCCATTGTCAAGAACAAGGGATCTCACAGTCATAGACACCTTCTGGTGAAGTTTCATCGCGAGAAGCTGCCGTAGACGCTCTCTTAGCAGAGTGCGGCTGCTGTAATTCTCTGTTTTCAGCCCCTAATCACCTCGATTAGGGCTGTTTTCAACAGATCAGCCATAAAAATTCTCTTCTCTCTCCTTATCCTAAGTCTACATCAAGTTTGGCGCGATTCCATCGCGAAGAAGACCTCTGTTTCGGCGTAGGGGTGTGCACACGTAAGAATTTCAGGTTATGTGCAGAAAATTACAGCAAGCATGTGCGTGTGCATTTTGCTTGTTTCTCTTTTGTGTTCGATGCATGAATGAATGAGCATGAAGGCAACACATAACGGAAGATGGACTCTCCTCTGTGAGAGCTTCGGATGAGCTGTTTTGGAAGATAGACTCTCTTTTCGAGAGCTTCCAACCAGTCTCGCAGAAGAGGGGAAATCCCCGAAGCAAAAAGAAAGTGGAAACACTTTCTCAGTCAGTAGTCAGAACAGAACAAAAGAAAGAATAGAGGACGGGCGAATGCCCCGTTCCTGTGCTTGTAAAGATTCTCCCTTAGTAATAAAGATATTCTCTTTATGGGGGGGGACCAGCCCATCTTCTGGTCCCCAATGGAGTGTCAAGTTTTCTCTCTCCCTCTATTCTCTTCAGTATTTGAAGTGCAATTAAACGTCAGTTTACGCTTCCGTATTTTTGTGACACAATGCGTGCGTATCAGTCATGCGAACACATAATACTTCCTGTGAGGGTTCTTTGGACCTAGGCTCGAGAGCCAAGATCAGTTCTTGTGGGGGTTCTTTGGACCTAAACTCGAAAGCCAAGATCGGTTCTTCGTGATTGATCAAATCTACAACGAGGTTAGGTTCGCTAGAAAAAGCATCCACTAACACATCATCCTTGTGAACAATCACATCATCTTCATGCAAATCATCATGCTTGTGAGAAATCACATCTTGATCGTGCAAATGATCATGCTTGTCATTGTCATCCAAATCATCATGCAAATCATTGGCATTCAAATCATCATGCTCATCATTATCATTCAATTCATCATCATGCAAATCATGTGTGTCATGCTTTGGAGAAGAAGAGACTGAGAGAGTCTCCTTTTCCCAAATCTCTTGCATCTGTGCCTGAACTTGAGAAAAAAGTCACAACATCTCTTTCATGTGTCGGTCGCTATGTTCTTGTCTTGCTTTGGCTTCGTGATGTATGGCTGCCACTCTTTCTTCGTGTTCACGCTCTATTTCTGCTTTTCTTTCTGCGTGTCTTGCTTCGCGTTCTTACTTCCTTTCCTAAACATCTGCTCCAACTCCTCCATAGGAGTTAGTGCAATCCTTGACATAGATGGGGAAGGGGGAGGGTCGGAAAAACTTCCTGGTGGGGAAAATTCTTCTTCGCCTCTCTCATGCTCATCACCTCCAAGCGAAGTATCCATTCCGCTTCGAGTGATGACCATCCACTGAAGTCTTGGGTTCTTGTCGGTTCTTGCGGTCTTGGGTTCTTAAGTTCACGAGGAACTTGGGTTCTTGGGGGTCTTGGTTCTTGGGGTTCTTGAGTTCTTGAGAGTCTTGAGGTTCTTGAGGTTTTCTTTCGCTTGCAAACCATGTTGGAGAAGGATCTTCTCTTCACCCGAGTTCTACTCCTTTCTATGGGCGCACCCCTTGGCGGCCTTGCGCTCACACCAAGGTTTCTTTTTCCCACCTCACGTTGATTGGCCGGCCGTTAAGTGCACGGTCCGCTCTCAATGAGTGAAAAGAGACACAAGGGGAGGCTAGACAAGCCCTTCTTTCTTGGGATTCCTGTCACTCTTCAAAAAAAACGATTAGGAATCAACACGCCCAAGCGAACTTGAGTTCGTGCGACCTCAACAAGCAAAAAAAAAATTCTTGTGATTCTTGTTGTTCTTTCCTTGAGTTATACAGAACACTGCCAAAGCTCTGATACCAATGTTAGGCGCAGCGCAATGAATGTTTGAACTTTGCTCAAGATGAGTGCTCCGAACTTTGCTCAAGGTTCCTTTTACTTACGGAAGGGAGAGCCTTCCGTTCCTTTAGTGAGAGAGTGCAATGGACACAAACAAAGTGAATGGACATTGTGCATGAAAGTGTATGAGACTGAGAGATAGAGAGAGAAGAGAATACGACACCAGAGACGTCGTAAAACCCTCCTCCGAAGACCCCACTCTCGTCGGTGAGAGTGGTCTACGTATGATTACACAATCTGGTACAAATGGTATGCTCAAGATGAGTGCTCCGAACTGTGCTCAAGGTTCCTCTTACTTACGGAAGGGAGAGCCTTCCGTTCCTTTAGTGAGAGAGTGCAATGGACACAAACAAAATGAATGGACATTGTGCGTGAAAGTGTATGAGACTGAGAGACAGAGAGAGAAGAGAATACGACACCAAAGACGTAAAACCCTCTTCCGAAGGCCCCACTCTCATCGGCGAGAGTGGTCTACTTATGATTGCACAATCTGGTACAAATGGTATGCATGAGACTGATGCAAGTCTAGACTATGTCGACGATGACGACCGGGATGACGAGTCGACCTAAGGGCTGAAATCTGCAATCTTTCTACTGCTGTCCAAAAACGCTATGGGCTGAAATCTGCGACTAGTCCAAAAACGCTGATTTTGGGGCTCTTTTCTGTGGGTCTTTGACGCTGAAAATCTGCAGGTTTAGGGCTGAGAACTGAGGTTCTTCATGGCTGAAAACTGAGGTCTTTACCGGGCTGAATCTGCTACACTTAAGGTGAATATTGCCGGTCTTAATCTGCTGCTGAAATCCAAAAACGCCAATGGAGCTAATGAACAAAAACGCTAGCAGTGGTTGATCCTTGCAAAACGCTAGGTCCTGTCTTGCAAAAACGCTAGGTGTTGGGTACTGTTGGCGATGCAAATCTGATGCAAAAACGCCAGGATGGGGATGCTGTGCAAAAACGCTAGGTGAGGGAATCTGCTGCTTGGAGGGGAAAGTCCACCAAGGTTCTTGTGAGAAGTTGCCTGCTGAGCTTGGCTCCTGTTGCCTCTTCTGCCATTTAGTGCTAGCTTTGGTTTGCTTATATATTTTCTTACCCAATTTGCCCTACCTACTTTTGTTGAAAATTCACTTAACTTAATAAGTGAAAAATGTCAAAAATAGATAAAATAGGCTAAATGCACTGGAAAAATCCCCTAGCTGATTCTAATGGATTCTGATGGGAATACTGACGATCATGTTGTGTGCAACCAGAGGATATTCATCTATACTAAGTGACTGGGTATGCACGGTCTACGAATAGACTCACAAAAGTGCCAGATCACTTCTAATCTAGACTGACTGGACTGACTGAACCCTGATCATGCTGTAGCTTGTCCACGGACACATAGGGTTGGATGTGTCACGTGACAGTCCAAATGCCCTGAGAAGTGAGGCCCTTGGGGCCTATTTATTGATACAAGGGATGCCAAAAGCATAGCCCCAAAAGCGGTAAACTCAAAAGCAAGGAGTCCCAAAAGCAATTGGCTCCAAAATCTTCCCCCAAAAAGCATTAGCGCAGTTTTCGGAATTCCGTACAATTCTGCCACATCATCTGGCTATCAACGCAATTTGCGGACATCCGTACTGCCACGTCAGGAGTCCGCGCAAAATCCGGATTTTTGTCACATTGCCACGTCACCTGTCTGTACGATCTGTCCTATCCATAGGTGGTCATGCCATGTCATCATTTTGTGACATTAGAGATGCTGTCACAAATGGTGACGTGGCAGCAGACCCCGAACACACACTGACACGTGGCACGCTAACGTGATCACTGTACGGATTTCCGGATTTTCCGGCACAAACCCGCTAACGTGACAGGTGTACGGACAGCTATTTGGATTTTTGCTTTTTACGCTAACACAACCGTACGGATTTCCTGGATTTGCAGTGAGATGCTTTTGGGGCTTGAATGCTTTAATTTCTAAAGGCTTTTGGGCCCAATGCTTTTGAGTAAGAAGCTTTTGATTTTGGGGCTCTGCTTTTGGGCATCCCTTGTAACAATAAATAAGTGGGCAAGGCCTCACTTCTCAAAGCATTTGGACGTAGAGTTTGAGATTGAGCACCTATCCACTCTCTTGTACTTTGACACAGATTAATACAAAAAGAAATACCGAAAGGGGCGCCAGTCCTTGGGGCCAATATCTCTAGGCACGGAACTACGCCGGCAGGCCGTGTCGACTTGATTGTAAAATTGTGACTGTTTTAAAGTATCTCTGTTGTGTTGCGGTAGAATCTTAACTTGGGGTGTCCAAGTTTGTTACATTGGTATCAGAGCGCGGCCGATTTCTCTTCTACCGGGAAATCCGATCCTTTTCTCGCGATACTTATGGATTCCAACAGAGATCAGTCGACTTCTTTTGCATCTGGGAATGCGGGAGGAGATCACGAAGAAGATTCTCATGAAGAGTACGGCTGTAAGGTGCAACGGAATGAATGTTGAACTTTGCTCAAGATGAGTGCTCCGAACTGTGCTCAAGAGTTCCTTTTACTTACGGAAGAGAGAGCCTTCCGTTCCTTTAGTGAGAAAGTGCAATGGACACAAACAAAGTGAATGGACACTATGAATGAAGGTGCATGAGTCTGAGAGATAGAGAGAGAAGAGAATACGACACCAGGAAGTTGTAAACCCCTCCTCCAAGGGCCCCACTCTCAATAGCGAGAGTGGTCTACTATTGATTGCACAATCTGGTGCAATGGCTGATGCAAATCTAAATGGGGCTATGTCGAGGCCGACCGTGGTGCCGACGAGGAGGGGACTATGGCTGCAAACTGAATGCTTCGAATCGTTGAATTGATGCTGTTGCAAAATCGCTGACTTTGCTGAATTCCTGCTGCTTCAAAACGTTGTGCTGCTGTGCCCTTAAGCGTGGAGTTTCTGCTGCAAAAACGTTGATCATAGGTTGCTGGAAACGCTAAGTTGGCTGTCCTTAAATTACCGCACAAACGCTGTTATGCTGTCCTTCCAAAAATGCTGGTCTAGGCTTGTCAAAAACGCTGGTCCATGTTGCTCTTTGACGCGCGGGTTGCTGGATCTGAAAACGCTATGCTGCTGGCTGACAAACGCTAATTGGCTGGTTCAAAACGCTGAAATGTTGGGGTTGAAAACGCGAGGGTTCTTATGTTGGTCTTGCTTGAGAATCGGCGTATTGAGCAATGCTCCTGCTGCCTCCTCTGCCAGAAAGTGCTAGCTTTGGTTTGCTTATATATTATCTTAGCAAAATTGCCCTACCTAGTTGCCAACAAAAGTCACTTAATAAATAATTGAAAAATGTCAAAAATAGGAAAAATAGGTTTAATGCACTGGAAAATTCCCTTGATGGATTCTGATGAATTCGGATGATCATGTTGTGTGCAACCAGAGGATATGCATCTAATCTAAGTGTCTAGACATGCACGGTCTGCGAATAGACTCACAAAAGTGCCAGATCACTTCCTAGGCTTGTCAAAAACGTTGGTCCATGCTGCTCTTTGACGCGTTGGTTGTTGGATCTGAAAACACTATGCTGCTGGCTGAAAAACGCTAATTGGCTGGTTCAAAACGCTGAAATGTTGGGGTTGAAAATGCCAGGGTTCTTATGTTGGTCTTGCTTGAAAATCGGCCTGTTGAGCAATGCTCCTATTGCCTCCTCTGCCAAAAAGTGCTAGCTTTGGTTTGCTTATATATTATCTTAGCAAAATTGCCCTACCTAGTTCCCAACAAAAATCACTTAATAAATAAGTGAAAAATGTCAAAAATAGGGAAAATAGGTTTAAATGCACTAGAAATTCCCTTGATGGATTCTGATGGTGATGCTGATGATCATGTTGTGTGCAACCAGAGGATATGCATCTAATCTAAGTGTCTGGACATGCACGGTCTGCGAACAGACTCACAAAAGTGCCAGATCACTTCCTATTCTAGACTGACTTGACTGATTTGAACCCTGGTTATGTTGTAGCTTGTCCACGGACACATAGGGTTGGATGTGTCACGTGACAATGGCCCACCTCAACCTACTCATGCTGAGATTGAAGATATGGAACGTCGACAATTGATTGACGACGCAACAAAGATGATGATTAACATTGCGAAGGATCCAAATTTTGTAAAAATTTTGACTCAGCAATCCTTCGAAGAAGTGCACACCCAATGGCATAAGGCCACAGAACCACCCATCAAACCGGCACTCAAGAAACCTCCTTCTCCGAGGATGTTTACAGAGAAAGAATTAGAAGAGGTGGTTCAGACACAGATCAGCCGGCTTTTGGACGCGAACAATAAAGCCAAAAAGCACGACAAAAAGCAGAAGAAAGGAACTGACTTCCCAAGTTATTTGGGTCGTCAATCTACTTTTGCATCGGCAGGAAAGCAGAAGAATCGTGTACGATTTGAAGGACTACCTAGTTCTTCTTCTTCTTCTTCTTCTTCTTCTTCTTCTTCTTCTTCTTCTTCTTCTGACAGTTCTTCTAGCTCATCTGACTCGAGCGAAGAAGACAAAAAAGGAAAAAAGCGAAGCAAAAAGCAAAGCTTTGAAAAGGGTAAGAAAAAGGCAAAGAAGCCTAAATTTCGCCCGGTTTTTGACAATTTTATTGAGGACTCATCCTCAGATAGTTCGGACTCCGACAATCACATGTTCTACGTAAAGAAGAAGCATTTTTATAAAGCCAACCAATATGACTTCCTCAAAGATAAAAGCAAAAAAGTAAGAGAATTCAAAGAAGGTGGACAGTCAATTAAGTTTGACTTTTTTCTGGATTTCGAGATGCTCCGAGGAGTTTGGCCTTCATACAGCAGTTTGACATAGCTTTCTTTGGAGGGCATTACTCAAAGCACTCCAAGATTCGGAGGGCTACCTCTTTCTTCAAGGGAAATGCTCGAACATGGTGGTCCACCCTGCTACTGAGAAAGGAAGCTCCGGTTAACTAGTTGAAACTCAAAAGGCTTTTTATTTCTTCATGGCTGACTCGGGAGTATGAACGAGATATACGAACTGCTTGGAATCATCTTCGGATGACCAAGAGAGATTCTCTCGACGCGTATTGCGAGAGATCTTGGAGCTCTTTTCTACCAGCTTCTTCATTTAAGAAGGTCTCATTTAAAGAACAAATTGAGCAGTTTTGCTGCGGACTTCCTACAGAGATCCGAGACTACTGCTTAGAACAAAGTTGAATTCTATCCAAGAATTGATGGGTCATGCAAAACGGGGTTTTGCCATACACTTGGGCAATCTGACTTACCCCACATATGAGATCTTGACTCAGAGAACCGAACAGACTACATCAAAGAGGGGAAGTGTTTTGGATGCGGGGAACCTAGGCACGTCTCCGCGAAGTGTCCTAAAAAGGCATAGCAAGAACAGAATGAAGACAGGCCAGAGAGTTCGAGAGCAGTTGAGGAACGTGGACGAAAAGGCAAGATGAAAACAGGACTAGTTCCAGATTGCATAGGTACTGACCCAAGCAGGATTGATGAAAGTGCAGAACTTTGCCGAGCTTGGGGCAAAGTGAAAGATCAAGAAGCCCTGATTTTCTTTGATGGAGGAGGAGCCAAGGCCAACTTCATTTCACCTGAATTGGCGGCGCGGCTAGAGATTACACCCGATCGGATGGGACCAAAGCAGAGGCAATTCTAGAGGCACCCGGACGGCGGGACATGGCCATTACACCTGTCATTGGCAAACTTCGGTTGTTGTCAGGGGTATTTGGGACACGAGGACTTCTACATAATGCCCTTGGAAGGTTGTGGTGTCCTCTTGGGAGTCCCTTGGTACCATAAGAACAACACCGTGGTCGATTATCGGGCAAGGAAAGCGACATTGACTAATGGAAAGGGTCGAAAAATTGTACTTGATGTGAAATTGAAGGGCGAGTCTGTCCCTATTGTATCGGCTTCGACCGTTTCAAAATTCATGAAATTCAGTCTATTTGTTTTCTTTTTGAAAGAGTTGAATGATGAACATAGGACAAATATGTCTGAACTTGATAAAGAACGCAAAGATTTTCTCCACACTCATGCCGATTGCTTTTCAAAGGGCCTACCAGGCAAGGTGCCACCAGCTCGTCCTAAGGATCATACCATTGATCTGATACCTGGAAGCACACCAGCGAACCGGCCACCTTACCGTGTGAGCCGAGCCCATAATGAAGAGATTATGAACCAAGTGAAAGACCTCTTGGAAAATGGTCTTATCCAACCGAGTACTTCACCTTACTGCTCTCCGGTGTTGTTGGTTTTAAAGAAAGACGGATCTTAGAGAATGTGCATTGATTATAGAGCTCTCAATAAAATCACCATCAAGAACAGATTTTCGATTCTGAGGATCGATGATATTCTTGACCGACTACAGGGATCCTCTTGTTTTAGGAGGATCGATTTGAAGAGCGGATATCATCATATCCGAATCGCGTCGGGAGATGTCTACAAGAAAGCTTTTTGGACGAGCTTCGGTTTATATGAATTTTTCGTGATGCCTTTTGGCCTTACCAATGCTCCAACGACTTTTAACCGAATAATGGACAGGATTTTCAGAGAGTACAAATCTTTTGTTGGCACTTTTTTGTGATGACATTATTGTCTTCTCCAAGGATGAGGCAGAACATAGACAACATCTGCTAGAGGTCTTTCAGGCACTGCAAGATCACAAGTTGGTGATCAATGCCAAGAAGAGTGAATTTTTCTTATCAGAGATACACTTTTTGGGACACGTCCTCTCAACAGGAGTGCAGATGGACCCGGCCAAGATTGAGACTATACGTGATTGGCCCGATTTGAAGAATGTCCATTAAGTTAGAAGCTTCTTGGGCTTACGTTCTTACTACCGGCGGTTCATTAGAAAGTTTGTAGAGGTTGCTTCCTCTTTGCATATCTTGACACAGAAAGGAGTCCCTTTCTCGTGCGGACCCACAAAGGTGACTGCCTTTCAGACATTGAAAGAAAAATTGACTACAGGACCAGTTTTGACTTTGCCGGATTTGCAAAAGCCATTCGAAGTATATTGTGATGCTTGTGATAGTAGTCTAGGTGCGGTCTTAATGCAAGAAGGCCATGTCATTGCCTATGAGAGCCGATTGTTTTCAAGGCCGGAATTGACAACACAGATTTATGAGAAAGAGCTTTTGGCCGCTATCCATGCTCTTACTCAGTGGCGACATTACCTACTCCGAGCCGATTTTACGGTCTTCACAAATCATCAGAGTTTACGCTACTTCTGTCACAGAAGCAGCTATCTGTCACGTGACACATCCAACCCTATGTGTCCGTGGACAAGCTACAGCATGATCAGGGTTCAGTCAGTCCAATCAGTCTAGATTAGAAGTGATTTGGCACTTTTGTGAGTCTATTCGTAGACCGTGCGTGCCGAGTCACTTAGTGTAGATGCATATCCTCTAGTTGCATACAGCATGATCATCAGTATTCCCTTCAGAATCCATGAGATTCAGTCAAGGGAATTTTCCAGTGATTTTAGCCTATTTTCCCTATTTTTGACATTTTTCACTTATTATTTTTAAGTGACTTCCCAACAAAAGTAGGTCGGGCAATTTTGCTAAGTTAATATATAAGCAAACCCAAATTAGCACTTTCTGGCAGAAGAGGAAGCAGGAGCTCCCTGCTCAACAGGCATCTTCTCAGCAAGAACCCATCAAGAACCTAGCGTTTGCAGATTCCCTCTCCAAGCCCTGGCGTTTTTGGTCTCCAGCAGTACCTCCCAATTTCTGGCGTTTTCAGCATTGCCGTCCTCGCCTTCAACACCAGATCCCTAGCGTTTTGCATAGCGCCAGCACCCCCCAGATCCCTGGCGTTTTTCAGCCTTGCATCATCGCCAAGTTTTCCAGACAGCCTAGCGTTTTTGCTAATGATAGCAGGCAGCCCAGCGTTTTTGGTTTTCAGCCGTAAACGCAGCAGTTGCAGCAGCGTTTTCAGCATCCCCCACAATAGCAGATTCAGCCCTAGAAGCATTGCAGAAGATAGCCATTTTCAGCCCTCGAAAACGCAGCCAAAACAATCATTTTCAGCCACCGAAACAGCCCCAAAATTCAGCAGTTAGAAGACCACAGATTTCAGCCCTAAAGTCGTCGTCGGCGTGCCTAATCGTGTTTTGTTGAAGAGTGACAGGAATCCCAAGAAAGAAGGGCTTGTCCAGCCTCCCCTTGTGTCTCTTTTCACTCTTTGAGAGCTGACCGTGCACTTAGCGGCCGGACAATCGACGTGAGGTGGGAAAAAGCAACCTTGATGTGAGTGCAAGGCCGCCAAGGGGTGCGCCCGCGGAAAAGAGTAGAACTCGGGTAAAGAGAAGATCCTTCTCAAACGCGATTTGCAAGCGAAAGGAAACCTCAAGAACCTCAAGACCCTCAAGAACCCAAGAACCCAAGACCCTCAAGAACCCAAGTTCCTCGTGAACTTAAGAACCAAAGATCATAGTGCATGGTCGTCACCCGAAGCGGAATGGATACTTCGCATACAGGTGATGAGCATGAGAGAGGCGGCGAAGATTTTTCCCCACCAGGAGATTTTTTCGACCCTTCCCCTTCGCCATCTACCCCACAAGTTGAACTAACTCCTATGGAGATGATGGTCAAGTCGATGTTGGACATGATGGCACAACAACAAGAAACGAATCGAGTTGCGTTGGCACAAGTCGCAAGCAAAGCAGAATAACAAGAAGCTAAGGACCGTGAGCGCGACGAAAGAAACGCAAGACTTGCCGCACAACAAGAAGACAATCGCCTTGCTTTAGAACGCGAGCGCGACGAACGCAAAGAAAGAAAACAACAAAGAAAGGCGGACGAGGCAGCACGTAGCGCGGCCTTGGAGGCCGAGCGTGCAGCTCAAAGATTGGCTTTGGAGACCGAGCATAAAGCTCAAAGATTGGCTTTGGAGACCGAGCGTGAAGCTCAAAGAGAGCTATGCACTCAAGAATTGCTTCGACAAGTGCTAGCCTCGAAGACCGAACCACCCAAGGATCGTGGGAGTTCCTCAAGTGGTGCAAGCCACGATGCGGATTCCAACCATCCAGTCACAGAGAAGTTGACTTTCAGTAAGTATGATGGTAAGATGGATGCTACGGTTATTCATTCTTGGTTGCATCAATTTAATGCTTATTTTGCAACAACTAGGAAGACAAGAAATAGCAAAGTTTTGACGGCAGCTACGTACCTTGCCGGTGATGCCATCAATTGGTACCACGCATGGCAAAAGGCACAGCTAGCCGCACACCTAGAGGAAACCGATGAATTCACGCCCCTTTCTTTCAATTGGGCTGATTTCCAAGACAAGCTCAAGGCGCAGTTTATGCCACCTCAGTACCTTGCACGATTGAAGGACGATCGGCGCTCTCTCAAGCAAAATGGCATGCCAGTCATGTCTTTTTCTAATCATGTTTTGCAGCTAGGTACTCAATTACGAAAATCGGATGATGAGCGCAAAGAGGCTTTTCTCTTTGGAGTGGACGAGTATATCAAGTACGATGTCGAGGTACAAGGCGGTAGCGATTGCTCTCGTACAAGAGATGAAGCACAACAAGGGAAAGCCCAAGGAGAACAAGACTTCCATAAGTACCTCGCAGACTTCTCAGAACCCTGAGAACGGTAAGAATGGTAACTCAGAAAAGAATTCTTCCAATGAATCTAAGGGTAAGGCTAACACAATTGCTAAACCTAAGCTTACTCATGATGAAAAGGTAGCACAAGGCATAGTAGGAGGATACATCACGTCGAAAGAGCAAAGCACTTATTCTAAGGAAGGTCATTGTTTTCATTGTCACATTAAGGGTCACATAAAAAGAACATGTCCTAAGTTTGAATCGAATGAATCTAAAGAATCCACAGAACCCACTTCCTCTGTCAATGCAATGAATGATAACACGAGTGTGCCCCACGTTTCTCCTGACCCTCCCATTGATGATTCTCTCATTAAATGTTATGGTCGTACGTCGAGGCAACGTTTTGTCATATTGTTTGACCCAGGTAGTATGCATGATGTGATCAGTCCCTCTCTTGTTGAGAGAGCTCGCCTCGAAGTTAGTCCGAGATCTCCTATCGAGGTCTCTGGCTTTCGTCCCGGTATGGACGCTCTTATCACGGAGGAGTGCCTTGATGTGTTGTTTGGAATTCAACAAGCTGCCTTCACTAGAAGATTTGTTGTTTCTCCTCTCTCAGGATGTGATATGATTTTGGGCATTCGATGGTTTCGTGATAATGACGCTCTCATGAATTTTTCGGCTAACACTAAAACTCTCAATGCCGACAGTGATTCTCCTATTGTCATTCATGGAGAGGACATTGTTCATTCTCCATCTCTCATTGCTAATATGCAAGACAAGATTGAAAGGATTCAGGAGAAGGAAACTCTTTCAGTCTCTTTTTCTCCACAGCATAACACACAGAATTTGCATGATTATGAGAAGCATGATGATTTGAATGATAATGATTTGCATGATGGTTTGGATGACAAAGATAAGCATGATGATTTTCCTAATCAAGATGTGATTTCTCACAAGCATGACGAGTTGCATGAAGAAGATGTGATTGTTCACAAGGATGATGTGTTAGTGGATGCTTTTCTAGCGAAGCTAACCTCGTTGCACATTCGATCAATCACAAAGAAGCGATCTTGGCTCTCGAGCCTCGATCTCAAGAACCCTCACAGGAAGTATTATGTGTTCGCATGATTAATACGCACGCATTGTTCGAATGTTTCATTCATGATCGTTTCCTATATTTTAGTCACCCTCTTTATGTGATCCCTTTTCCTAGGCATGACATATTGTAAGTTGAACACGTTTCTCTCATGGATGAGCACGAATGTATGCGGATTTTTCATGAAAAGCTGAAAAGTATGTATGTAAGGAAGTCACATTCCATGTCTCTTCCTTGGCATGACACGGTACCCGAAAGAGCACATGACACTATGAGCACCAAGCATGGGCATTTCCATTGTGATTTGCCACAGTTGATTGATTTCGATCAAACAGAAAAGATTCGATCTCATTGTTTGCATGTGTTTGATGAACGGTTTGTCACTCCGTCTATTTGTTCACCTACATTGCATGCACAGTCTTTGAGGAAGACAAGATTTTTTCCCTTCACTTTACATGGAATAGGTATACTCATGGTTTTGTGTTGGAAATGGTTTCAGGAAGTTTCAGCCATGGAGATTCTTGAAGAAGAAGAAAGCATGACTCTCGACGAAGTTGAAGCATTGAAGGAGCCACAGAAGACTTTGAGTCGCTTTCGGCGCGGCCCAAAGAAGCAAGCGTTGCAGACCTTTATGAAGTTCAAGTACCGCACGACCCACACATCAGAGTGGGCCGGCAAAGAGTCCCTTCCAGGATTCCGGATGCTATTGGCGATCTCCCTCGACGCCATACAGTTCGGTACCAGTACCTCACTTTGAAAAGGAGGGGATGTCACGTGACACATCCAACCCTATGTGTTCGTGGACAAGCTACAGCATGATCAGGGTTCAGTCAGTCCAGTCAGTCTAGATTAGAAGTGATCTGGCACTTTTGTGAGTCTATTCGTAGACTGTGCATGCTTAGTCACTTAGTGTAGATGCATATCCTCTGGTTGCACACAGCATGATCATCAATATTCCCTTCAAAATCCATCAGATTCAGTCAAGGGAATTTTCCAATGATTTTAGCCTATTTTCCCTATTTTTGACATTTTTCACTTATTATTTTTAAGTGACTTTCCAACAAAAGTAGGTAGGGCAATTTTGCTAAGTTAATATATAAGCAAACCCAAGTTAGCACTTTCTGGCAGAAGAGGCAGTAGGAGCTCCCCGCTCAACAGGCATCTTCTCAGCAAGAACCCATCAAGAACCTAGTGTTTGCAGATTCCCTCTCCAAGCCTTGGCGTTTTTGGTCTCCAGTAGTACCTCCCCATTTCTGGCATTTTCAACATTGCCGTCCTCACCTTCAACACCATATCCCTAGCGTTTTGCATAGCACCAGCACCCCCCAGAACCCTGGCGTTTTTCAGCCTTGCATCATCGCCAAGTTTTCCACACAGCCTAGCGTTTTTGCTAACGATAGCAGGCAGCCCAACGTTCTTTGTTTTCAGCCGTAAATGCAGCAGTTGCAGCAGCGTTTTCAGCATCCCCCACAGTAGCAGATTCAGCCCTAAAAGCATTGCAGAAGATAGCCATTTTCAGCCCTCGAAAATGCAGCCAAAACAGTCATTTTCAGCCACCGAAACAGCCCCGAAATTCAGCAGTTAGAAGACCACAGATTTCAGCCCTAAAGTCGTCGTCGTCGTCATCGGCATAGTCCCAAGTTGCATCAATCCATTGCATCCGCATTGTACCACTTTGTGCAATCAATAAGTAGACCACTCTCGCCGACAAGAGTGGGGCCTTCGGAGGAGGGTTTTACAACATCTCTGGTGTCGTATCTCTCTTCTCTCTCTATCTCTCAATCTCATACACTTGCACGCACAGTGTCCTTTCACTTTGTTTGTGATCATAGCACTTTCCATTAAGAAAGTAAGGCTCTCCCTTCCATAAGAACTAAAAGGAACCTTGAGCACAGTTCGGAGCACTCATCTTGAGCAAAGCGCAAAGCAGATGGGGTTGGCGAACATCTTGTCACAGTTTCACTTCCAGATTGTCCATGTGCAGGGACAAAAGAACTTGGTGGCGGATGCTTTGTCTCGGAAGCCGTTGGTTCTGGCTATTTCCATGATACATCATAGGAGCTTCGAGGATATGGTCGATCAATATGCCACAGATACAGATTTGGCAGATATTTTCACTCGGATACGGAATGGGGAGGTAGTAGCGGGATATTCCATTCGGATGGCTACTTGATGAAGAAAATGTTGTGCGTTACACAACCGTTGAGGAAAAAGGTTTTAACCGAATGCCACTGTCCACCATTTACAGGTCATCGCGGCATTGCTATCACCTTGAAAGGTGTGGAGAGATACTAATTTTGGCCAAGACTCAAGAAGGACGTGGACGATTTTGTACGTAGTTTCTTGGTATGCCAGAAGGTCAAGTTTGACAGGCATAAATCACAGGGATTGTTACAGCCTTTACCCATACCCACCCGCCCTTAGGAAAGTATTGCAATGGATTTCATTTTTGATCTCCTGAGAACACAGAGTTGGGCATGATGATATATGGACTGTTATTGACAGATTTAGCAAGCAAGCTCATTTCATTCCAGTGAAAAAAACAGTCAAGCCAGATCACTTAGCGAGACTGTTTGTGGCACAGATCTTCAGAGTACATGGCGTGCCTCAGACAATTGTCTCTGAGAGAGATCCCCGATTCACGAGTTTGTTTTGGAAGGCTATTTGGGAGAACATTGGCACACGGTTACAGTTCTCATCATCTTTCCACAAACAGTCCCCGAACTGTCCTCTAACAGTGGGGCACTATTCCCATTGATTCTGACATCCGTATGATTGAAAAACAATCAAAATTCAGCACTGAAAACGCACTTGTACGGTGAGGTTATCACCCTTACCGATGCCTGCTTTTGGAGTGGCAGTTAGCTACTCATGTTCCTGCTCAAAGAGGCTCTTGCCTCTGCAAAAACGCATGTAACCACACAGCTGTACATGAGTCAAATGAAGAGTCCTCTTGTGGGGCATCACATTACTGCACGTAGGGGGGAGAGAGAGTAGTGTGAGGTGTGTAGGACATGACTTCTTGCACCACACTGTACATGAGAAGGAAAGCTTGCAGTCAATAGCTCTTAACCTGTGACAGGTTACAAATGAGCTCTCTCTCAGCTAGAAATCAAGCGTCCAGCTTTCTGCATGAGGAAAGTGCACCGGACACTGCCACTTGGCACATTTACAAGCATTTTCCCGTTTTGGGCTTCCCGGTTAAAAATCTCCCGACTGGTTTTCGGGTTGACTTTGCAGTAGAGTTCTAAAATGTTCCCCTTGTCATTCCGGAGATAACGACGTAAACAGATTTCGTGGCCCAAAATAGCAGTTCCCTAAATTTTAGGGGATGATTCCATTGGACTCCCACTTGTCATCTGACCGTCAATCCCACTAGGACCGCATCCAAAAATGCAATGTGGCCCAGCTGTAGGGTACTTTCCCTCGGTGACCCCACCTTGGCACATGCCTTTATTGAGTTCACTTCCAAGTATCCACCAACTTGCTATGTGCGACGGGGAACCTACATGATCTTGAACTAAGCCAAGACATCCTCTTACTAAAGCAATTCCAATGCCGACCAACTTCCCGTTTGCGGATGAAACTATCGTTGACATTGGCCATACAATGTCTAACCATTTGCAACTTCAAAAAGAGGGTCTCAAAACTTAAACAAAAATCATTGGAAAGAAACCAACTAAGGTTAGCAGTTGCCACGTGCTCGCGACATAGTTAACAGTTTCCTTGTCCTCGTGACACATCCCCCTCTTGAAATCGCAAACGTCCTCGATTGCATTCCATAAATACACGCCACTGATGATCTTGTGTTGTTAGCACTCTTTTATCATCGCATGTATCTACAAGAAAGGTCGTAACACATAGATATAAATGACTTAATGAGACCTTCATACTTTTGTCATTTCCATCTATTACATTGAATTCATATGTACATTTGATCTGGCTAGCTCTATCATTAGCCCTCCGTTGCACACGTTGGGTTGGGGCATAGGTAGGTTGTAACCCAAAGGCTTCAAGGTAAAGCTGCAATACATTTGGTGACTCTCACAACTCATGCTCTTCCATCCACTTTGCATCCATAGGCCGATAGTTCTTAAACCTCACCAAGTAGCGTCTTGCAACCTATCTTTTAATTTTTCTATCCTTATGTGCCAAAACTTGCTCAGGTACCAGGATCTCATCAAGTTCCTCAACTTCTGGTTGATCCTCATCTGGCATATTTTCTGGCACATCATCCACGAAGGGTCTTAGAAGACTCACATGAAACGCATTACGAATCTTCCACGCATCTGGCAATTTCAGCCTGTAAGCCACATCGCTGATCTTGTCAAGCACTTGAAAAGGCCCATAGTAACGCATGCTGAGCTTAGGAAACAGCTGCTCCTTGCCCTTCATCTTCTTTAGCCTTGCCTTTTCGAACCCTAACAGAACCCAATCACCAGGTGATAACAGCAATTCAGGACGGTGACAATCAGCAACCTTTTTCTGTTTTGCTTGACTCTTCATTCTTCGAATAGACTATCATGTCATCAAAGAACGTCCCAACAAACTGTTGATGCGAGCGGAAAATCCGGTCCATCATTCTATTGAATGTGGCAGGAGCATTTGTTAGCCCAAACGGCATCACTAGAAACTCATAAAGACCAAATGTCGTTCTAAACACAATCTTGTGCACATCCTCTAGCCTTATACGAATCTAATGGTACCCTCTCTTAAGGTCTATCCTGCTAAAAATTGCAGCACTCTCTAAATGATCGAAAATATCATCAATCCTAGGAATAGGAAACCTATTCTTGATGGTATTCTTATTCAGCGCATAGTAATCAACACACATGCACCATGAGCCATCCTTTTTCTGTACTAGGAGCACTTGGGAGCAAAAAGGTAAAGAACTAGGCTAAATCAGCCCCTTCTCTAATAACTCCTCAACTTGGCCCATAATCTCTTTCTGCTACGCCGCACTAACTCTGTAGGGAGGTCTATTTGGGGGGCTACACCCTGGCACCAAATCTATCTGATGGTCCTCAGGTCTCTCTGGCGGCAATTGCGACGGTAATGAACCAAAAAGCAGTCACTAAACTCTTGCCAAAATGTTGACCTTTCTTTATCTAACACAGATAAATTTGACTGACAATTATCTGAGACATCACGTGCAAAAATCAAGTACACAGAAAGATGATTCTTTATTACAGAAGTGATAGCCGAAGCAGATACAATAGGGATAGATTCCCCTTTGAGCTTTACATCCAAAACATGAGTTTTGCCCCTATGCTGAAGGGTGATCGTCTTGCCGAAGTCATCCAGCACGCCATGTACTCTGAACATCCACGGAATTCCAAGTAGCACATTGCACCCTTCCAGTGGCATGATATAAAATTCTTCTGTGTCTACATATGACTGAATATGCAGACGCAGCTTTCCAATAATGGGAGTAACACACTCTGAGTAGTTAGGACATGCCAACCCTGCCTCTGCCGTGTACCCCATCTCTTCAGCTTTGATGCCCAGCTTCATAGGTAACTCTGGTGAGATAAAGTTTGCTTTGGCACTTGGATCAAAGAAGATGAGTGCCGTCTGATCTCTAACTTTACCCCATGCTCTGCATAACTCGCTGGCATCTGTATTGGGCCTGTCACCCACCATATCTGACACCAAACTTGCCGTGGGTTTAGGCTTCTTGTTTTTTTGGTCCTCTTTATCATCTAAGTCGGCTCGTCTTTTCCTTTGTGGACAAAAGGCTTCCTTTTCTATTTCTTTGCCTATGCTCTAGAAGTCCCGGTTGAATCCTTATCTTTGTTGGCCTTTTCTGACCCCTGTGGTGACGCTTCAGGAGCCGTTTTCACAAAGGGCTTCTGCGCTGAATTTTTCTTCTGCTGCCCTCCTTTCTCGCCGCTCAGAAACCCATTGTCCTCTCCTTTCAACAAGGCAAGACCAGTGTTAGCAACTTCCATGAGCTGGGTGAGGGTAGCTACTATGTTCTCGGTACAATAGTCCCGAAGCCCTTTAGGCAGCCCACAATAATACTTCTCTATTTGCTCTGTCAATGGCACAAATCTGTAGGAGGTTACTGAGAGTAACGTTTTACAAAACCTTTGATTGTACTCCAGCAAGCTCTTGCATGTAGCTAAAGTAAGTTGGTGCCAATCTGTCGACGTCGGCTTCAAATTCATTTCACATCCAAGCAGATGCAAACATTTGTTTGAAGTAGACCCAAGTGGCGGGTGCCTGTCCTTGCATTAACAATGTTGTCCACCAAGAAAGCGGATTGTCCTTCAAAAAAGTGGCAGCTTTCCTGACCTTAGAGGCCTCTGTAAAATTCCCTCCTACATAAGCTGTATCGAACTGCTGGAGGAAAGTGACAGCCTTTGCCTTATCCTCGAAGCCACTGAAAGTACTAAACTTTACAGCTGCACCACCTTCTTTGTAAGATTTCAGCTTTTCCAGTCCCCCCAAATTGTCATAAGGAATGGTCTGCAACATGGGCACTGTAGTAGGAATCATCGACGCATCTTGGCCAATGACATTTTGCGTCATAGGTGCCACATCTGGCTGCTGTCCAGAAAAACCAGCCATGCCAAAATGACCTTGTGACACGCCAAACTGGCCCTGGTTGCTCTAAAAACCTTGCTACATGCCGATGCTACCATACATGGGGTTTGGCATCATGCCTTGCATACCCCCAAACATTGTTCCTCGCATATACGGCTGACCTCCAGGCGCATAACCAACCATACTCTAGAACACAGATCCACCCCCGAAATACCAAGGATGTACCGTGGGTGGTGGAAAAACTGGATGCATTGCCTGGTAACCAGTTCCCTGTCCATTAAAGACAACATGCGGGCTATGAAAGGTGGCGGGCTGAATTGGCATAGCTTGTGAAATAGGCGTCCTAACCACCTATTCAAGGGCGGGAGGAACTTGCTTTGGAGCCCCCGACTCCGCAACATGCGAGTGCTTCTATCCTGTTGGGGCGCATGACGTACTTGGGCTTGAGCCTCAACAAGCTCTATTCGCGGTGTAGGTTGCCTATTTTGCTGTGAAAAATAGGCAGCCTACAAGCTACGAAAACACATTCACCGCGGCAACTACGTCCTGAACGCATCATCCTCAAGTTGCCCAGTCATAAAGCCCTATACTGGAGGGACATTCACATCAACAAGAGGTACAGACAAACGTGGCCATGAGCTCTCGCCAATCTCGAACACCATAGAAATTTCTTGTTTGTCCTTCGAAGAGGAACCCTCTTCCATAATGCCCTTCCCTTTGTCGGCCATAGTGTAATCCCCCGTTCTTGTACTCTGTATCTTTACCCAAAACAACCGAGGCTCACTTCTTGAGGAAAAAGTGATTGATGTCCCGGCAATAGAACCATGAAACCGGCCGGTGGGACACTAGGCTTTGGCTTTCACCCGAAATTCTTTACTTTAGACACACACAGAGAGAACTTGCACAAGTAACCTACGACAAGGATTAAACCTGCGACGGGGATTAACACTTAAAACACACACACGGCTCGAAAGTTAGAATGCTCCGAGCAGACGCCGACAACCTATAGGCCCCAAAATTGGCACCCCTTTCGGTATTTCCTTATTCTTTAAGAGGATAGATTACAAAGCACGGTCTTGGGAAATCTTTACCTGTATCCAGTAAGATACCACCTGTTTTGGCAAAATTTCGGTAGCATAACAGCCCCAAAACTTGCCCGAAACCAATTCGCCTGCTGGAACTCACTTCCACTGGCATAAACCCTCTGATTTCTACCCAAAAACAGTAAATTCAGCACGCTATATTTACTGGTATTTGCACTGTTTTCAGCCCTAAACAGTCCCTGAATTGTCCTCTAACAATGGGGCACTATTCCCATTGATTCTAGCATTCGGATGGCTGAAAAACAGTCAAAAGTCAGCGCATAACCAGCGCTGAAAACGCATCTATACGGTGAGGTTATCACCCTCACCGGTGCCTACTTTTGGAGTAGCAGTTAGCTACTCCTGTTCCTGCTAAGAGAGGCTCTTGCCTCAGCAAAAACGCATGTAACCACACAGCTGTACATGAGTCAAATGAAGAGCCCTCTTGTGAGGCATCACACTACTGCACGTAGGGGGGAGAGAGAGCAGTGCGAGGTGTGCAGGACATGACTTCTTGCACCACATTGTACATGAGAAGGAAAGCTTGCAAACAATAGCTCTTAACCTGTTGACAGGTTGCAAATGAACTCTCTCTCATCTAGAAATCGAGCGCCCAGCTTTCTGCATAAGGAAAGTGCACCAAGCATTGGCACTTGGCTCGTTTACAAGCATTTTTCCGTTTTGGGCTTCCCGGTTAAAAATCTCCCGACTAGTTGCCCAGTTGACTTTGCAATAGAGTTCTAAAATGTTCCCCTTGTCATTCCGGAGATAATGACGCGAACAGATTTCGTGGCCCAAAATAGCAATTCCCTAAATTTTAGGGGATGCTTCCATTGGACTCCCACTAGTCATCTGACCATCTATCCCCACTGGAACCGCATCCAAAAATGCAATGTGGCCCAGCTCTAGGGTACTTTCCCTCAGTGACCCCACCTTGGCACTATGCCTTTATTGAGTTCACTTCCTAGTATCCACCAACTTGCTATGTGCGACGCGGGACCTACATGATCTTGAACTAAGCCTAGACATCCTCTTACTATACGAATTCCAATGCCGACCAACTTCCCATCCGCGAGTGAAACTACCGTTGACATTGGCCATACAATGTCCGACCATTTGCAACTTCAAAAAGAGGGTCTCAAAAATTAAACAAAAATTATTGGAAAGAAACCAACAACTAAGGTTCGCAGTTGCCACGTCCTCGTGACAGCCTTCCGTTCCTTTAGTGAGAGTGTAATGATCACAAACAAAGTGAATGACTATTAGGTGCAGCGGAATGATTGTTTGCGCTTTGCTCAAGATGAGTGGTCCGAACTGTGCTCAAGGTTCCTTTTAGTTCTTATGGAAGGGAGAGCCTTCCGTTCTTAATGGAAAGTGCTATGATCACAAACAAAGTGAATGGACATTGTGCGTGCAAGTGAATGAGACTGAGAGATAGAGAGAGAGAGAGATACGACACCAGAAACGTTGTTAAACCCTCCTCCGAAGGCCCCACTCTCGTCGGCGAGAGTGGTCTACTTATTGATGGCACAAAGTGGTACAATGACGATGCATGTGACTGATGCAACTTGGGACTATGTCGGTGACGACGATGGTGACGACGTTGTCGACTTAAGGGCTGAAATCTGCGATCTTCGATCTGCTGAAAATCTGCCAAACTTGGGGCTGTTTGGGTGGCTGAAAATCGCAGGTATTGGGGCTGCAAAATCGCTGAGTTGCTGCGTTTTTTCTACTGCTGAATTTGCGTTTTTGGAGGACTGAAATCTGTGTTTTTATTGGCTGAAAAACACTGGGCAAAACGCTGAGGTTTGTTGTCTCCTTGGGCTGGCTTACTGTTGCCCTTGGATGGTGATGACAAGCCCGATGTGCAAGGGGGACACCGCGATCCAACTCTGCTGAAAACGCCAAGCAAGGTGGATGGCTGGCGATGGCAAAACGCTAGGGTGAAAGGTTCTTGATGGGTTCTTGTTGAGAAGGTGCCTGTTGAGCGGGGAGCTCCTGCTACCTCTTCTGCCATTTAGTGCTAACTTGGGTTTGCTTATATATTAACTTAGCAAAATTGCCCTACCTACTTTTGTTGGGAAGTCACTTAAAAATAATAAGTGAAAAATGTCAAAAATAGGAAAAATGGGAAAAATAGGCTAAATGCACTTGAAAATTCCCTAACTGATTCTAATGGATTCTGATGGGAATACTGATGATCATGTTGTGTGCAGCCAGAGGATATGCATCTATACCAAGTGACTGGGCATGCACGGTCTACGAATAGACTCACAAAAGTGCTAGATCACTTCTAATCTAGACTGACTGGACTTACTGAACCCTGTTATGCTGTAGCTTGTCCACGGACACGTAGGGTTAGATGTGTCACATGACAATGACACTGTGAATGAAGGTGCTGAGATTGAGAGAGAGAGAGAGAGAAGAATACGACACCAGATGGTTCTCCAACCCTCCTCCAAGGATCCCCCTCTCTATCACGAGAGAGGTCTATGCTATTGATTGCACAAATCTAGTACAATGGTCTAGATGCAATGGACTTGCCGACGATGTCGACGACAATGATGACAACGACGAGGACGGGCTGAAATCTGAAAACACTAGGGCTGAAATCTGCAAAGCTGCTAACTACTGAATTCTAACACTGTGTCGACGAGGACAGCGATGGCGAAAACGCGACGACGATGCGCTGAAAACACAGATGTTGAAATCTGCGGACAGCGGGCTGAATCTGAAACGCTGGTTGATCTGACAATGCGGCGAGGATCTGCTGTAGCAAGGTTTGCAACAGAAAACGCCAGTGACTATGTAGCAAAAACACCAGTGACTGTGTAGCAAAAACGCCAAGGCTGATCTGGTAACTGCTAACGCTAGGGCTGATCTGGTACTGCTGAAAAAGCTAGGCTGAAAATGTAGCCACAACGCTGGTCTTGATCTACTGTTGGCTGGAAACGCTAGGCCTCCTGCCGATCTTGCTGAGAAGGTGCACTGTAAGTTGGTGGACTGTTGCTGCCTCTTCTGCCAGATAGTGCTAGCGCTAGGTTTCTTTTATAGAACTTAGCAAATTTGCCCTACCCACTTTCCCAACAAAGTCACTTATTAATAATAAGTAAAAATTGGATAAAATAGGGAAAATGGGTTCTGTGCAATGTAAAATGCTCATGATGGGTACTGACTATCATACTGATGATCATATTGTGTGCAACCAGAGGATATGCAACTACTCTAAGTGCATGGACGTGCACGGCTTGCGCACAGGCTCACAAAGGTGCCAGAACACTTCCTAAGCTGACCTGAACCTTGGACACATGCACATAGGGTTAGATGTGCACGTGACATTCCCTCCTTTTCAAAGTGAGGTACTGGTACCGAGCTACATGGCTTCCTTGTAGTCTGCCAACAGCTTTGGGTAGTCTTTGAAAAACTCTTCATCGAGCCACACTACCTCGTGGGTTCCTCGATTCTTAAACTTCAAAAAGTACTGTCTGACTTGCTTTGTTGAGCCATGGCGAAACCGATACAACAATACTTGCTCCGCTCCATGACTTCAGCTTCATCGATGATCTCGGGCTCTTCTTCTTCGAAAATGTCCTTCGGAGGTATACCCGAAACACTTTCAACCAAGAAACGTGAAAAACGTTGTGCATTGACTATGAGTTAGGCAATTGCAAGTTCATCGAAACCTCATTGATCTTTTTAATGACGGAAATGGACCTCTGAAAGACAACTTAGGACATTTCTTTCCAACTTGCTTAAGACATTCCTTCATGATTCTTAGATAAACCCAATCCCCTTCCTTGATAGAAACATCCTGACCATGCTTGTTAGCCTGTCGTGAGTAAGACTCCGGAGCCTTGCTTAGCCGAAGCTTCACACGCTCAAAAATCTCATCCAACAACTCACTTCCAGCATTGGCATCAGGCATTTGACTGACCGAGCGAGTCAACAGTGACTGGAACGGACGGCCAAAAGCTGCCTCATACGGAGTTCGACCAATGGCAGAGGGAGTCAATTCAAAATAGCCTGAACCAATGGGAGATAGAGCTCCCAATGAGACTCTTGATCATGCACATAGGACTTCGAAACATCAAAAGCCAACTGATTGTAAATCTCTGTTTGACCATCTGACTGTGGATGAAAAGCCGATGAAAAATTTAACTTAGTGCCAAAATTTTCAAAGAGTGCGCGCCTTAAATTGGACGTGAACTTAACATCCCTATCTGAAACAATCGACTTCGATAAACCATAGAGGGGGTACCAATGCTTTATGAACAACTGTGCTACATCTTGTGCGGTGACTGTGGCCTTAAAAGGAATCAACAAACTAGGTGGAAGATTAGTCACAAAATCCATGGATATACCCTGAAAAGATCCATCGCGAATAGGCAAGAGGCCTTGCCAGTTATTGCTTACCCCGAGAAGCTTTTACTTTTTGACAAATAGTGCACTGTGTGACATAATGAAACACATCGTTTCGCATTTTAAGCCAATAAAAGAATCTTTCTATTTTTTCCAAAGTGGTAATCCCTGTGTCCACCCATTGTCATGCATTTTTTGGATGAAGATAAAGTCACTAATCCATGCTAAAAAGCTTGCTCACTAGCCTCGAGTACATAGATGTACATAATGCTTAGAGTTTTCAGAGTGCTCTTGTAAAATTTATGTATAAAAGTTTGGTTCTGCTTAGTCATTTGCAAGAGTTTTGGGTTGGTCGAACTCCTAAAAGGTGGTTTTCAATGAGTACTTTTAGTCGTGCTTGATAGCCGGTGAATCGGACTCAAACATCATGAGTTACATGCATTGGAAGTGGGTTGTTCCTCACTTAGAAAGTGGGTGCGGATGCATGCGAGGATAGGCAAGTAGGCTGATTTGATGGACTTAATTAGAAAAGGTGTGGCCGAGGATTTCTGGAAATAGCCGAAGTGATAAGCTCCGAGCCGGGCTTTACAGCGTCGCATTCGGTGCTCGGAGTCACCCGCCACACCTCCGCCAAGATTGCTCAGTGTGGGGAGCAAAACAGAAAATTTATTGGCTAAAGTGGGGAGGTGGGAGGATGATGCCAAGTGGCAATGGAATAATCTCACATGGGGGGCAGCAAGTGGAAATTGGAGGGTATAAGGGGGGGAGTGGGTACCGCCTAAGGGTGTATCAAAGAAGTAAATGAAGCCTCCTTGCCTTGCTTGGGTGTTGGGGCAGAGAGAGGGCGCCATTTTCAGTTCATACCTGCTGCGCAGGCGCAGGTGCCTGGGGTACTTTTTGGTCCACTGGATACCTCCCTTCCCCACTTGCCTTGGTCAAAAAGTGGCCGACAGCTCATTTTTCAGCCAAAAAATGCCAAAATTGGATCAATTAAAAGGTTCCCAAAGAGAGAACCATGTCGGCTAAGAGGAGAGAAAAAATTCCTTCGGATAAGAGCCAAAAAAATTCCCTTTTTAATAGTTGCAATTCCCTGCACATCTTTTTTGCTTACAGAGACTAGCCTTTTTGGAGCTTTTGAGAGATACCTCAACTTCAAAAGCTTGTAACTCTCTCATCTGTTAACGGAATCAAGCATATGGATACTGTTCTGCCTCATTCTTGGAGAAACAATGATATCATCAAAGTGCCAACAAATAGCCTGTACTCTCGAAAAATCCCGTCCATCATCCGGTTAAACGTAGCAGGAGCATTGATTAAGCCAAAAGGCATCACCAAAAACTCAAATAATCCAAAAAGTAGTCCGGAAGGCTGTCTTGTAGACGTCTCCCGTAGCAATTCGGATCTGATGATATCCACTCTTCAGATCAATCCTGCTAAAGCACGAGGATCCCTATAACCTGTCGAGTATATCATCGATCCTAGGAATCGGAAATCTGTTCTTGATGGTGATTTTGTTGAGAGCTCTATAATCGATGCACATTCTCCAAGATCCGTCTTTCTTCAAATCCAGCAACAGTGGAGAGCAGTACGATGAAGTACTTTTCTTTGCCTCCCCCCTAAGAAGCGTGATCTCTGTCCAATTCTTCGTGAGAACCCATATGTAATCTTGGGTTCTTTATGACTTATGCGCTTTAAGACAGAGCGATGAAGTTCAAAAACGCACCCGATGCACGATGGACGAAGGGTGGGAGTGGCTAATAAGTCTTGGTCGGGACACGAAGATTCTTTCACAAAAACCTGTGTGTGCTACAAAAAGGATCGGATCCTCCATAGAAGAAGAATCTTTCTGAGCTCTGATACCACTATTACAGGCTTGGACACTCCAAGCAAGAAATCAATAGCAACACACGAACAAAAACTTCAAAACCATTGAACTTTAATAGAGAGAGAGAGAGTCGACACGGCCCAGAGGTATCGACCCCAAAGTCTGGCGCCCCTTTCGGTATTTATTTTTATATTAATGACTGGCGAAGTACAATGTCCGAGGGTCCTCACTCTGCCAGTGCTCCCAAGTTAATCTGAGGGGGAGAGGCCCTGGCAATTCTTATAAAGGCTCTGGGCCTTCCAAAAGCAATTACATGAAAAGCTTCCAGTTCCAAAAACATTGGCCCCAAGAGCATCTGATCTCAGGAGCTAGCGCCCAAAAGTTGCCAGCATTGTCCTTCGTGAAACACGCCGCAAATCGTGAAAATCCGCACGTTGTGCCACATCAACATCTCAACGTAAATTTCGAGACCCGTACGACACTGCCACGTCAGCAAGGAATCTTCATTTTTAAAAGTTCTAGGATCACTTTGGGCCCCATTGGACGGGGACCCCATAAGTTGAGACAACATTTGTCAACTTCCACTAGGGTTCGACCGGGTGGAGATGCCACACCATCACTTTGTGACACAAGACATAAAGAAGTGGTTTGGGAGATGGGATGCATTACACTTGCTACATGATGCCTCAATAGACTCCCAAGTGAATGAAGCTTTTTTTACAACGCCAATGTATTACGGCTTGGGAGTGGAGCAATCCAGCGGGTCGCGCTTCATACATTACACCACCCACATTGCCCCCAACTACAAAACCATGTTCTTCGCTGAAAGAGGAAACCGTACTCACCCTTACGTGCTTGAGCCTATCCCCTTGTCAGCAATACGCACTATTGCAGCCATTCGGCTTATATCCCACTCTCTTCAATGCAAGACAGGGCGTTGGGGCAATGGAGAAGAGTCAAATCAATTGTGCACATTATGCTCACTGCAGGTTCAAGAGTCTGAGTACCACACACTACTAGAGTGCTCAACTTTTGGTCACATCCGAGCTTGCATCCCTCACATTTTCAGCCATGACTTGGGACTACACGCTTTCCTCTCCCAACCAGAGTGTGGGCTCTCCATTGAGACTCTCATCACCACAATTTTGGAGCATCGAGAATCACTCATCAACCACACGCATACTACATCACATGTAACTTTGGTCCCATAGGTCGTATTTGACCTCCGAGGACGATAATAAAATCTCTCTCTCTCTCTCTCTCTCTCTCTCTCTCTCTCTCTCTCTCTCTCTCTCTCTCTCTCACTCATATGTGTATGTGTATGTGTATATGACATTGCACGTGCTCTCATATGGCAAAGGATCCTAAAGGAGTCGAACCAGATCGGAGTCAAAGATGTCTACCAGATTGCAGGGCAATCCATGTCATCATCACATCTTCTGCTGCCTATTCTGGTATCTCCGTAGATTTAGACAGGAAACCAAGGAAATGGGTACTAGGCCTCCTTTCATAAACACTAGGTCCCGCACTTGAACATATGCAAACAAGATGAAGCAAAACCCTTGAATTTGGCACCAAAAAATAGGGGAAAAAAAGTTGCAGAAAAGCAACTTTAGAGCAAAAACTTACTCAAAAACCGAACTCATTACAGAAATTTGAGAGAGAAAATAAAGACCAAGGTTTTCGAGAGAAGTTAAAATTGTAAAGCAAGTAATGATACAGCTATTCACGACAACCTCTTCGCTGATAAATGTTCCAAATTATTGATATCATTTATTCTACTCTTCATTGCATGTTTTTCAAGCAAACAAAAAAGGACGAGCAAGGTCAGCAGAGAGAGCATTCTTTCCGTCAGATGCTCTCTAGAGATGCATGCTCCTATGCAAAAATCTATTAAAGAACTTCATAAACAGCATCAGCCAAGAAGCTTGGGTCAGATGTAGATATCCGTAATATGGGTGAGGTGATACAGAGAAGAACAATGGGTGTCAATGATATTTGCTTGTTCCTAAATCTTCTGTTTATCCTTCTTATACATGGTGCCTTCTGGTAGAAAAATGTGTGCACCAAGCATTGTAGGACTCTCTCTCTCTCTCTCTCTCTCTCTCTCTCTCTCTCTCTCTCATCTACACAAACAAAGAGATGTCTTGGCAAACCCTGCAATCAAGCACTGCGAAAGAAGAATACTAAACATCAGGAATGGAGTCTCTTACTTGCTCAGGAAACGAAAGACGAGGCGATCAAGCTGCGCGGGATTCCAGCTTATTGTGAAATAAATTTTGCAAACTCTAGGCTAGCCGTAATTGATCACGATACCTTTTATTCGGCATTCGGCGAAGCAATCTTTCGCATTTAAAAATAGGCTCATTTGCATTTTGTACAAACTTTAGCCTTAATTACTCGCGATAGCTTAGGGTATGGTCACGTGAGGCATAGTTATCTATGACGGATAACTATGCCTAACTATGCACTACGCAAAGCTACTGCACCATCCCCGAGGTCACGCACAGCTACCTGCACTTTGAGACTGGTATGAGGAGGTCGCATGCACAATGGCAACTGGTGAGACATAGGAGAGTGAGGAAACTCGCTGACGCTCAAACATGTGAGAGTAGTTTGTTGCATCCAAGTGTGTCAAAAAGATTTTACTTCGTTATTCTCAGCAAAAGCTAGCAATACCAATGTTATTTAATATGCTTCCCTCGCATAACTATGCCATTTTCGACATAGTTACCAAAGCCTTTGCACAATTCTCTAATGCATCCTACCCTTTTACGTGTGACCAAGGGGTGGGCATGATTATTTGTTAGTGTTACTGATAAATATGCCCCTATGGCCACCACCTTATTGGCAATAGCCAAAGAAACCTGTCAAACTAGATTGATTTTTTGCCTCCATGAGGGAGAGATTTGAAATTGACAAACAGCATCATAAATCTCAATCATATAAATATGAATTTTAACAATGCAACTCCATTAGCTGCATTGGAATTAAGTTAGTGAAAAGGAATAAATGTATAAGAGATGGAGTCAATAAAATAGTTGTCATATGATTGTATAAGTTTTCTTATGCATGGGTGCCTTGCGCTTGGACTACCATGGCATTCATAAAGAATTTGGCATTGAATGTGTTCGTCCGCTACCGGCACACAAACTCTCCCCTTTGTGGAGCAGGTACCTATCTTCAATGGAAAGTTTCTTCATCTATTAGTTCATCGCTCAAAAGAGGAGAACTAGGTGTGGAGGAAATAGACACACTAACAGCATTCAAGTAAGAAAGATCCCTCTTTTTGACATGACTCAATGCGTTGGAGTATGCATCATCATGTTGACAATTTCCCTTAAGAGATTCCAAAATCTCCCTTTTAATTTTTGTGACAAATGAGAGTTGACCTTGGGTACACAACTAAGAGCGTGAGCTAACACAATGTATTGTCCTTTACGACATTGGAGCTTTGCTTCATACTTCTGAAGAATCTAAGCCCACTTGACCTTTCGACCCTTCAAATCAAATTGTTGTTTAAACCATTTGATAGTTTTATGGTCAAATACTATTTCAAAATGAACATAAATATCATAAAATCTAATATCTAACCAACCCAACTGATTTTCTCATATTAAATTGATCATTTAATGTGGGATAATAAACGGGAACAAGGGTTAGAATATAGACATGTGCTTACAGATCTATCTCAGCACGAGGCCAATGGTAAAGGGATCCAAATGAGAGATGGTCTGTCAAAGAGCAATGCTACCTAATGGAGCTTAAACGACCTTAGGGTTAGCTTCAATAAAGACCTCCAAAAGTTAGTGTTAAAAAGTCATTTGACCTTACGCAAGCTAAGGCTAACCTCGAGGCGGGAATCGTACCCAAGCATGAGGTGCTAAGACGCTTAAAGTGGTTGTCGGAACCTTGCCCAAAGCTTGAGGTGATTTTTATGCTTAAATGACTAAGGTTTTTTAAATGTTAAATTCAAAGATAAGTTCTCAAGAGGCATGAACGTCCATGCTTGATTGAATAAGTCCTTGAAGTATTCCATTCAACCAAATGACTTAATAAGCATAAAAGACACATGTTCAAATAATCCTCCACATGTGGCCCTTATGATGTGCTTGAATGCTATTGGTTAGGTTTTAAAGGGGTCCAATGAGAATTTAGATACATAAAAATAAATAATTAAGTTCTTTCTCTCAAAAGAGGAAAAAAAGTACACATGTCCAAAGGAAATAATAAAATAATACGAGAGAGAGAGAGAGGTGTGGACCAAGCATGAGAGGGGGGGGTATACTCTTCCACACACACACAAACATTCTCTCATTGTGTGGAGTGCAAAATGCAAGAGTCCATCTCCTTCTCCAAGTTTGTTGAGAAGTTGAGAGCCCACACCAACACTCTTGGCTATGGAATGCAAATCCAACCAAGAGCCATGCTTCAATGCTTAAGCTTGCCATCTTTTTCATCTTCATTACTATGTTATTATGCTATGCTAAGCAAGAAGAGTGATGATAAGTGAAGAACTATTTCTTTCTCCTATGGAATGTTTCTTCTTCCTCTTCCCTACCCTCATTCCCCGCTAGCTCTCTCCACCTTCGAAGGTGTTTGAGGCCTTGGGACTGAGGCTTGGGATAGTTAATGCTTTTTGCAAAGTTTATGTTAAGCTCGTGATGCATGAAGCTTTCCATCTTCATAGCATCGCCAAGGTCACAAGGAACACAAAGATTGTATTGTAACAAAGTCTCTCTTAATGGGAGAATCTATAAAACAAACGCCTTTTAGAGGGGGGACCGGCTCCAAGTAAATCCAGTCCTCATCTATTGTCATGTTCTCTAATATTCTCTCTCTTGCAAAGTATTGTTCATGCCAAGTTAATTAAGTACTATGTTTATGTTACTAAGTTCTCAAAGTAATCTCACAAAAATGCTCACTCTAATTCTCTTAATTCCGCTATTCTCAAAGTTCATAGGCCATTTGCATTACGACAAATCGTGTTGTCATTTTTTCAAAGTGTACACTATTGCATGTAGTTCTTTTTCGTATGATGTTGCTATGCAGAATCAAGTTTCTTGTTCTCAAAAGCAATTTGCCTTTTCTCTTGAAGAAGAACTACTCCAATAGCTTGATTGCTAGCATATGCCTCAGGTTTCTTTGGATCCACAATGGCTAATATGGGTGAAGTAGCTACAACGACCTAAAGTGATTCATAAACTTATTGTTGATTCTCTCCCCAATGAAATGCTTTGCCTTTGGCTTCCAATTGGTTAGTCATATGAACTTTAATTTTTTGCATAGTTTTTAACAAACCTACGGTAAAAACCTGCAAATATCCTAAGAAAATTTAGAGCTCTTCCAAATGTTTAGGAGGAGGCCATTTATGGATGGTTCCATTTTGGATTGATCCTGCACTAGAAATTATATGTCCCAAATAGTGAATTTTTTCTTCAAAAAATCACACTTGGACACTTTAGTATAGAATTTGTGTTGCCTAAGAAGATCAAAAACCTGCTTTAGGTGTTCTAAGTGCTCATCTCCAAATACAATATAGACTAAAATGTTGTAAGTACTCATCCTCAAAACATTGTATTTGAATGTCATGAAAGTAGCTAAAGTGTTGGTTAAACCAAAAGGCATAACCAAAATTAGGGCGTCCAAACCTTGTTTGGAAAGTAGTTTTAGGTACATCACCAAGTCTAATTCTAACTTGATGATACCTAGATCGCAAATCTATTTTCATAAAAATAGGTGCATGTGTGAAGAGTTAGGTCGAATAAACTTACGACTGAGGTAGTCAACAAGCTGACATTCCACCTCAATAATGTTAAAAATTAACAATAAAAACCATAGCAAGCTAAATTTGATAACATTTCATGTATCCCAATGCTAATCCAAATACAGTAGTACCGACCACCAAAAGATCTTAAGTTGACCATTACTGACTAGCGAACCGTAAAGACAAGCTTGGAGAGCATGTTGAGCACTACATTTTTAGCCCATAAACATGAATCTTGGAAAATTTCTTTAAATCTTGACTCAAAGGCACCAAAACTCTCCAATTAGCCCCAAAATCCATAGTTAACATGCAATCCAACAGTCTGTTGCCATAATAGATATTTGGCATAAACACAAGGTATTTAAAACACTAAAATGCATCCAATCCCTCTTCAAAATCCACATGTCAAAGTGATTTTACCTTAACAATGTCAAATCTAGTGTATCATTGGATTACATAATTGCATCCAATTCTCCCATTATATCCATGAATGACAATTCTTCCAAAACACATGAAATTGCTTAACTTGGATCCAACACTTCACATTCTTGAAACACCCTTTGGGCATTGCAAACGTATTACTTCTCCCATTCTCACAAATCACTGAATTTCCTAGAAGAGACCAAACCCTTTGAAGTCAACCCTAGGAATCTTGAAGAAAAACATTTTCAATTAGTGAGAATTTTTCCTTCATTGCACCATCGTAATATCACTTTACAATGGCACTCAAGAAAAATTCTGGAATTCCTTGTACTCTTTGAGCTTTTTTGTCAACTTTGACAATGGATGATCCTTGAGGGTGCATGTCCCTAACCTTGGTATGTTCAACACAAACACTCAAAAACTGAACCGCTTTCTTACTATCATGCCTTGGATCCTAGCATATGTTGAACCGTCATCCAAAACCTTCATCTCTATTTGCACATTAGTAATGAAAGGTTGACCTTGTATAAGTGGATAGGAAGAGTGTTCTTGTATATGCAAATTATATTTGTTGCTTACATCCACTATGGTGACTTTGACAACATGGCATAAATCCCATGATTGTGCATTGGCCGCTCATATATGCCACCCATTTTCTATATCAATAGACCACGTCCCTTTTGGACATTTGGGGAGTTCAAATGAAGGGGTATTTTTTCTCCTTTTTCTCCTCTTTCTACTAAAGTCGTCGACTAATAGAAAAAAATGTAAAGATCCACCCAAAGCAGAAGTAGAAATTTTACTACAGAGATTCGCATGTACCAACTCTAGAGGAGACAATACTCAATTATTACTCTCTCGTGGAAATTCCTTCCTTTGTTCTAGAAGAAGTAGACATTTTACCACAAAGATCTGCATGTACCAACTCTGGAGGAGATTGTGCTCAATTATTACTTCTTGTGGAAATGCCTTCCTTTGTTGTTGGCCCATCATGCAAGCCTCACATACTTCATTCGTATATGATATTTGAGGCATGTGTGCAACCATCCTAGATCTCCACATCTCTTTTAGCACAACAATACTTAGGTGATCAAATCTCTTATCCCATAACTGAGTTGTATCTTTTTTTGTAGTTACCTTAAGTGCAAAAAGCTCATTGTATTGCCCTTAGAATTCAAGATTTTTGCTCCAATCTGCTCAAACAAACTTCAAGACCATGATCAGTGATTGCAGTAATAAAGATAAAATTCTTCTTGATTTGTGGCACGTACAACACGTGAGAGAGTTTCTTACTTTCACCCATGTAGTTGCTAAAAAAGAAATTGTTATGGATCCTTCTGCTAGACATTTTGCATTATTCGCAGCAATTACATTGATAGGTTCATGTGAAGGCTTCCAGGAACTATATCAATCCTTCTTATTAGTCATATATTGGGATGCTCCAATATCTAGAATCCAAGAACCATCAACAAACGGAATTCATGCTAATGAGCATAGCTCTTTTTTTATGGCCCATAGTTCAAGCTCTGCCTCAACATTGTTGGAGGATTCTCTTTCCTTCCAAGAATCTTTTTGTTAAAGTTATGGCATCTCTAGTGAACTGCCCAATGTGATCTCAATATGTATTTTGGATTTAGGTCTTTATTTTACTTCTTTGTCAAATTGTGGGTAGGGCAATTTGCTAAGGTGACTATATAAGTATAGCTAGCCCTCATTGTATAACTATATCAATTCATTGCCCAGGTTGGTTGGTTCAATAATATCTCTCTCTCTTTCTCTCTCTCATGTATTCTCCCCATTGCTCTACACTTTCGCATCGATAACTTTGACATGGTATCAAAGCTATGTGCTCAATGAGCATTGGAGGAGTCAATCCGCACGAAGAAGCGAAGCTCGAGGAGAAGCCGGTCGTCGATGAATAGACTTCAAAAACACTGGCGTTTTTTATTGCATTTGTTGGAAATAGGGTTGCAAGAAAACACACACAGCTTAGAGAAGATGAAGGAAGCTCAATGCACACAACAAAGAGTGTACTACTTGGTGTGCAATGGAAAGATAAGATAGCCCTAGAGTGATGGGCCTAGATACAATTCACGGGGGAAAAAAACCTCCTAGTGAGGGAAAAAATGCCCCGCGGTCATAAGCGTGTTCACACACAACACTACCACATGTATATCGTAACAAATCCCACCCTGGGAGTGATGCGTTGAATGAGAGTTGGCACCTAAAGTATAGGGAAGTGCCATGCCCTAAGGAAATGATTAGTCCACAAAGGGGAGTCGGCCCAAAGCTTTGCGAAAAGCTTCAAACTTCTAGCGAGACAATGCCTTTGTGAAAAGATCCGCAAGGTTGTCATGTGTTGGCACATAAGCGAAGTTGATCTCTCCTACTTAGAGCCTCTCCCTGACATAGTGGTAATGCACCTCAATGTGCTTTGTGCGAGCATGAAAAACTGGGTTCCTCGCAACTACCAATGCGCTCTGACTGTCAGTGTAGATAGTGTTGGCAGTGTCATACCAACACCTAGATCAACCATAAGGCGTCTGAGGCATACACACTCAATCGTAGCTGTGAAGATTTCCATGTACTCAGCCTCAAAACTAGAAGTGGCCACAATAGGTTGCTTTTTGCTCAACCATGATATGCATGAACTAATGAGCATGAAACAAAAAACGCTTGTGAACACTCGCATGTAAAAACAACCAACCCAATCCGAGTCCAAAAGAGCATGTAAATTTGGCGGCAATGATCCCCCTTGGGATAAAACAAGCCAAGATGTAAAGTGCCACTTAAGTAGTGAAAATCCCTCTTGACGGCCTGCCAATGACCTTGGGCTATGCATAAATTTGCTGACCTATGAGACTGCAAACTAAATATCCGGCCTCGTGTTGCATACATAAATGAGGCAGGCAACAACAGTTTGGTAAAGAGTGACATTGCCAGGATCACAAACATCATGAAGACTCAATTTCAAACCTGTTTCCATGGGAGTGGAGATAGGTTTGCAATCCTCAAGTCCAAACTTGCATAGCAATGCCTCTATGTAACTTTTCTGACACAAGGCGATACCACCATCACACTGCTTGAAATGTATACCAAGTAATGATGCAACATCACTTTCAAATCACCCTTAAATTCAGCAATCTGTCTCTCATTTGGTCCATTGATCAATAAATCATCCACATAGAGAACGACAATAATAAGTACATCACCCTCAAGCTTTACATACAATATGCTTTCTGTGGGACTGTTTACAAAAGCCTCGTTTGACCAGATGAGTATCAGCTTTCTCATACCAAGCACGAGGAGATTGCTTCAACCCATACAAATCTTTCTTACATATGCACACTTTATCCTCTTGTCCTTTCTTGACAAAACCGTGAGGCTACGTTACATAAACTTCCTCAAATATGTCACCATTCAAGAAAGCAGTAACAATGTCTCACTGATGTACATCCCAACCAAAATGAGCTGCCAATGCACATAGAAAACACACAGTAGTCATACGACAAGTGGGAGAAAAAGTCTCTTCATAATCTATGCCTTTTTGTTGTGCATAACCTTCTGCAACAAGTCGTGCCTTATAGCAATCAATCTCACCATCCAACTTGCGTTTCAACTTGTAAACCCACTTGTATCAATGGCCTTTTTTCTAGGAGGCAAATCACAATTATTCCATGTGTCATTTTCTAGTGCATCATATTTTGATTGCATGGCAAACATCCAATTTTCTAAATTATGTGCTTCATCAAAAGACGGAGGTTCCTCAGCATCATGTAAGCTAGACATAGCCAAAGCATAACAATCTGATGCATAAGATGCATGGTGAGAACCTGAATGAGTACGACTAGACAAAGGTGCATCCAATTTACTGTCATGCAAAGTATGCACTAGCCACTTTAGCATACCTCTAGCCTGCTCATTCTCAACCCTTTCCTCATCAAGTACATCATGTACATTTGCATCAGTAATAGGCTGATCTGTAACATTTTTAGAAAACCCCCATAGGCTGTACTTTTTCCTCATTGGAATTTACATTTGAACTTCCACCACTGAAAAGAGGCAACAAAGTGTCATAAATGTTATGTGAGCTTACATTATTGTCTCTAGTACATGACAACAAGGGCTGAACAGAATCTTCCACGAACACAAAATCCCGTGAGACCAAGATACGCTTTGTTTGCGGGATGATACAGCCTGTAACCTTTGCTTTCAGCACTATAACCAACAAAAATACATTTGACAGCCTTATCATCCAATTTTTTGTGATGTGTTTGTGGCACCAAAGCATATGCCAAACAACCAAAAACATGCATGTGCTCAATAGAAGTCTTTCTATCATGACATGCTTCATATGGAGTTATAGACTTCAAAGCTTTCATAGGACACCTGTTAAGTATATAAGTGGCACACATGATGGCCTCAAGCCAAAACAAATGCGACAAAGCTTGACTTTTAACCATACATCGTGTCATTTTCGTAAGTGACCTATGTTTCCTCTCAACAACACCATTTTGCTGAGATGTATATGAAGGAGTACGAGCGGAAGTGCGACGCGAGAGAGAGTGCGAGAAGAAGAGCACGACGATATGGTGAACTCACTCTACTGTAATGTGTAGAGCATAGTGAGTTCTTATTAGGTTTTTACAAAAGAATATGTGTACATACCTGGCGGCCTGCCCACTTACCTGGGCGACCACATTGGGCTTTATACCCCAACAACCTCCCACTTAAAGTCCAATGTGGTACTTTAAGTGTGAGAGAAGCTACTATATAAGCTAATATACAAGAGATGTAGAGAAGTGATGTACTACCCTACACCTAACTGCTTGCGAAAATGCGCAAAGCTCTCTGAGGGAAGTCCTTTTGTAAGTAGATCAGCAAGATTTTCTGTGGTGTGAACTTTGACAAGCTGAAGTTGCTTATCCTCGAGCATTTCCCTGATGAAATGATACTTCACATCCACATGCTTTGTCTTTGAGTGATAAACTGGATTGCGAGCCAATTGTATAGCACTTTGACTATCACAATATAACACAGGCATCTCTTCTTTGATTCCCAAATCTGTTACTAGTCGATTAAGCCAAATTGATTCTTTGCATGCCTCTGATGCTGCAACATATTTAGCCTCTGTAGTAGACTGAGTAACACAATCTTGTAATCTAGAATGCCATGATACTGCTCCACCAGCCAATGTAAAGAAATACCCTGACGTAGACCTTCGGTTGTCTAATTCACCTGCATAATCTGAGTCTGTAAAACCCTTTACACTTAGCTCCTGACTCCCATAGCATATACGCATACTCTTTGTAGCTTTCAGGTATCTCAATATTCCTTTCACTGCCTCCCAATGTTTCTTGCCTGGGTTTGACATGTATCGACTTACTACTCCCACTGCAAATGCAATGTCTGGGCGAGTAGCAATCATTGCATACATCAAACTACCCACTGCAGACGCATATGGAATCTTATCCATTTCAGTCTGTTCTTCCTCAGACACAGGACAATCTTGTTTGCTAAGTTTCACATATGGTGGCAATGGAACACTCAATGCCTTTCCCTTCTCCATATTGAAACGTTGCAAAACCTTGTCAATATACTCTGTTTGAGATAACCAAATCAACTTCTTTGATCTGTCTCTCTCAATGCGCATACCGTAAAGACTCTTTAACAACTAGCATACCCAATCTTCCTTGCCTTTCTCAACAAACCCTTCTAGCTGCTGCATGTAAATTTCCACATCTAAATCACCATGCAAGAACGCTGTCTTGACATCCATTTGGTGCAACACCAAATCTAATATGGCAACCAATGCAAGAAAGCATCTCAATGTAGTCATCTTGACCACCGGAGAGAAGACTTCATCAAAGTCAATGCCTTGTTCTTGCTTAAAGCCCTTGGCAACAAGCCTTGCTTTGTACTTTGGATGACTATCATGAGCGGTGATCTTATACCTGTAAAGCCATTTACAAGGTAGAGCCTTTTTGCTCCGTGGTAATTTAACTAGCTTCCATGTCTGGTTTTTATGCAGAGCTGTCATCTCTGACTGCATGGCCAATTGCCAATTCCTGGAGTCCTTCATTTTCATTGCTTCCTTGTAACATGAAGGCTCATTGCAATCAGCCAACATGACATAGTTCATAGATGGAACAAACCTATCAGGAGGTCGCGTGACACGTCCAGATCTACGCACAATAGGTGGCTCAGGCTCAGCCACAACCTGTGGTTCCACTCTATCCTGTCCTTGCTCCTCTTGAGCCCTGACATTATGTCTTGCACGTGCAGGTCCATCTTCTTGGAAGACAACTCTTCTAATCTCCTCAACCCTCTCTGGTTTAGAATGATATTTGCATTCATTAAAGTGAACATCATTGCTACGGACAACCTTTCTGGATTCGGGATCCCAAAGTCTGTACCCCATCTCACCAGAATTACCATAGCCTAGAAAGATGCACTTTCTACTCTTTGGCTCAAGTTTGTTCCTAAATTCCTTTGGAACATGAGTATATGCCTCACAGCCAAAGACTCTGAGATGCTTGTATGAGGGCATTTTGCCTGAACATACCATCTCTGGCACTGAATCCTTCTGCAAAACCTTGCTAGGAGATCTATTTACAAGATGAACAGCTGTTGATACAGCTTCAGCCCAAAACCCATTTGGTAGCTGTGCATTAGACAACATACTTCTGACCTTCTCTTGTATGGTCCTATTCATCCTCTCAGCAACACCATTTTGAGGAGGATTGTAAGGAGCAGTAAGTTCACGTTTTATACCTTTTGACTCACAAAAGTCCTGAAAGGCCTTTGAAACATACTTTCCACCATTGTCAGTGCGTAAGCATTTAAGCTTCTTGCCACTCTGATTCTCCACAAGTGTCACAAACGTTTTGAAAACACTAAACGCTTCATCCTTGTGCTTGAGAAAGTAAACCCATACTTTCCTCGAGTAATCATCTATAAATGTCATAAAGTAAGAAGCTCCCCCTAGAGATAGGTTAGGCATAGGTCCACACAAATAACTATGAACAAGTGCCAACTGTGTATCTCTTCTACTGCTTCTATGCTTATGTGGCTGCTGTGTTTGCTTACCATATAGACAATGTTCACAGAATTCAAAATCATTAAATGAAAAGCCAGGCAAATAACCAGAACGAGACAAGATTTCCATTCCCTTCTTGGACATATGTCCTAACCGGCTATGCCATAAAGAAACGTTCGGCTGCTCGGTTACATTGATTACATTTTTAGAGACATTTGATACATAAATCATGTAAAGTCCTCCAGACTTTACTCCATGTGCTACTGTCATAGAACCCTTGGATATCTTCCACATGTTCTGTCCAAAAGTGGTGACGTAGCCAGCATCATCAAGTAAACCTGTGCTGATCAAGCTCTTTGTAATTGCGGGAACATGTCTCACATTCTTCAGCGTGAAAGAAGAGCCATTCTGAAACTTCAATTGAACATCTCCAACACCTAAGATCTCACATGTCTGCCCATTGCCTAGCCGAACATGATCTTTAGTGGTCACATAAGAGGTAAACCACTCCTTGTTTGGAGACACATGAAGTGATGCCCATGAGTCTATAATCCAGTCACTCAGTGCATTTCCATCAAATGCTGTAAGAAGAGCTGAGTCCATTGTATTCTTCAAGAAGTAGATGTCTCCTGACACTAGACTGTCATCCTCTGCAACAGTGTTTGTCACATTTATTTCTTGAATCTTCACTGAGGACTTGTTCTTCTCACTATGGTCTTCAGCTTTCTCTTGCCTTTTTCTGCTTTCCATTCTCTGCAGTCTCTTTTCATGTGACCCTTCTTGCCACAATGGTAGCATTCTATGTCACTCTTGCCTTTAGCACTGCGGGACTTGCTAGGAGACTGATTCCTCTTTCCACCTTTGTACTTTTCTTTGGTCCTTCCCCTGACAACTAAGGCTGTTCCTTTGCCTTTGTCCATTGTCTTTCTATTGGTTTCTTCAGTAAGAAGACTTCCTTCTACACCTGCTATGTTCAAACCATCTGGAGGTGCAGAATTACTCAAAGCTGTGCGAAAAGTGTCCTAACTTTTCGGCAATGTGATCAACAGGAACATAGCTCTAACAGGTTCATCAAACTTGACACCTTGAGCTGACAACTGACTATAGATTGTGTTGAATTCATTCAAATGATTGGACATAGGTGTCCCTTCTTTCATCTTCAAGTCAACAAGCTTCTTAAGCCAGTATACCTGTGAAGCTGCACTCTGCTTCTCATAAAGATCACTCAGCTTTAACCATGCTTGATAAGCCGAAATCTCGTCTGCTACATTGAAGTAAACGCTTTCTGCCAAAGTCAGCATAATGGTAGAAAGTGCCAATTCATCCATTTCGCTCCATTCATCTTCGTCCATATCTTCTGGTTTTATCCCCTTGAGCTTTATAGGTTTTATATGCTTCTTTTGTACCAACACATGCCAAATCTGCTTCTTCCACAATGGGAAATTGGTTCCATCCAGCTTCTTGATATTGTAAAGAGCAGTGTCCTGTGATCCAGCCATAGCTACGCTTCATAGTAGTTTACTTTCCTAAGAAAAATTCGGCAGAGTTTCCCCTGTAAACTGACCTCTGAACCAATATCAACCTGTCAAATGAACCAAGAAAGCTTCAGATTCTGCAGAAATTTTGGCAGAGTCTCCTTTGTAAATGGCTCTGGTGTACTAAAAACAGACCAAAAAACAGCTCAAAAAACCACTGTCTCTCTAACATTGTAAGCTGTGGGTAAACCTGTCCTGCACATGTACTGTCTCTGACTGTCCTGTCACTATCTTGTAAGCATAGACTGCGAAAATGCCTCAACGGCAGTAAAGCAAAGATGCAATCCCAACTGTCTAACTCACAGTCAATACATCCTAGCTGCCTATCTAAGGGTGCTTGAGGAATCGCTCCAAGACCTGTATCACCGAAAGGATCTCAACATTCGAGAATCCCCCAGCTCAATAAAACCTCACTCGACCCTCAACAAAGGCTGCAGTAAATCTGACAGTACATAGACTTCCCACAAAGTCATACATCCACAAATTTCCCATTGTATGCTGTAACCGCTGCGGCGGTTGTTTGCTGCGTGACTCACAGCCATCAAACCCTCAACAGACATACATCATCTCTGACAATACATCCCATGTGGAAGTACCTGCAATGTCAGGATGAAATCTGGAATATCAAGCAGCAAACACAAGCTACCTGATGAACTAGTGGATGTCGCCTACAGTCTGTGTGTAGATGCGCCCATGTCGTATGTGACACGCCTCCAAGAACTGTGAGCCGTCCTTCGATGTGTAGACAGCCACAAATCAACACTCTGGGAGTGTCGATATCCTCAGCACCTACAGTCGTAGGCCCAAAACTCCAAATTTGCAGAGTCGGATCTGCACCCGCTGAGACCACGTAGTCGAAAATGGCCTGCGTAGACCTTTGTTGAAGCCGAAAGGTGGCCGAGATGACCTCAGAAGGAAATTCTGACAACACCAAGTCCTTTGGGCTTTCCCACGAGATTTGGGACTGTGTCTTCGCCTGTCGAATTTCACTCCAATCTGAGTTGGTGACTCTAGCCTCCTGCAGTGCTGCCCCGAGCCTCAATCTGAGCTCTGATACCAGTTGAAGGAGTACGAGCGGAAGTGCGACGCGAGAGAGAGTGCGAGAAGAAGAGCACGACGATATGGTGAACTCGCTCTACTGTAATGTGTAGAGCATAGTGAGTTCTTATTAGGTTTTTACAAAAGAATATGTGTACATACCTGGCGGCCCGCCCACTTACCTGGGCGACCACATTGGGCTTTATACCCCAACAGTATAAGGCAGTATACATTGGTGTTTTATCCCACGACTAGCCAAAAACGCATTAAATTCATGAGACATATACTCCCCCCCCCCCCCCTCGATAGGAATGGAGGGTGCACAGAGTACATTTTGAGACATTTTCAACCATAGCAAAAAATTGTTGAAGCACATAAATACTTTGGACTTCGCTTTATGAGGATATATCGATGCATGCATGGAATAATCATCAATGAAAGTCACAAAGTAAAGGTAATTGCCCAAGGACATAGTTCGCATGGGCCCACAAACATCACTATGCACAAGCTGCAACCTGCATGTGGCCCTAACTGAACCATCCTTTGGAAAGTTTGAATGCTCCATCTTACCCAAAGCATAGCCTTCACAAACATGTTTGACAAGTGCTTCAAGAGACGGCAAAGAAGCAACCATATCAAATTTCTACAAACGGAGCAAACTGGCAAAATTCAGATGTCCAAAATGTGCATGCCAAAGTTTTGTATCTGAAATAGCCTTAATATCCACAACTACATTTGCAAAATTTTGCTCACACTTGTTATACAAAGTGAGCTTATACAACCCACGGTATACAATGCCAGATGCAGCGATTTCATCATCGAAACTGAGATCATGTATAGTACATCTGTCATCCACAAATTTGACTACAACTCCAAGTCTAGCAAGTGCAGATAGAGACAAAAGATTCTTCTTGATCCCAGGTACATAAAGTGCATCAACAAGTGTGAAAGACCTGCCATTTGCAACAGTCAGCACAATCTTTCCAACTCCCTTAACATGATAAGAGGCATTGTTGGCGAAAGTGACAGAATTCCCATGAGGGACATCCTCGAGAGACGTAAATAAGTCACGATGAGAGGTAATGTGCTTTGTAGCACCACTGTCAAAGTACCACACTTGAGCATCTACAACAACTGACAAACATGCATCATGGACAATAGGATCATAATTGCACTCTACACTAAAGGCCCATTCTGTATCAACATCAGCATCACAATATCCTTTCACATAATAGCTACATTTGTAGTGGAACTAGTATTAGTAGTGGAACCAACCTCTTTCTTCTTAGCCTCTTTGGCCTTCAACTTAAGACACTACTTAATCAAGTGATCATTAGCTTTACAAAAATGGCAATGCATCTTCTTTTTGCCCTTATCACCAGAATTCCCAAACGAATGGCTGCCAGCAGAAGGATTAGGAACATGTGATTTACTTCTTGTAGAAGAAAAGTGGCTACATTGTTGTTACCACCTTCTCTTTGAGCAACAATAAAGGCATGTTCAACTGCACGCTATCTAGTCCTATTTTTTTTGGAAAGTGACGATGTGTGTGATGGAAATGGCCTATGAACTTTTAGAATAGCAGAATTAAGAGAATTAGAGTGAGCTTTTTTGTGACATTACTTTGAGAACATAGAGGGTGAACTTAATTGATGGTAGCAACATAACCATAGTACTTAATTAACTTGGCATGAACAATAATTTTGCAAAAGAGAGTATTAAAGAACATGACAATAGTTGAGGACCGGATTTACTTGGAGCCGGTTCCCCGTGCAAAAGGCATTTGTATTATAGATTCTCCCATAAAGAGAGACTTGGTACAATACAATCTTTGTGTTCCTTGTGACCTAGGTGATGCAATGAAGATGGAAAGCTTCATGCATCACGAGCATAACATAAACTTTGCAAAAAGCATTAACTATCCCAAGCCTCAGTGCCAAGGTCTCAAACACCTTCGAAGGTGGAGAGAGCTAGCAGGGAATGTGGGGGTAGGGAAGAGGAAGAAGAATCATTCATAGGAGATAGAAATAATTTCTCACTTATCATCACTCTTCTTGCTTAGCATAGCATAATAACATAGTAATCAAGATGAAGAAGATGGAAAGCTTAAGCATTGAAGCATGGCTCTTGGTTGGATTTGCATTCCATAGCCAAGAGTGTTGGTGTAGGCTCTCAACTTCTCAACAAGCTTGGAGAAGGAGATGGAGCTCTTGCACTTTGCACTTCACACCATGAGAGAGAGTGTGTGTGTGTGTGTGTGGGAGAGTATACCCCCTTTCATGCTTGGTCCACCCCCCCCCCCCCCCTCTCTCTCTCTCTCTCTCTTATATTTAATTGTATCATTTGGACATGTGTCCTCTTTTTCCTCTTTGAGAGAAAGAACTTAATTATTTATTTTTATGCATCTAAATTCTCATTGGACCCCTTTAAAGCCTATCCAATAGGATTCAAGCACATCATGAGGGCCAAATGGGGAGGATCTTGACATGTGTCTTTTATGCTTCTTAAGATATCATGTTTGAATTGAATACTTCAAGCACCTTAGTTATTTAAGCATGAAAATTGGTTATGCCTCTTGAGAGATCATGTTTGAATTGAACACTTCAAGAACCTTAGTCATTTAAATATGAGAAGCACTTCAAGCTTGGGAAAGGTTCCCACAAACACCTTGAGCACCTTAGTTAGCAAGCACGACAAGCACCTCATGCTTGGGTAGGATTCCCACGTCAAGGTCAGCCCTAGTTTGCCTAAGGTCAAAGGACTTTTTAACACTAACTTTAGGTCTTTAATGAAGCTAACCCTAAGGTCTTTAAGCTCCATTAGGTAACATTGCTCTTTAACAAACCATCTCTCATTTGGACCCCTTTAACCTTGGCCCCGTGTTGAGACAGATCTATAAGCACATGTCTATATTCTAACCCTTGTTCTCGTTTATTCTCCCACATTAAATGATTAGTTTAACATGAGAAAATCATTTGGGTTGGTTAGATATTAGATTTTATGACAATGTGCATAATGCATCAAACTTGACAACTTCAGGATTTCCTTGGGTCATAAGTCTCCAAGTACTAGCAAAAGTCTAGTAAGAATTTGACAAAGCATCAAGAACAATTTTCACAAGGGAACTGCCTGAAATGACTTCGCGTGTAGAAATAAGTTGCTCATTGATATCCTTGACACCAGCAAGGAAAGTGTCCATGTCATCTTCCTCATTCATAATCTTTGACTCCAACTCTTTATGCAGCAATGCAATTTTTGCCTCATTGCGACTTGCATAAAGACCAGCCAGAATATCCCAAGCCTGTTTTGCAGATTTTGCTAAACAAATGTGAGGAGTAATAGTGCGCTTTATAGACAATGCAATCAATGCATGAGCATGCGCATCTTTAACATCCCACCAACGAGCTTGTTCACCCATAGGGAATTTTACCAAAGCACTGAGCAAACTTTACAGAGCAAACACAAACACAGAGCAAAATCTACGTGGAACAAGAAGAGGAAGAGAGAGAGAGAGAGAGAGAGAGAGAGAGAGAGAGAGAGAGAGAGTTGTTTCCATGTTGCTTCAATAACATGCCTTTATTGTGTAAGCTAAACTTTCCTATATAATGTCTTGTAAGTAGACTTCCCTATCATAGGCTTGTAATGTCTACATCCACTAGAAGTTCAAACTAGATTGCTCTTTGCTTCCACCAAAACAAATAAATAGAAAAATACAATAACAATTTTCAAACAATAAACTTGTGCATCAAGGTTCTAATTACCTTGACAAAGAGAGGGTGGTAAGAATCAAAGAGATAGGAAGAGTTTCAGACTCATATAAAGTATACACCCATACTTTTTAGATGATCGTTGGTGCAATGAGATAGATGCATTTTTTATGGTGGGCAAGATTCATATGTCCGTTGGGACATGGCCCTTGACCATCCCCAATATGGCCCTTAACTATCCCGCGCCGGCATGGAAGCATTAAGGGCAGTGTCCCATTTGAGTGAGATTAGACATTGCTAAATACATTAATCCACTAAAGCATCAAGATGTTCATTACATCTCTGCGCATGTGCAATACGATAAGCCATCCTGTGTCAACATAGAAGAACTAAGGGCAGTGTCCCAAGTGCGTTAAGGTAAAACATTGACATGAAAATTTATAGAGGCATTTCTCACAGGAGGGGGTTGACTCTCATTTTACGAATTGGAAAGGGGTTCGCATGTCTCAGTGGGGATTAACTATGCATCATTGCTACAACTCCACCCAAATGGGAAAGTTTGACAAACTACACCGGTTAAAGTCTTCTGAACACATGCCTATATGCTCGGGTCAGTCGGTAACTTTGCGACTTTCCTCTACGCAAGAAACCTCATTTAGACTCGACGGGGTTTATTTTGTTTCTTTGCGAGGGTTGAATACTAACCAAAAACCCTCTCGTGTGAAACCCCTCTAAGTATGGCTGCGATGCCCATTGAATGTCTGTACTTGTTCTTGGTCCTTCAACATTTCATGCCGACGCGAAAGGATTTGGAGTAGCATCCGAAGTCTTTTGAAATTATGTCTCATCATGAAGTCGGCTCTTTGTTGAGGCTACGAATAGTGGCAAAATGCCAAATAACCATAAAGCTATGAGCTTGGACATTAGAAGCCGATCTAGGTGGCTCTTCAAACAGAGCTCCCCTGCCAAAGTTATGATGGTTTCGATCTGGAAGGTTTTGCAAATTCTTGACGGGTTGGGCAGAAGAGGATAGGTGTCCATGATTGGTTTTAAGAGGTAAATGTGAAGTACTTAGGTTGTGGAGCATGTTGGTCCTTCCGGATTGAGAATCAGGTCCTAGATGTGCAAGATATGGTCAATTAAAAATTTGTCGGGGCCAGTTAGGGGCCAATTGGATTACATTGAGAGGCATGCCATTGGGTAGATTTTTTGCCTCGACCACGTTCCAAAAGGAAGAATATGGCAAGTGGAATTGGTGGAAGTGACAGATCGTCAAACGGAGCCCGGACCATGGAGATGTAGCAGGATGAAGTTTGGGCCAATCTATGACGGTACAATGCCATATAATTTTCCCCTCTTTGGTCACATTGGTTTGAGGTTACGATGATACCAAAAGTTAGCGAAGGTGGAACGCTTTGGAGTCAACATGGCAAGGTTTTGGTGGAACTCGACGGCTCAGGGATTGGAGTTTTGGGCCTCAAGTGGCAGAAGATCAAAGTGGACGAAAAAAATAGGGGTTTTGGAGTTTCGTTATGAAGGTTTGGAAGCTTGGGAGCTTGAGGCTCTTAGGAGGAGCCACGTGGTGACACAGTTGTCCCATATGCATAGTGTGGACCCACAGAGGGTGTAGATATATAATGAAGTAATTCATATTATGGAGCATCACAAGGAGCATGGAGAGCTCTTGGAGCTCCTTGGCCATGGAATTCTCGCGGGCGACCCTGCGGGCAATGTTCGCAGTCGATATTGGCACTCAATGGTATTTTTGGTGACTGGTGACCCACGGGTAGGTAATGACATGGCAATTAAGGCGGGTTCCCACGAGCAGAATGGGCACCTACTTTTATTGAAGAGAAAGTGCACCCAAGGGGTTGTCATGGAGTCGTGACATCCCCACAGGGTTCAAGAACGTGATTCACATGCGACCAAGCAAAAGAGGGGTGTCAAGGTGTCCAAGTGGTGCCATCAATGCTAAATGAGGACTCCAAGTGGATAAAAAGGATAAGAAAGGCTAAAAGAAGCCCCCTTGAGCTGCACGAGAAAGAAACCCCACTTTTTTTTTTTTTGGAAAGTAAAACTCCCTATAAGAGGGTTTTTTTTTTAAAGTTTTAAGGGCTTTTGCCTTTTTGAAGTTTTGAACGGGTGAAGAAGAGAACCAAGAAGAGGATTGATGTGTACGGGCCATGGTGGCCCTGTAAACTTTTGCAAGAAGAAACTTGCCATTACCCCCCTTCTTGGTGTCGATTCCTCGCTCACCCTCCTTTCTTTTCTGCTCGTGTGCTTTGCTTGGTGTTGCCGGTGTCAGTGTGGTTGGTGGCAACCTTAAACAGAGGTCTGTGTGTGCAAAGTGAGTGAGTGAGCGAGAGGATTATATGTGTTTGCAGTGTGGAACAAAGGTATTGGGTGTGTGGTACGTATTGGACCTTTTTGAGAAGCGTATGCGTGTGTATCAAAACGAGCGTATGCAAGTGAATTGTTGTTGTTTGGAAGGTGAAAACTAGTGGTTAGGGGTGCAATGTTTAGTGTGGGCTGTAGAGAGGCATAGATTGAGTGTTCCGGGTGTATATCCCTTCCCCCTTTCCATCCTCTGGTGCCCCCACAAAGGTGCAACACTAATTGATCCCAGTTAGACGAGAAGACACAGGTTTTTGCATTGGTGGATATGGCATCTCCAAATTATGGTTTTATTTTCACAGGTGAAGAGAGTCCAGACGAGTGGATTGCGTATTTTGAGTTGTATATGCTATCACTGCATATGTCGGACAAGGAAAACAAGATGCAGACTTTTCCATTGGTGATGCACGATAAAGCAAAAGTGTGATACGAAACATTAGAAGGTGAGTTGAGGCATGCTTGGCCGGCTCTAGAGGCGCGTCTCTTACATGTTTTCTACAAAGAGGCACCCCCAGTTGAGATGAATGCCAAACCGAAGTGTTTGATGACAAACCAAACGGGCGCCCAACTAGCCACATTTGTAGTCAATTATTTTGTCGAGCTAAGATACTCTAGGTAAATTTTGATTCCAGAGTAGTGGGTCAATTCCCTGCGTTGTAATGCTGTCGTGACATTTGTAAAAGTCCATGTGAGTGAGCCACCACTGGCCATTTAGAAATGCCCTAGGTATAAGTGTCAATAACCTTAATGTGAAAGGAGTCTTATCTTGAGAAGAAGAAAGGAGCTCTAAAAACGTACACTTAAGCTATAAGCTGCTCCAAACTTGTAATCAAAGTTTCTAATGATTGGGTAATCCTTTTTCAAAAATGAAACTTGCATTGTGTCCCTCTCTCTTTGCTCTTCAATTCAAGTGTAAGCATTGTCAGTTTTGTTGTGGTTCGTGACTACGCGTTGTCGCGCATTTTTTGGAGAAGCATGAAGTCACTAAATCATGCCAAAAAGCTTTTCCACTAGCCTCATGTATATATGTGTACATAGCCTTGCAAGTTTTGGAAGTGGCCTTGTAAAAATTCATGTACAAAGGTGTGATTTTGCCAAGCTTAAATGGTGATGTTTTGGGTTGTTTGAGACTCCAAAATATGGTTTTCAATAAGTATTTTCAGCCATGCTTTATAGCTTGTGAATTGGACTTGTATATCATGATTTATGAGCATCCGAAGTGGGTGGTCTCAACTTAGAAGGTGATTACAGGTGCATGCGAGAAGGGAAACTAGGCCAACTTGGGGGTCTAAGATTAGAAATGCTGAATTTTTATAATTCTAAAGATAGTGGAGGTGATGGGCTTCGAGCCGTGTGTTACGGTGCGTCATTCGGTGACCGGAGCAGCAAGGTATGCTCCGGGGAAAATTGTTCGAGAAGTCCTCTCATGCTTTGGGAGAAGCTGGGAATTTTTGGGGAAGTTGGGGAGGTGGGAGCATGGTGCCAAGTGGCAATGGAGTAATCCCACATGGGGGGAGCAAGTGAAAATTGAAGGGTATAAGGGGGGGAGTCGTTACCCCCTAAGGTTGTATCAAAGGGGCTAATGGAACTTCCTTGCCATGCTTGTGGGGGGCTCGTGGGTGTTGGGGGAGAGAGGGGGCACCCATTGTGAGTTTCCACTGTCTGGAAGGCACCTAGCCACTTTTTTGGTCCCCAGACACTTGCCCCCACCCCATTCCTTGGTCAAATGGTCACCGACAGCTCATTTTTGACCCAAAAAAGGCCAAAATTGGAACAACTAAAAGGTGCCCAAGGAGAGAACCATGTCGACTAAGAGGAGAGAGAAAATAAATTGGGATAAGAGCAAAAAAAAATCCCCTTTTAATAGCTGCAATTCCCTGCATATCTTTTTGGCTAACACAGACTAGCTTTTTTGGAGCTTTTGAGAGAGACCCCATCTTTGAAAGCTTGTAACTCTCTTGTCTGTTGTCGAAATCAAGCATATGGACACTCTATGGAGGTCTACACAACATAAGCTTCGTCTTTACGATCTTAGTTTTTATAAATTTTAATCATGGTTTGGGTTATGGCTGTTTCTCACCCAACTTTACAGGTGTTCGACATAGGTGTTTTCCGCAGCTTAATAGTGTTTCCTTCCGACGGTGTGGTGTGTGCAAGGCTATAGAGGTTCTTGTTTTCCTTCTTGTTTGCATGCTAACATCGTTTTGGTGTCCCCCACAAAGGATCAAGTGCTCCTATGCTCCAATTCCTGTGAAATATGTCTATTCTGTAGGTAGTGAATGTAAAGGGGATGTGGGTCCTTGTGGACAACCACCTATGTATGTGCAAATTGTGGACAACACTTGAGGCGATCGTATAATTGGATTGCAGCCTTTGGAGGGTCGTGAGGTTTTGTGAAGCCGAGCACTGGGGGCCGGGATACCCTGTGTGAGACGGATTAGGTACTGGAGCGATCCATCGACATCCCTTGAGTTTTCGACGTCACATGTAAGTGTTTTTATGGCAGTCAAACATGGAAGACGGGTTCCCATAGTTTCATGGATTGCCTAATGAAAAAGCAAAGATGTTTATTGAAAAGTTGGAAGTCAATTGCTTACTGCGCAATATATTAGACCAAGCTATATTGTTGCGGCCGCTGCAGTATAGTTTACACGATGAGGCAAAGGTTTGGCTACACAATTTTGAGGAGTTAATGCAAGCACAAAATCCAAGGGTGGTTTTGAACTACAATCGTGTGAAGCAAGCTTTCCTGGCACAATACCGATCCATCGAAGTACCTGATGAAGTTTGGCATGAAATTCTGGTGTATACTCAGAGGGTTAATCAAAGTGTTAATGATTTTGTCATGCAGTTCACCCGTTTATGGGATGAATGGGCATGTGCTTTGGGAAACGAGATTCCTTCAATCATGTTAAAGAAGGACCGTTTTGTGGCAAACCTAAAAGAAAGTTTGAAGTTCAAAGTTGAGCTGAAAAGGCCCGCCACCCTCGAGGAGGCAGTCACCATTGCTAGAGAGAAAGAGTGGAAAGCTCAAAGGCTTAATGAATATGGGAAAGTGGTCCCAAAGCAAAATAAAGGTAGCCAAAAGGAGGAGAATCAGGTAGAAGTTGGAGGTCAACCTGTTCAAAGGGCTGCTAGTACTGAAAAATTACAATGAAATATGCAAGACATGATGACCATGATGCAAGAATTACGACTTAGTGTTCTTGGTGGTGGAGGTGGTCGTGGTCGTGGACGTGGTAGGGGAATGGCTCAAGCATGTGAAGCTCAGCCTAATGCGAAGGCTGGTCGTGGACAAGGCGGTTTTGAGCCACAGATAAGGTTCATCCCCACTTGTTATAATTGCGGTGAACTTGGTTATATTAGCACTTATTGTACAAAGCTATCAAGGATGGGAGGGGATATGTTCCCACTTTCTTAGCAGATTCCTAATAGAGCTAATGATTATGCATTGGATATACAAGGAGATCAAGGTACTGGATAGGAAAATGAAGCCTCAACTTCTGGTGGTCATGTGGGTGTTGTGCAAGTCAAAAAGAAAGAAGCAGATGTGCTACCAGTAGGCAAATGAGAGAGGGAAGGCTATGCAACACCAGGGCCTAGCAGAAAGAAAGGGAAGGAGAAAGAGGGTGAAGATGCGAAATCCAAGAGGAAGAGAGAGCCTGGTAGACGATTTGAAGTGACGGATTTATTGTTGGGAGAAGGCCAGACAACTTACAGTTTAAAGGAAGACCTGATTGGGAGGACAGTAGATTGTACTTTTGGACAGTTGATGAATATGGTGCCCAAACTTAAAAGGTAGTGAAAGGTGTTAGTGAATCTAGAGAAAGGAAAGAGCATGTTCAAAAGCTTGAAATGACTTTTGCCAGATATGATGAATGTGGGGGTTAGCTTAATCCTAAAAAATGTCATTTGGCACAACCATGGGTGAAGCTTCTTGGGCATGTTATTTCAAAAAATGGAATTGAAGCAGATCCAGAAAAGGTGGAGGCTCTTCTATTACTGTCACCCCCAAAAGATACCAGATAGTTGGCCACTTTCATACAAAAAGTTAAATATCTGTCTCGCTTCATACCTTTGGCATCACAACTATTGTATCCATTGCAGCAAATAGTTAAGAATGATCCCTTGGAATGGTCTCGTGATTGTGATGATGTTTAAGAGGTTTTGAGTACGTTACCTATTATGCAAGCTCCTGATTGGGAAAAGAAGTTTTATGTTAACCCATAAGTGGGAGATGATGCTATCGGAGCTATGTTATTACAAAGGGGGAAGGAATCTCAATATATAAAGCCTGTTCATTATGCTAGCAGAGTGAAGACTCCTCATAAAAGAGATTTTTTTTGAAATTGAACTGGTGATGACTAGACTAGTATGGTTTATGCTTGCAGACGATTCAGACACTACTTGCTGCAAAAGTCATTCACTTCTCTCACCAATTATTTATTGCTTCCCCAGCTGTTCAATAATTCAAATATATAAAAAACAATGATGAAATGGGTTATTGAGCTTCAGGAGTTTCAGTTCACCTTCTTGGTGGAGGAAAGTACTCGGGCTACCCTGGCAGATCTTCTCACTTATAAGGATACTCCGGTTTTGGTCAAAGAACAGGTGGTGCGGAAAAAATAAGTCAAGACTTTTGCCATTTCTAATGCTTCATTGTTGTACTTTGATGGTTCTTATTGAAGAAGTCATGATGCTGCTTCAGGAGGCATTGCCATTTACGATGCACAAGGGAAGCTTATGAGAAAGTAAGGGTTGAAACTTGATGCCAAAAGTAACATTGAAGCAGAGTACATGGCTCTTGAAGGTGGTTTGCATATTTGCTTACAATTGGGAATTAGACGCTTGCAAATTAAAGGAGATGCTTTCTTGGTTGTGAAGCAAGTGTTGGGAGTATGGAAGAATAAGAACCCTAAATTGAAAAATTTATGCTTCAAAGTGAAAGCATTGCTCAAAAAGCTCGAAGCATGGAGTTTGCAGCATATTGAGAGGTCTCAAAATGAAGAAGCTCATGATGCTGCCCAAGAAAGAGACGGGAAAATTTGTTTATGAGTACATATGTTGCAAATTTGGCATGCCACTAGAGTTACTTTCTGATAGAGGACCAGGATTTAGAGGAGAGCTATTTGATTTCTTGTGCAGAAAACTCAATATACAACATAGATACAATTCTCACTATTATCCACAATGCAATGGTCTTAATGAAAGGTTCAATGGAGAGTTGGTAAAGATCTTGACAAAGATGACTCAGACACATGGAAGGACTTGGGATTCAGAGTTGCCTTGTGCGATATGGGCCTAGCGAACTGCTATCAGAACGAGCACAACATTTTCCCCTTACCACTTGGTTTATGGCAAGGAAGCTTTATTGCCAATTGAAGTGGAAATTCCTCCTCTCAAATTGTTGTCATTGGAAATGAGGAGCAAACAAATGCATGGCAGAAAAGGTTACTCGATTTACAATGCTTGCAATTGGATAGAGTTTTAGCTTTGAGCTACTATGAGGAAGTGTCAAGGAAGGCTCAGCTAAAAGCCAATGAGGGCGTGGAAGATAAAAAATTTGAGAAGGGTGATTTGGTGTTGCGATACAATAGTAAATTGGACAATACCTTTCAGAAGAACTTTCAAATCAAATAGGAAGGTCTTATTACTATTGTAAACAAATTTGAAAATGACACATATCAGTTGGCAGACTTGAATGGTGCACAACATAAATCGTTTCAATGGTTATAGATTGAAGAAATATCTGGCACGTTTGATGACGATTGTGACTAATGAAATGTTGTCAATAGAAGGAGACAATGTGGAAACATCTGAAAATATGGATGAGGTTTCTGGGGATGAGATACAACAGTGTTCACCCTAAGGACCTCTGCTTGTCATGAGTGACTAAGCAGGAAACGGGGGGTTGGCAAGCTATGTCATGCATTTTTTGGATAAGCATGAAGTCACTAAATCATGCCAAAAAGCTTTCCCACTAGCCTCATGTATATATGTGTACATAGCCTTGCAAGTTTTCGAAGTGGCCTTGTAAAAATTCATGTACAAAGGTGTGATTTTTCCAATCTTGAATGCTAATGTTTTGGGTTGTTTGAGACTCCAAATATGCTTTTTAATAAGTATTTTTAGCCGTGCTTTATAACTTGTGAATTGGACTTGTATATCATGAGTTATGAGCATCCGAAGCGGGTGGTCTCAACTTAGAAGGTGATTGCAGGTGCATGCGAGAAGGACAACTAGGCCAACCTGGGGGTCTAAGATTATAAATGCTAAAGTTTTATATTTCTGGAGATAGCCGAGGTGATGGGCTTCGAGCTGTGTGTTACGGTGCGTCATTCGGTGATCGGAGCAACAAGGTATGCTTTGGGGAAAATTGTTCGAGAAGTCCTCTCATGCTTTGGGAGAAGCTGAGAATTTTTGGAGAAGTTGGGGAGGTGGGAGGATGCTACCGAGTGGCAATGGAGTAATCCCACATGGGGGGAGCAAGTGGAAATTGGAGGGTATAAGGGGGGGAGTGGGTACCCCCTAAGGTTGTATCAAAGGGGCTAATGGAGCTTCCTTGCCTTGCTTGTGGGGGCTCGTGGGTGTTGGAGGAGAGAGGGGGTGCCCATTGTGAGTTCCTGCTACCTGGACAGGCGCCTGGCCACTTTTTTGGTCCCCGGACACTTGCCCCCACCCCATTCCTTGGTCAAATGGTCACTGATAGCTCACTTTTGACCCAAAAAAGGCCAAAATTGGACCAATTAAAAGGTGCCCAAGGAGAGAACCATGTCGGCTAAGACGAGAGAGAAAATCCCTTGGGATAAGAGCAAAAAAAATCCCCTTTTAATAGCTGCAATTCCATGCATATCTTTTTGGCTAACAGAGATTAGCTTTTTTGGAGCTTTTGAGAGAGACCCCATCTTCGAAAGCTTGTAACTCTCTCGTCTGTTGTCAAAATCAAGCATATGGATACTCTACGGAGGTCTACACGACACGAGATTTGTCTTTATGATCTTGGTTTTCAACAATTTTAATCATGGTTTGGGTTAGGACTGTTTCCCGCCCAACTTTACAGGTGTTCGACATAGGTGTTTTCCGCAGCTTAATAGTGTTTCCTTCCAATGGTGTGGTGTGTGCAAGGCTATAGAGGTTCTTGTTTTGCTTCTTGTTTGCACGCTAACAGTGTCTGTGAGCCTTAAAATGCAGATTTGAATGCTTAAATCACTATTTTTAGTCGTTTTGACCATAGGAGATTGTTCTGAGACCATAGGACGACATTACTGGCATGTTCTGTTGCACTTTTCATGACAATTTTCATGATGGATCGTGATTTTGGCCCCTTGTTGGATTGCAACGAGACTTGCTAGGATAGTGCCCCTAGGTATCCTAGACCTCCTCCTAAAGTTTTGTTGCATTTCGAGTCCATTCGTGTGCCAAAATGGCGTGATGACCTAGAGTTGTGAGAAAGGACATAGGCAGATTTCCCTCATCATTGAGTGTTGGTTTGCTTGTAGAGTTGTTGTGTTTGCTTGTTAAGGTTCACTTAGTGAGATTGGCGATCTCATAGAGTCTCCGTGCCCCATCCGAGTCACTTTCCCTCAGTATTGACATTATGTTAGTGCTAGAAAACTATGTTGCAGACGTCCGTCATGGTGACTTGCTAACATTGGCACCGTTGCTGGGGATATGATCCTTAGATGGTGAATGACCTAGTGTGTATTTAGAGAATTATTTACTAGGAATTGTCTATCCATTCCATTTACACTTTAGCAGTAAAGCAGCTAGACACGGGGTTTAAGGTTTGATAGAGTTTAGAAGTCGAGGACTTGCTAGGTCTATTCTTGAGAAGTAAAGAGGGTTGTGAGTGAAATAGCCAAAAGCATTTCATTCTTCGATTTTCTTTATGATTTCAGAGTGCTGTACCGTTTTTCGTTTCGACTTTATTTACCGTCTTTTTCGTTTTTGTTTCATGTTTCATTTCAGTACTTAGGAGTAGGATAAGTAGAAACTACAACCATCAAATTTGGGCTAAAAAATTGAGGGAAAGAAGGGTGAAAACCATATTTTGATAGAAATGACCATAACTTTGAAATTATGAAAATTCGATGATAGAGACTTCAAAAGTGATTGAAATTCAAAAATATGTGGATCAAGGGCATTAGCAAACTCTCTAGAAGCAATCTGAGAAGTTTGACCAAATTCTGTGGAGGAACATGGATCGCGATCCATGTACCCCAGAGAACATTTTTCGTGAAAAGTGATTAGTGACATTGAGCATCAATGGAATATTGCTTTGATCAAGTTCTCTTGAAAGAAAAACTCAAAAATCACATCAAAATTGGTTGTTAGGGCAAATACAACAGAACAGGCATTGCAGACACAAAAGTTGGGTTTTTTAAACTTTTTGGGATCCAAATTCAAAAAGGGTGAGATTTGGCTTCTACAGGGCATAGAGAACCAACAAAACAAAATTCATGAAAAAATGCTGTCAAACATGGATCACGATCTATGTACCTTTTTGACATTTGGGGCTAATATTTGACAAGTACATTCCTGATAACTAGTGGACAACTTTGCCAAAAGTGGCTATAGCAAAAAGTTGAAAAAAGTTGGTCAAAATAGCCAAATACAAAAACTAGTCAAAAACCGCAGGATAGACAGAAGAACTTGCTTTTGAATGACAAAAACTAGTCCAAATCCAAAACTTTTGATACCATAGCATCTAGTAAACATGCTGATCCTGATGGTACCAAGAAATGTCAGTTTGGCTTCCAAACATGGATCGCGATCCATGTACCCCATGAATTTTTTTTGAATTTTTTTGGCTAAGATTTGAGCAGTAGGTAGCTGAGACCCCGGGGGATTCACCATGGAAAACTTACCGCACCACGTAAGTGTAGGGGAGGGGGGGTTTTTTACAAGTTACATAAGCGTATATGTTAGGGGCAGGCCCTCAATAATTTAACTCCCAAACTTGAAAATAAGGGAGGGGGTATCATATTTGGGGGGGGGGGGGGGGGGGGGGAGTGAGAAAAGAGAAAAATAAGAGGATTTTTTTTGTGTTTCAATATCATGGCTTCCCAAAAGAGTCTTCCCTCAAACTTGTGAGTGAATAGCTACAAAGATACATGCAAGAACTAACACTCCTTTGATGGTACATCTAGTTATCAATAGAAGTGGTTCCTGAGTACGTTGCCAGTCACTATGCTACACACTCTTTGACTATTTTTACTTAATTAGATCATGTGAGACCTAAATTTTATATGTAAGAGAGGGATATGATAGTTTCTTCATTGATTGTCGTATAAGCGTATAAAGGGGGGTAATGTTCCCTAATATGAGTCGTATATAGGGGTTTTATCAAAGTTAGCTGCTCGTAGGTGGCGTTCTGTTTTGTATATAAAGTGAATCCCTCGGGGTTGAGACATAGAGAAACACTTTTCCCAAAAGAACCAAATGCAAATAAGTAGTAAAAAGTGGTCAAAAGAGCCAGAAACCAAACATTGTCAAAACTGTCACAACAGACTGTAGAAGTTAGTTTGGTAGGGCAAAACTGATCCAAATTCAAAAAGATCTGTGGAGCAGGCTACAAACATCATAAGCTATCAACACATCAAAAATTCAGATCCAAAAGTGGTGGAACATGGATCGTGATCCATGTACCTCTGAGAAATTTTTGGAAACAAAAAAACTTTTCAAGCCTGTAGCAGAGATCATTGTGAACAAAAGTTTCCAAAGAAATTTTGTCAAAAAAGTTAAAAATTGGGTCAAAAGTACCAAAAATAGTGCAAAGAGAAAAACCCTAAAACAGACTCGTGAATTGACTTTTTCTTGACCTAAAGTGATCCAAATCACATAAAAACCATATAGTAGGGATCAGTGGACCAAGGGGAAGCTGTGTGCCAAGTTTCAGTGCAATCTGACACATAGGTACATGGATCGTGATCCATGTTCCTTTGTCACAAACTGATACCATATTTGCACCATAGCTAGAGGACATCTCAAGGAATCCAGTGGTCTTTTCAAAAGTGAATTTGTATATCAAAAACCAAATCAAAAGCCTAAAATAGCCAAGTACTTTGAGCAAGCACCAAACTGACCCAACTTTCAATCCAGAGGTCCATCTACAAAAATTTTGATACCATAGGACCTCCTGATCATGTCGAATCTGATGGTACCAAGAGAAGTCAATTTGGGCTTCAAACATGGATTACGATCCATGTTCCCATAGTGACAGATTGACCTGAAACTTTCCATATCAATAGTGCATGCACAAGAAAACATATCCCCAAGCCTACTTGGAAAAAATTGAGCAAATTTGGGTCAAAAGGGAGCAAAAAAGGTGACAGACTGAAAATCGTAGTGCAGACCTAGTGTTAGCTATTTGACCTATCTAACCAAGTCCAAAAAGATTTGGGATTTAGCTTGTGGACATAGTCAGGAACAAGCTGCCAAGAGATCAAGTCCAGATGTGGTTGAACATGGATCAAGATCCATGTACCTCCACCTCAAAATTTGCTGAAAATTGGTATAGAGCTTGCATATGACCTTATGTACACACAGTAAAAATTTGGGAAAATTTGGAGAAAATTTTTTGACTAGAAACATGGATCGCAATCCATGTACGTCTCAACATAGTGGGGGTATCTGACTTGGTGCTCTTGTAGACATACTTGAGGACATCACAAATCTCAAGTTTGAGCTAAATATACCTCCTAGAGACCAAGATACAAGCCAAAGTTCCTGTGTTTTGGTTGTGAGACTGTTTTGAGTGTCGTTTCAAGTACAGTCCACTAAAATTGCTCTAACTTTTGATAGACAACTCCAAATTGAGTCAGGTATAGCCATGAAGAAAGTTTTGGTTTTAAAGCTAAATTTTTCTAGGTTTCCTAAATCCAAACTTTTAGGGTACCCAGAACCAGTTTCCAGAGACCAAAAAGTCACAAATTCCTGACTTTTGAGAGACCTGATCAGGGGCAAAAAGGGATAAGTTGCACTAAGCAAGTTGGGCTTGTCAAGTATTATCTTGAGAGTTTTGAGTGAGCCTTGACCATGCTAAATCATCCACCACCAGGGTTTTCTACTCCACTCAGAGACATGAAAAATGCAAGAAATGTTGCAATGCTGACAATAGTGGGATTGGGAGAATACCTAGAGTATAGGCATCCTCTGATCAACAAACCAAATGTGAGATTCATCAAAGCCAATGAATCCATAAGAGTGCTTATGGATTATGCTCATGAGGGCTTATATACATTCACAAACGGGGATCCATACATCTTCTATAGGTGTGTAGAGCCCAATGCTAGAGAGTTGACCACCAATAAGAATCTCTAGGCATTCACGTATATAGATGCCAATGGAGTGCAAGTTTTGATGGTAGATAAGTATGGAACAGAGTACAAACTTGTCAATCCAATTGACTTAGCACAATATACCTACAAGGGTACTCTGATCTCTACTTACTTTCAGACAAAAACAATGCCGGAGCACATATCAGAGAGGATTCCACCGGGATTTTCTCCAAGATTAGAGGAGAGGACGAGATCCAACTTTGCAAGAGACCATAAATTGGTTAGATTGATGACTGAACCACAATGATTAAGACCATATCAAGTGGCTCAATGTGTTAAGACAAAATAGGATGGGTCAAAGTATCCATATTCTCATGTATCACTCTTCAAACAAGTGTTGAGAGCTGAATAGATTGCTGATTTCTATACTCAGTATGAGGGATTTGGATTGACATTAGAAGGAACATCCTTGTCTTGGTTTAAGCCATTAAACATAGATGATTTTCCCAACATAGCACAACTCTTGCAAGAATTTAAAGAGGAGTTCTCAAAAGGGGAATCAAACACAACACAGTGTCCCAAATCTACGCTTAAACAAAAAATGAACGAGAGAGTGAAGGAAGCTCTGCTTCGCTTCAAACAATACATAGAGAGATGTCCTGTGAGAGAGATACCACAAGATGAGAGGCTATCAGTTCTATTCATAGAGGGCTTGAGGAATGAAACTCTCAAAAAGGACCTACATTGGAAAGGATGCATGGCATTTGAGCAAGTCACTAGAGAAGCTCTTTATCTAGTTGACAATTGCAAGGCCTATGGAGAGGTGACTAAAGATACAAAAAACGCGACTAGTAGTGCCTCATCTCCAAAGAGTGAATCAACCATAAAGAGAGATGTTCAAACTCCTTGGGAACCAATCATTGATCAAGTGGTCGAGGGGGTGATTAGAAGAATAAACCAAGGCTACATACAGAACCCGATTGTACAACAACCTCAATTGAGGAGATATAATACTTGTGGAGGGGATCATCTCATTCCATGGTGTACAATCAACCAAATCCACAACATGTGCTAGGGCAACAACCACCTCTTCTAAATGATGGTAGAGTAGTAGTCAACTACGCTCAACAAACATATGTGCCACATCCCATGAGAAATCAGTACTCCGATGCAAATATGCTCATGTTCATAGCCAATCATCAGGAGTATGGTTCGAAAAACATCCTCACAAAGCAAGAACAACCATTGGCTGGATTACCAGCTATGAAACAATAAGGTCCATGCTATGAGTGTGGAGGTGATCATTGGGCATGAAGTTGTCCAAACAAGGGTCCACAAATAGAATTATTTTTATTCTGTGAACATTGTGGAATAGACCATCTATGCCAACACTGTGCTAAAAATCCAAACTACAGGGGGAAAGCAACAATGAATGTTGTAGGCTGGATCACCAGCTATGAAACAATAAGGTCCATGCTCTGAGTGCAGAGGTGATCATTGGGCACGAAGTTGTCCAAACAAGGGTCCACAAATAGAATTGTTTTTATTCTGTGAACGTTGTGGAATAGACCATCTACGCCAACACTGTGCTAAAAATCCAAACTACAGGGGGAAAGCAACAATGAATGTTGTAGGCGTAATGCCTTCTTCAAGTGGATCCGTGGTAGAACCCGCCATTCCTTTAAACGTGATGACTCGAGCTCAAGCTCAAGAAGCTGCCAAAAACAAACCAGTTGAGGAAGCCACATTGCCTGTTCAAACAGAAATTGAGAACATATTAGTGAGAACTTTTGAAAGAAGATCATGGAAAGCCAAACAAGACAAAATAAAAGTGAAGAGGCTGAAGGAGAAAACAACTTTGGAAATTGAACTAAATTAAACAAAAGAACAGCTTAACCGAGAGAAAGAAAGCAAGAAAAACGCAAAGGGACCTAAAGAGTCAAAAACTAACTCGGGAGGTTCAGTCTTGGTCGACAAAGTCTTTGAACCTTTGGATGCAATCTTGAAAGCTTATGATGCTAGGTTGAAGACCAACCAAACCCACGAGGATAGATGGATAACATATCCTCACCCAGGGTATGAAAAAGAGAAGTTGCAAATGTGCAAGGAGCTCATCCGGAAGGCCCAAGCTCTTATGGAACCACATATTCTAGATGCTCCATAAACGGAGGTGATAATCCGTAAAAAAATCCAGGAAGTAGAAAGTGAAGGTATTGCAAACAAAGACAAGGAAGAGCCAGCAATTGAGGCACCTTTAGATACAAGGGAAGTAGCCAATACCACAGATGAGGTGGTTTCACAAGCAGTGATGCCTATTCCGGAGGTAGAAGAACCGTGGCCACAATCCTTATGGTAATCGACCAGAAACCAAAAAGATGGTAGTGCTACTTTAAAGTTAGCACCTATCTCTGAGATAAACATGGATCACAAATTTTTCCCAAGGGATATAAGATCTCTATACGAGGATGTCAGGTCTGTCGCATCAGAAGAGAGTAAACCACGCTCTCTAAAGACTTTGCCATCTTTCATAGGAGAACTCGAAACAAAATGGTGATGGATACCAAGAGCTTGCATGAATTGATGTCTTCTCCTATACAATGCACACTTTATCTCTCAGAGCTACTAAAAATTAAACCGCATCTATGGGGCCAAATGGGCAAACACCTGGAAAACATGGGGTTGAAAATCCCTTCTCATGACCAACTTGCGTACAAAAACATGCATGACACCATGCCGAAGAAACCACAGACAAAGCCAGTACCAGTAAATAAGGTGGGTGACTATTGTGAAGGAGAAGAAGGAAACACCACCTTACCACTTGAGTACAAAGGAGTAAAGACGGTTGCTCTATTAGATAGTGGGGTAGGAATTGCCATTGCAACCAAATAAATATGGAAAAAATGGAGAAAGTTTGCTCTTACAAAAACTCAAATGAAACTGCAATTAGCAGATGGATACGTGGAGAAACCGATAGGAATATTAGAACAAATCATTGTATCCTTGTATGAGCACATCTTTGCCATAATGAATTTTGACAAGAGCAGCAACTTTGATATCATATTGGGCAAACCATTCATGCGTCAGCTCAAAATGGTACAAGATTGGGGCTATGACTATATCTACTTGAGACACAAAGAGGTCACTATGAAAATTAGTGTCAAAGATCATAGTTATAGAGATGTAGAACGAACCCCGGGGGAAGAATTAAACTCCACAACTGATTTCGAAAGCAAAGCGCATATTTGGATGTACGGAGCTCCTGAGAGTGGAAGTCTTAGAAAGGAAGATTGCATCCTAGAGCGTTCAATAGAAGATGAGGCATATGTACCAAAGCCATTTCCAAAGGAGTTATTTGAACCCTTTGGATGGGATCAAATACTGGAGACTCTTGATGTGTGCATGAATGAGGTGACCTTGACTAAATTTTGCAATGAAGATGGCTACGATATAACTCCCTTGTTTACGATAAAGGTGTTGAAGGAAGCTAATGAAGTTTGTGAGTGTGAAAGCAGAAAAGGTGAGACACATAGCTACGTCCTGGAGCATGATGCCAAAGTGCAAAGGAAGGAAGCAGAGCAACCACAAGAATATGTCATCATTGACATACCTGAAGAATTGACAAAGGTTGTTTTAAAGAAACCGACTCCAGAAAAAGTGCAAATGAAAGCAGATGAAGGAAAAAAGTTTCCAAGTTCAACATCAAATGTTCAAAAAATGCAAGATCAAGAGAAGAACAAGGATACGAGAGAAGATAGACTGTCTTCTATGACAATCAAATTTAGCATATGCGGAGAAATAGGACTCAAAATCACATGTTCAACTGTGATAGATCCAGAAGCAACAAAGAATCTAATGACGTATGGACTTGGATCATGATGGGAAAGCCGCCAATCAAGGAGCTAGAGGAGATCGTGTACACAAGTTCAAAAATTCCAATTCCTAGCTTTGGCATGGCAACAACCATACTCAAGTTGAGTACTGGGGAGTACAAGGATACTTTCCACATAATTGACTCCCATCATATCAAAGAGAGTCTGATCTTGACAGAAAGCTGGAGGAACATCTTCTTTCAACCACAGGGAAAATCGTCAACATTAAAACCAGCAAAGGCCCAAAAAGCACCTCAAGTCAATGCAAAAAAGGAGCAACCAAGCATAGCAAAAATAGTTAAAGCTGAGGTAAACTTTGAAGTGAATCAACCTCGCAAGATGAGTTTACCTTCAACGAGCCTACATCAAACTTCCAATGAGGCTTCTACATCAAGAGCCAAACCATCAACAATGCAATGGAGACCGAAACAAAAAGTCTATCAACCAAAGTTTCCATCACAAAAAAGCATCTAGAAGAAGCCACAAAATGTCAACGAAGTGTTGGTATCCAAAGAGCACATCCAAGTCAAAGACCCAATTTGGATACATGAAACACGGTTCAACCACAACATCAAAAGGTGACAGGGTGGGTAGCATCAAATGAATCAATCATTGCTCAGAAGGAAACGCTAATGTTTGGGCCAAAAAGCCTAAAGTAAAAGCCTGGGTCTACTCACCTCGAGAAAGAAGTTCTACAAGCAGCAAACCGAGCTATCAACGGAAGACAAACAACTAAAATAAGAGGAAGAAAAACCACAAAAGCCAGAAGAAAAGATCTTCCAAGCAAGCAACGCAGCAAGTATGGGTACCAAAGTCAGACTTCAACCGAGCTACCCAACCAAGAGAGATGAAGCAAAGGACGATTCCAGTCAAGCTACTCAAAGCACAAGGATTTTATGAAGGTGACACTCAAATATGGTTACCAAAAAGTGTAGCTCAATATGAAACAACATAGAGAAATCATACAGCACAAGCTTCTATCCAAAGGCAAGCAATGATAACCAACAGCCAACAAAAGCCAATTGCAACCAAGAATGCTGCAATCTCTAGATGGATACCTCATCATCAACTCCAAAATCAAGGCTTTTTCAACGGAAACAATTAGTTATGGCCACCGAAGCCTAGTGTCCCTCAAATTATAGAAGAAGGGTAAAATGCAGAAGACGGTCACACAAGGACCAAAAACAAGATGGGTTCCAAAATCGCTCATGGAAACTCAATCACAAGGAACCCACACCTATCAACAACCACTTCTCATGCGAGAGAAAGCAAAAGCTACATCAGTCCCTACAAGAGTTGAAGGACTTGTCTCACAAAGCAGTGTGAACATACGACAAGCAAGTCAAGAGGAGCCAAAATTTGCCAACCTACTTGACAAAATGGTGGCATCCAAAGACCAACACAATGAAAAAGGCCTAAATTTTAAGAGCTTATGGAATTGGGTTTCTGGCCTTGAACAGGTAAGTCCAAGTCTCCATTAAACATATATGGCATAAAAGTCAGAGTCGGGCAGCTAAGCCACTAAATGAGCGAGGTGTTAGTCCCAAAGCTTCATGTAATATTCTATGTGGTCTAAGCGTCTTAGTTATTCTAGGTACTGCTCAAGCTGGATGGGAGCTGAGTATAATTACGTTGTGTCGCTCATGCTGGTATAGGTGAGCATAAGAGTCGAAGTCGTTGTAGTATAGTAGTAAGTGAAGGAAGAAGTCCAAAAGACACTCACGTGCTCAGTGGACAAGCCTCTACACCAAAAACCCTTCTTGGAAAAATGGAAGCTATTGAGACATCCTTTGATGTCACATGTGCTACATTTGTTCCTTGAAGCACCCATCAACTCCATCTCTTACACTACATGCTTTTGTTTGATAAATCTCTCATGTGCATATAGAGTGTCCCATAATTGGCACTTGCATTAGGCACTCTTCCTTTGTTTCTCCCATGCACTCACCTTGCATGACAGGTACTTCAAGTCCAAAGGCTCAACTCCAATAAGAGCATATACCAAAGGCACTTTTTTCCCATCGGGTTTTTCGCTTTGGTCATCCAGGTTTTAGACCCTACTCTAGAATCAAATCATCTTCTTGTATATATCTCTTCTACATCAACAATAAGGAAATGTCTACCCAAATCAATCAACAACGACTTGGAGCAAAAATTGCAGTCTCTATATGCTTATCAAGAGAATCTTTTATCTCCTTCAAGGGCGAAAACAAAGCTCCATCAGAAAATGGCAAGTCAAAGAATGGCCTACAACAACAAGCAATGAAAATTCAGCAAGCGAGGTATCCACAAAAAAGGAAGGGGGGAGCGTCATCAGCGACAACGCACTTCCCACGGTGAAGACCAACTTTGAAGACAAAGCTGAAGACAACCCTATGACAGGACTACACAAGGTCGTGTCAAGGGATGACATGAATTAGGAAGGGGGAAATATTTGAGGACAAACCAAACGTGCGCCCAACTGGCTGGATACGTGGCCGGACACCACATTTGTAGTCAATTATTTTGCCGAGATAGTGTAGTGATACTTTGGGTAAATCCTGATTCTAGAGTAGTGGGTCAATTCCCTGAGTTGTAATGCTGTCATGACATTTGTAAAAGTCTATGTGAGTCAGCCACTGGCCATTTAGAATGTCCTAGGTATAAGTGTCAATAACCTTAATGTGAAAGGAGGCTTATCTTGAGAAAAGAAAGGAGCTCTGAAAACGTACGCGAGCTGCTCCAAACTTGTAATCGACTTTTCTAATGATTGGGTATTCCTTTTTCAAATATGAACCTTGTATTGTGTTCCTCTCTCTTCGCTCTTAAATTCAAGTGTAAGCATTGTTAGTTTTGTTGTGGTTCGTGACTACGCATTTGTGAGCCTTAATTGCAGATTTGAGTGCTTAAATCACTGTTTTTAGTCGTTTTGACCACATGAGAGTGTTCTTAGACCATAGGCCGACATTTTTGGCATGTTTTATTGTAGTTTTTAGGACCTTTTTCATGATGGATCATGATTTTGGTACCTTGTCGTATTGCGACCAGACTTGGTAGGATTCCCCTAGGTGTCCTAGAGCTTCTCCTAAATTTTCATTGCATTTCGAGTCCATTCGAGTGCCGAAATGGTGTGATGACCTAGAGCTGTGAGAAAGGACATAGGCAAATTTCCATGATCATTGAGTGTTGGTTTGCTTGTAGAGTTGTTGTGTTTGCTCGTTAAGGTTCACTTAGTGAGATTGACGATCTCATAGAGTCTCCGTGCCCCATCCGAGTCATTTTTCCTGAGTATTGACATTATGTTAGTGCCATAAAACTATGCTGCAGGCGTCCGTCGCGGTGACCCGCTAAAATGAAGGCACTCAAACAAGATTTAAGTGAAGAATTCAAATTTTTTTGGGATCATTTTGAAGCTTGTTGGACAGAGCTTGCGGCAGCTATGCAGTTGGCTAATGGTGATGACTACTTCAAACTGGACAAATTCATGGCATGCCTACATTCTAAAGAGGGAAAAGGTGGACTTTGAAAGTCCGAAGAATGGTGTAGTGGTGATTGCAAAGACAAATAGCAAGAAAATAAAAAAGAAGATCAAGCAAGGTGTGCTAGGCTACAAAGCAATGGTTCCTACCCAACCATAGGGTCCAAGGGATGCTGTTTATGAGGGGAATCATGGGAACCAAGGTGTAAGTTTTGTCATAGAATTGGGTGCAAACCATACAAGATTTGTCCAAGAAAATGCAAGAGTTGCGGCTGAGTGTGATGGATAGAGGACAACCAAGAGGAGCAAGGGGTAGGGCAAGGTTGTTGCCTGACATGGCCTACAATTGTGGACAAGAAGGACATTATGTGCCAGATTATCCTAAAGTGAGAGAAAAGAGGCGGTATCTACCCGTTTTTTGGTAGAGGAAGAGGCCAAGCACAATCTAATGGCTTGAGAGAGCAGGTGGTCGAGAATCCAGTGCAGCCAACTCCTCTGGATGGTGGTGAAGTCCCTAGGGTGATAAGAAAAAATTGGGCGATGGAAAATGAACTAGATGTACTCAAATTGAAGGGATGGCCTTTTAAGTTGAGTCATCTAAGCATTTTGAAACCGTGTTAAAGTAGTAGCTAAATTGAATGTGCGTATGAGGATGGCTAACCATGCTAAAGCTAGGTGTTTGGGCGTGGCTCAGGATGTTAGAGTAAAGGTGATGGTCATTGAGTGCCTAATCGATTTCTTTGTGATGAAAGCAGGTGATTATACGTACCCTATCATCTTGGGTAGGTTGTGGTTTCTTGCAATAGGTGCTAAACATGATTGGGAAAACAGTGTGTTCACCTTGTTGATAAAGAGAGAGGGAAATAGGTGATGCTAGACCTAAAGAACAAAGAGATCCATTTCCATCCTATGGCGGCAAAAGACGAGGATGACACACCGAACTACAAGTACAAAACTGAGACAGCTTATGATGAAGTACAGTGGTATTGAGGAAGAGGAAAGCAAGGATGATAGGCTAAAGCTTGATGCTGATTTGTTTAGTTTCATTGTTGAAGGCTCTCATGCAAAAGAGGAAGTGCAACCGTAGGTTCATGGCATAGGGGCGGAGGAGGTAGCCAATATGTTGAATGAAGATTTGATCGAGCAAGAGAGAGAAGGCTATGTCTAGTTGTGTTCCTCCTTTATGAATCTGTTTACAATGGAGTACAAGGATTTGCAAGGAGCAAACAAGATAGTCCTGAAAGAGGGGTATAAACCAAAAGTACATAAGCTAAGGAGATTAGGGAAAAGTCAAAAGGAAGCCCTTTGGCAAGAACTCTTAGATGCAAGTATTATATACCCCATGAAGGAGTGAGAGTGGGTTTCCCCGATGGTTATTACTCCTAAGAAGAATGGGAAATGGTGAGTGTGCACTGACTACAAGCCATTGAATGCAGTGACCAAGAGAAACCATTATCCCTTACCGTTTCAGGATGAGATCTTAAATCAAGTAGCTGACCAAGAGAGGTATTCCATCATGGATGGGTTCGTAGGATACTTTCAGATAGGGATTGCATTGAAGACCAGCTGAAGATGACATTTATCTCTCCATGGGGATGTTTTGCCTATCGCAAGATGCCATTTGGGTTGGTAAATGCCTATGCTACTTTTCAGGATTGGATGAACAGGGTATTTGGTCCCTACTTGGACCGGTTCATCAGGGTGTTTATGGATGATATAGGATGTTATAGCTCAAGGGCGGAGCACCTGTCAAAGCTGCAACTATGTTTTTAGAGGCTTGATGAAGAAGGAGGCTTGATAACTGTGCTCTAAGCTATGCAAGCTAGCACATCCTAGAGCACAATTATTGGGCCATGTGGTGTTGCAAAATGGAATTGAAGCGGATCCGTCCGAAGAAGGTCAAGGCTCTAGTCCTGATGGAGCCTATCTCTAGTGCTCAAGGTTTGGCTTAGTTTGTGCATAAGCTAAAGTATTTGTCACAATTCTTTTGGATGTTGTTGCAGTATGTATATCCCCTTCAAAAGAGGGTAGAGCAGGTGCATGGCTTTGAATGGGATGGAGAAGCTCAAGAAGCCTTTGATAAAGTAAAAGAAGTTTTGTGTCAGCTACCTACAGTGTGTCCTCCCAATGGAGAGGATAATTTTTGTGTTGCCATGATGGTAGGTACCGTGGCTATTGGAGCGATGTTGTTGCAAAAGGTAAGAAGAAGCTATAAGCCTATCTACTTGAAAGCAGGGTGATAAGTCATCGAGAGGTGACCTACACCATAGCTTTGGTTTTCTCTTGCAGGAAGTTTAAAGTGCATCTCATTGTACGAAAGTTTTATGTGTTGATGGCTAACAATCTCTTTCTTGAAGTGGTGTTGCACTTAAAGCCAGAGAAGTGGATCATACACCGGGTAATAGAGTTATAGGAGTTCAAATTTGAGTTTAAGATCGACCATACTAGTCGATCTCACTTAGCCAATATTTTGGTCAGTAAGGTAGCTGATTTACCAATTTATCTAAGGGTGGTACGAGATGAATCCAAAGAGGAGCCTGGCTTAGTGAGAGATTTTACCATGTGGTTTGATGGTGTGTATAGGAGGGTGATGCAGAAAGTAGGAGGAGGTGTGGTGATACAGGATCCGCACGGCAAAGAAATTTTCTCAAAGGCCTATGGTTTGAAAAAATTTCACACCAACAATGCGGCGGAGTACCTCGCCCTTCATTTAAATTTGAAGCAATGTGTGGAGTATGGCATTTCCAAGTTCGTGGTGAAAGGCAACACATGGTCATCAAGCAATTGTTGGGCTGATGGCATGTAAAGCAAGATTCATTGAAGCATTGGTTCTATGCCATTAAAAGGTTGTTGAAGTTTTTTGAAGAGATTCAATTTAAGCATGTTAAAAGAGAACAGAACCAAGAAGCAGATCAGCTTGCAAGCAACAAAGTGCAAGTACATGTCACATGTTTATATGTGACCCCATCCACTTATGCAGGTCATGAAACTTTGAAGAAAATTGAAGACTTTTTGGGCTTAAGCCAGTAGAGGTGAAGGCAGTTAAGGAGGTAAATGCTCATGTTGTGGCTCAATTTGCTTCTTATTGTAAGAACTAGGGAACTAGATCTTGAGATCCTCCTCCCAACCTCCCTTTATATAGGTGGGCTCCTAGCCCCTTGCCCTAGACGGATCCCCTGTCCACACTACCTAGCCCGACCCTTGGCCGTAGTCCATGACTATCCTAGTTCTTCGGGTACAGGACCCTTGTCCTGACATTACTCCCCCCTTAAGGAAGAGTTTTCATCCTCGAAAACACAAGTAGTACTATCTTCTTAAGAATACTGATGTTTTCTTTATTGACGTTGTCATGCTGTGGCACGTATATAGTGGGAACGGGCATTAAACGATTTATCTTGTGACTTTTTGACACATAAGTATACTTTATATAATACTCATATGCATAAATAAAATCTTTCTACCATACCTTAGTATTAACTTTGAAGTATAAATGTACATTACTATTAGAAAGTACTGCAAGAGAAGTATCAATGATTGTGCCTCTTTTTGTCTAGGGGAAAAGCATTTGTATATTTCTTCTAATATCTCAGCTATACCCTACCAAATAAATATATTTCTTATTTTCACATTTATTTAATAATATAACCCATCAATAATGCATACCTTCTTGGATACATACAAGAGGGAAGGGCCTACTAGAAGACTTTATGAAAAGGAAGATCCAAAGCTTCTTGGACCATCCCAATTTGAAAATCCCGACCTAAGGGCGTGGAGAAAAGGCCAAAACCAAGTCAAGCTCTTTTAGTAGGCCAATTTTGTCTTTTGAAGCATGTCAATCCGAGTTACAGGTCAAAAGTTACAGGGAAACCAATGAAAAACCCTCTCACAACTACACTGCAAGAAGAGATGGTAAATAGGTGAATCAAGTGAAAAGAGGTAATCTTGGTCTTTTTCCATAAAATAAGATATTTGGAGGATAAAAGACACAAGCATGTGAATGTGACACCTCAAAGATGCCTTGAAGGACAAGACACACAAGTTGGGACCCCCTGCTGGAGCCACACAGAAGATGCCTAGGTGGGGCCCACATACATCATGCACCCACATGGAGCCTCAACGACCAAAGATGCTGAAGTTCATGATATTTTGAGTCCTAATATTTCCCATTTTAAGAAATATCCAAAGAACATTATATTTGGGTTAACTCTTTAGCTTAATCAAGTGATTATGTAAAACATGGCTCCCTCACCTATAAAAACGGCAACCTTCTCTTCATTGGGGCAAGTTATGAGTGTGAGAATATCTCAATTCCATACTGTTACACTCATCTTTGTGCCACACTTTCTCTTGAAGAAAGGCTGAAGTCTTGCCTCATCTTCTCTCTCCATTAAGGTGGTGGCGATTGCTCTCATGTAAGATATATGTTGCTAGTTTTTCTTTCATTTGCATTATCTAGTCCAATACTTGTCTTTAACTCCTTCTCTATCTCTCATTATTTATCTTTAATACCACCACCACACTTAGATCTATCTCTAATTCTATCTTTACTCCTCCTGTCATCTCTCTTGTTGTGTCCTAATTGTTTCATTGGAAGGTATTCAAGCAGCAATCTTGTGAATCTAACGGGCACAACCTTCTTGCGGGAGACAATTATGTGCACAAGGTTAGTAACCATATCTTCATCTTCCACAAGCATCTCTCTCTCTTAAGGTTCTCATTCTCTTCCACAAACTCTAGAATCTCCTTGCTATAGGTACTTCTCTCCCGGCAGTATCCTTATTGCCTAAGGGCAACAATAGGGCTTGGGAGAGAAACTCTCTTCTTCTTCTCCTTTCACTTCTTTCACACCTTTATCTTTGAACATACTAAGTATATCATTGATGAATAACCATAATCCACATAGAAATAATTTCTTTCAATTCCATTCAGTGCAATCTATTAGGGTCAACATTTGGATTAGTCGAAAGATTCACTTTCAACAACACATAGTGTTTCTATTTGGTCCTGAAAGGCTCAACGAAATACTTCTCTCACCAGATCCCATCATACTACCTATTATTGACTATAACTTCTCTTTTGATGTGAGTGTGGTTATTTTATTATGAATCAAGAGGATTTGTACTCACAACTAATCCCCATCGCTAGACAAAACATATACATTATAGTAAGCACAAAGCTACAGTTCCAAAGAGCAATCCGTAGCTTATTTGGACAACAAAGATTAAATATCATTAACTCATCCATTAACCCTTTTATCCTACCCATGATACGATATGATCGTAATCTCGATGTTTTCATTTTTGTTTTGTTCTGACTATCTTTCAGGAGTTCTCTCCATCACGTGTGTGTTTGTAAGGAAAAGTGAGCGGTTTCTTTGGCTACATTTCTTATTTAGCTCTAGAAGCTATGTTATCTACATCTTAGCTCTTTCTCATAACCCTTGAGCTTCCTCACAAACTCTCACAGCAAGAGGCCTGGTGCCTTCCTGGCAAGACCGCCTACTTCTTGACAACGTCCGATAAGTGAGCTAGTTGTCTGTATGACCGTTAATTGGTGCAGTGAGGAGGTTCAATGAAACCAAGAGCAACATCTTGATTTTCAAAATTGTTGTCCGTTTGCAACCAGTTGGGTCGAAATGGTAACTCCAACTATAACTCACTTGAGTACTGTAAAGGAGTAGCCACAACTAAGAGTCACTTGGGTCTAATTGGTAACTCCATTTATAACTCACTCGAGTACTGTAAATGAGTAACCACAACTAAGAGTTGTCCAAAGGCATAACCAGATTTCAGATCTTTTGAAGGTACTGGAATGATGCAAGGAAACCTTGGCGTAACTTTCCATGCAACTGTGAGCCAGATTTCCTACTCGCCTGAGTATTTTGAAAAGTTCATAGATAGGGAGTACCCTCGTGTTAGAATTCTGAATAGTTTGGAACACAAAGAACTACATGTTCATTCTTAATTAAGGTTACTTGCCAACATACTTTGTCAGCACACCTGGTAAGTCCTTGACGTATGAAAGTATTGACACAATCTCCAACCCCACCACAATAGGTGTTCAAAGTCGAAAATCGTACTTAAGGAAATTCTAGAATAGGGAGAAAATCATCTATTCAGAAATGCATTGTGCTAACGTATGCTCTTAGCAAATCCTTTAGCACACAATTACTCTTTGTAATCTGCCTATCCCCTTGGATAACTGACAATACCGAGGTGTGTTTTCCTCATGGTTTACAGACAGTCGTCCCAGATGACTGGTAAACGGGGAATCACAATAGTGTATAACATTGGTGAGGAATCAACAATGTCCGAAATAACCATCGTGGTTAATCTGAAAAAATCCACAAACGCCCAAACCGAGCCATGACCTCTATTGGTGATTAGTAGACCCCAAAGTAATCTCATAGAGATAGTGCACATAGAGTGCAAAATGCTTCATAAGCAACAACCTGAGGAATATGCATGCCGTTCGAAATCAGTGTTTGCTAAACACTAGGGCCCATAACACCTAGTGTGCATGCATTTAGAAAAAACTAACCCGAACCTGTATATCCATAATGATCCTTGCCAATACTTATGGCAAATGTGATGCGCCTAGCACGCATTAAAAGGAATGGAAATAGTTCTGAAAAGAAACTAAATACTTTCAGTTGCAATCTTTTGCAGGCCTTGCTGAAACGTTTGAATCACAGTAGAAGGTGAAACATTGATCACTTCTAGGTACAGACAATGAAACTTTTTCATTAACAACTTATAGCCTTGCTATATGTATAAACAACCATCTGTAATGTTGTTTAGCAGTACTTGTACCTTAACAAGTCATTGTAAGTATCCGACAATTTGTGGCCACGAAATTTCTCCTGATACGTCGTGCTAAAAATGGTCTAGAAAACAGATGTGACCAGCACTTAGGGACTTTGTCGTGACACATAATTGAAATAATGGCGCCAGTGTCATTCCAGAGACTCATATTCTCCACATGTGGAATATGTCTCATGTAAGGATGTGTAAAAAGGAACATCCTTCAAGTACAAGATGTACTTGTGTGTGGAGGTAAATGCAAACACTCTATGACGCGAGTGAGAGGGACCCTCATTAGTCTTGCTCCACTGGCTAAACCGAACTCCTTGAGTTCCGAAACCATGTTGTATCCCATGTGACAACATGTGCCAAATTGAACCCTACAAGTAGGTTCGTAACTGCATAAGGCAGAAAGATAGATTGGACACTTGGCCCAAAATACATTGCGCCGACATACCCTTGGCATGGCTCTGTAACATTCAAGCGTACTTATACGTCTTGAAAAACCAAGCAAAGCATACTAAAAATGGAATAACCCCAAATCAATGGATGCGTACCTGGAGATTTGAACGTAATGTTCACTTACCCGTATTCAAATGGAGAGGAGCACATCCCCTACCTAAAAAAACAAATAGTATTGTACTGGGAACCCTGGGTGTTGCCTTTGCAATCCAAGCCCTTGAATGTTGAATCTACGTAGTCAACCCCTTGGTAAGACGCCTTATAGAAACTGCTCGACTAGCAGATAACGGTAACCAACATAGTAAATCGTGTACAGAAGGATTGGAATCAACTTCAAAAGTGTGTTCGATTGCTACCGCATGGTAGATTGCGGAAGTCTTTCATTGAAAGTATAACTAGGAGAGATCAATTGTGATCCTCAATGCAGATCAAACTGTGATCCTTAATGTCTATGGGGTGATGTAGCAATCACCCGCCGGGTCTTACCCCAAAACAGTATGTCCATAGACACTCCGTAGTGCTATAGAGTGTTGGAATTAGGGTTGCAAAGAAACACACACAGCTTGGAGAAGACGAAGGAAGCTCAAGGCACACAATAGAGAGTGTGTTACTTAGTGTGCAATGGAAAGATAGATAGCCCTAGAGTGATGGGCATATATACAATGCATGGGGGAAAAAACCTCCTAAAGAGGGAAAAAATGCCCCGGCGGTCCTAGTGTGTTCACACACATCACTACCACATGTATATGGTAACAAATCCCCCCTAGAGTGATGCGGTGAACGAGAGCTGGCACATGAGTAAAGGGAAATGCCATGCCCTGAGGACATGATCAGTCCACAAAGGGGAGTAAGCCCAAAGCTTTGCGGAAAGCTTCAAGCTTCTCATGAGACAATGCCTTTGTGAAAAGATCTGCAAGGTTGACCTGTGTTGGCACATAAGCCAAGCTGATCTCTCCTGCGGAGAGCCTCTCCCTGACATAGTGGTAATGCACCTCAATGTGCTTTGTGCGAGCATGAAAAACTGGGTTCCTCGCAACTACCAATGCACTCTGACTATCAGTGTAGATAGTGTTGGCAGTGTCCTGTCCAACACCCAAATAAGCCATAAGGCATCTGAGCCATACACACTCAACCGTAGTTGTGAAGACTGCCCTGTACTCAGCCTCACAACTCGAAGTGGCCACAGTAGGTTGCTTCTTGCTCAACGATGATATACATTACTGCGAAGCATGAAACAAAAACCACTTGTGGACACTCGCATGTCAAAACAACCAGCCCAATCTGAGTCCGAAAAAGCATGTAAGTCTGGCGGCAATGATCCCCCCTTGGGATAAAACAAGCCAAGATGTAAAGTGCCACTAAAATAGCAAAAAATCCTCTTGACAGCCTGCCAATGCTTAGACCCTGGGCTATGCATAAATCTGCTGAACTGTGAGACTGCAAACTAAATATCCGGCCTCGTGTTGCATACATAAATGAGGCAGCCAACAACAGTTTGGTAAAGAGTGACATCAACAGGATCGCTAGCATCATGTAGACTCAATTTCAAACCTGTTTCCATGGGAGTGGCAATAGGTTTGCAATCCTCAAGTCCAAACTTACATAGCAATGTCTCTATGTAACTTTTCTGACACAAGGCAATACCACCATCACATTGCTTAAACTGTATGCCCAAATAATGATGCAATAGCCCCAAATCTTTCATCTTGAAAGTAGCATTCAAATCAGCCTTAAATTCAGAAATATGTCTCTCATTTGGTCCAGTGATCAGCAAATCATCAACATAAAGAACCACAATGAGAAATACATCATCCTCACGCTTTACATACAGTGTGCTTTCTGTTGGACTGTTATGAAAGCCTCGTTTAACCAAATGAGTGTCAGCTTTCTCATACCAAGCACGAGGAGATTTCTTCAACCCATACAAAGCCTTCTTACATATGCACACTTTGTCCTCTTGTCCTTTTATGACAAAACTGAGAGGCTGCGTTCCATAAACTTCCTCAAATATGTCACCATTCAAGAAAGCAGTAACAATGTCTGATTGATGTACATCTCTACCAAAATGAGCTGCCAATGCACATAGAAAATGCACAGTAGTCATACGACAAGTGGGAGCAAAAGTCTCTTCATATTCAATGCCCTTTTTTTGTGCATAACCCTTTGCAACAAGTCGAGCCTTATGGCGATCAATCTCACCATCTGGCTTGCATTTCAACTTGTAAACCCACTTTGTACCAATGGCCTTTTTTGCCAGGAGGCAAATCGCATAAAGTCCATGTGTCATTTTCTATAAGTGCATCATATTCTGATTGCATGGCAGCCATCCAATTTTTTGAATTCTGTGCTTCATCAAAAGAGAGAGGCTCCTCAACATCATGTATGCTAGACATAGCCGAAGCATAACAATCTGATGCATAAGATGCATGGCGAGAGCCTGAACGAGTACGACTAGACAAAGGTGCATCCAATTTACTGTCATGCAAAGTGTGCACCAGCCATTTTGGCATACCTCTAGCCTGCTCATTTTCAGCCCTTTCCTCATCAAGTACATCATGTACATCTGCATCAGTAATAGGTTGATCTAAAACATTTTTAGAAACCCCCATAGGCTGTACATTTGCCTCATTGGAACTTACATTTGTATTTCCACCACTGAAAAGAGGCAACAAAGTGTCATAAATGTCCTGCGACCTTACATTACTGTCTCTAGTACATGACAGCAAGGGCTAAACAGAATCTTCCACAAACACTACATCCCGAGAAACCAGAATACATTTTGTTTGCAGATGATACAACCTGTAACCTTTGCTTTCAGCACTATAACCAACAAAAATACATTTGACACTCTTATCATCCAATTTTTTGCGCTGCACTTGTGGCACCAAAGCATATGCCAAACAGCCAAAAACACGCATGTGCTCAATAGAAGGCTTTCTATCGTGCCATGCTTCATATGGAGTAATAGACCGCAAAGCTTTTTTAGGACACCTGTTAAGTACATAAGTGGCACACATGATGGCCTCAAGCCAAAAAGAATGCGGCAAAGCTTGACTTTTGACCATACATCGTGCCATTTCCGTCAGTGACCTGTTTTTCCTCTCAGCAACACCATTTTGCTGAGGTGTATAAGGCACTGTACATTGGTGTTTTATCCCACGACTAGCCAGAAATGCATTAAATTCATGAGACATACTCCCCCCCTCGATCGGAACGGAGGGTGCCCATAGTACATTTCGAGACATTTTCAGCCATAGCCAGAAATTGTTTGAAGCACATAAAAACTTCGGACTTCGCTTTAAGCAGAAATATCCATGCATGCCTGGAGTAATCATCAATGAAAGTCACGAAGTACAGGTAATTGCCGAGGGACGGAGTTTGCATGGGCCCACAAGCATCACTATGCACAAGCTGTAACCTGCATGTGGTCCTAACTGAACCATCCTTTGGAAACTTAGAACGCTGCATTTTACCCAGAATACAGCCTTCACAAACATATTTGACAGGTGCTTCAAGAGGCGGCAAAGAAGCAACCATATCAGATTTCTGCAAATGCAGTAAACTGGCAAAATTTCGATGACCAAAACGTGCATGCCAAAGTTTTGCATCTGAAATAGCCCTTGAATCTGCAATAGAATTTGCAAAATTTTGTCCACACGTGTCATACAAAGTGAGCTTATACAGCCCACGGAACAAAAGCCTAGATGCAACAATTTCATCACCAAAACTGAGATCATGAACTGTACATCTGCCATCCACAAATTTGACTACAAGTCCAAGTCTAGCAAGTGCGGATACAAACAAGAGATTCTTCTTGATCCCAGGTACATAAAGTGCATGAACAAGTGTGAAGGAGCTGCCATTAGTGGTAGTGAGCACAATCTTTCCAACTCCCTGAACTGGATAAGAGGCGTTGTTGGCACAAGTGACTGAATTCCCATGAGGGACAGACTTGAGAGAGGTAAACAATTCACGATGTGAGGTAATGTGCTTTGTAGCACCACTGTCGAAATACCACACATGTGAATCTGCAGCAATTGACAAGCATGCATCATGGAAAACAGGATTGTAAGTGCACTCTGTGCTAAAAGCCCATTCTGCATCAACATCAGCATTATAGTCTCCTTTCATAGAAGACTCAACAATGGATGCATTTGTAGTGGAACCAGCATTTGCAGTGGAACCACCCTCTTTCTTCTTAGCCTCTTTGGCCTTCAACTTAGGACACGACTTGATCAAGTGATCATTGGCTTTACAATAATGGCAACGCATCTTCTTTTTGCCCTTATCACCAGAATTTCGAGACGAATTGCCGCCAGCAGAAGCATTAGGAACAAAATTTTTTCCACTCACAGCAGAACCATAAGAAGTGGCTGCATTGTTGTTACCACCCTTTCTTTGAGAAGCAATAAAAGCCTGTTCAACTGCACGCTGTCTAGTCTAGTTTTTTCTGGAAAGTGACTCTTGCAACAGCAATGTGCATCGTGCATCAAACTTGACAACTTCTGGATTTCCTTGGGTCATAAGTCTCCAAGTACTAGCAAAAGTCTGGTAAGAATCTGGTAAGGCATCAAGAATAGTCTGCACAAGGGAACTGTCTAAAATGACTTCACCTGCAGAAATAAGTTGCTCATTGATATCCTTGACACCGGCAAGAAAAGTGTCCATATCATCTTCCTCATGCATAATCTTCGACTCCATCTCTTTACGCAGCAAAGCAATTTTATCCTCATTACGGCTTGCATAAAGACCTGTTAGAATATCCCAAGCCTGTTTTGCAGATTTTGCTGAATGAATGTGAGGAACAACAGTGCGCTTCACAGACAACGCAATCAATGCATGAGCCTGCGCATCCTTAACATCCCAACGAGCTTGTTCTGCCGTAGGTAAAACAAGCTCTAACAGCTGCAATCCTTGCAACAAGACCTACAACATCCTCAACATCGCCTACATCTTCAAAACCAGGACGTACATCAATGCCCTGCACAATGTTCCAGACGCCCTTTTACACAAGAACATGTTGCATCATATAAGCCCACATAGGGTAGTTGTCCCCATCCAACCTGTCCTCAGCAGCAAACATCTTGAACACATCTGTGTTGTTGTTGTCAACCATGGTACATGCTGCACTTGATGTGAAAACTGCCCGAAAATAGGAGAAACGGAGGTGGAACAACCTGTGCTATATAGCACAAACCGTAGAAGACTATAAGGCACCTGTTATGCAAAAAACGGCATTGACAAAAATTCTGTACAAAAGGATGAAATAGCCTATGCAGTACTGCTTGTAGTGGAAACGGAGGCCGAAATGAGCCCAAATCAAAATTCTGAGCAGACCAGACTCTACGAGCTCTCCCAAAATATTTGTCGACTTGTGAACGCTCGCGAAAGCTCACTGAAATCGAAGAAAGTGAGCAGGCGTGTGCTGGAGCAGTTGGCGACTAAGCCCGGGAGGACGTGACCTGCTCTAATACCAATTGTTGGAATTAGGGTTGCAGAGAAACACACACAGCTTGGAGAAGACGAAGGAAGCTCAAGGCACACAATAGAGAGTGTGTTACTTAGTGTGCAATGGAAAGATAGATAGCCCTAGAGTGATGGGCGTATATACAATGCACGGGGGAAAAAACCTCCTAAAGAGGGAAAAAATGCCCCGGCGGTCCTAGTGTGTTCACACACATCACTACCACATGTATATGGTAACATAGAGAGAGCAAGAGACCCACACAAGTGAGCTGCCGAGCTCTTATGGACAGCCATGCTGTCGCAACTGATTGCTGCATCTATACGCTCTTGTAGAGATCAACTGCTGTTAGTTGAAGATTAAAAAACTCAACTTGAGTGTCGCACTGAAAACATGTAGTGCAAAAATGACACCCTAAACATCCGTAATGACATCCGTAATGACAAGATGCTTGCTTGTCAATTAATGGCAATGTGTATTCCACTGGTTAGAGCTGTTCGATGTCATGAACAATCGTCCAAGGAATACCAACAAGTGGATCTTATCCTAGGTTGAGCAATGGCTCTTAGCCAGCATGCATGGTTCATAACCATCATGGCAATTAGTGTTCAATCGTCGAATTGATGAAGACTAATGTGGATGGCACCTTGCCCAATTTCTAGCTGAGAGTTTTAGAGCATCTTGTCTCAGGAGAACTTAGTAGTGAAACATAGAACAAAACTTCGTAGAAAATTTGCATTTTGTTCCTTAGAGAAAGAGGTGAAGAACGAACAGAAGAGTATGCTGGGCTGAGGAACTTTCCTTAAATTTCTAGTGTGTGTGTGCCCAGAATATGTGTTCTTAGACATCTTATGCCTGATTGGCACCTTATCCTATAAGCATGCAGCCATTTGACTGTATGATGTTCGCATTGCAAGAGGGAACACAAGTCACATCTTGACCATCTACCGTGTATGGGTTGTGAATCTAGTAGAAGTTTTAGGTTCTTTTTAGTGGTGTGTGCCTTGATAGCAATCGAAAATTATGGGAACCAATGCATAACTAATAGTGTCCTTGACAGAGTGCTTGTGTGAGAGCGTATTTTATACCACCTGGGTAGCATGCCTTGCATGCCAAAATGGAAACCCGTGGCTACCGTGACAACCGTAAAAATCAACACCATAAGTGCCTTGCACCGGCTAAACTGGTAGGGGTTCGATGAGATGATATCCTGAATAATGTAGGTGCCCCAAACTTGGTTGCCAACTGCTCTTGACGTCGAGTTAATCGGAGTACGAATTAGAAGCCTTGTTTCATGTGAAATGGGCCAAGCATTTGGCTTTTCACAACAAACAATACTGTCCAAAGTAAATGCGAAACGTAAAATTGTAGGACACGTGTATCATAGACAACCTAATTCAGTGATCTTGCATGCATCTCATAATGTTTTTGGCAGATCGTATAAGCCGAGATGATGTGACTGGTCGTACCCAAAAAATGACTATGGAAGAAAAGCAATTGGGGCGTAACAGTACCCAATTCAAAAAACTTATAGTACTGAAAATCCATATTTAAGTATGAGAAAATGGCTAAGCATAACATGTTCAAAAGCCATATAACTACTGTGCCGTGCACCAGAACTGGAGTTTATGTCAAATCACGAACTCATGCATCATGCTTAAGTTTGTCGGACATGTGGACACTGCTTTTTTTTATGCGTTCCTAAGCAATAGAAACATAATTTTTGACGCTTTGCCCATAGGAAGTCTAATTGTGAGAGTCGTTTCTTGACCACGTTGGTCATGAACAAATTTGTATCCACCACTGAGTTCTCTTGTACATGCTGGACCTCTTTGGTCATAACTGTTGGGCAGACAACCCCTTGGGTTGCTGGCGAGTGAGAAGCTGATTCTGGTAGCATTCTGTAAATTGGTTGTGTGAGATTTTCTACTTGCGTCACCAATATTTGGACCCTGACAACTAGCTTGCAAAATCGTGCATCAAAAGTTTGCCAGTCCTGTCGACTGACAAACTCCCTGGCATATTGAGAAAGTCGAGCTTCCCAAAAGTGATAGCGAGCTTCCCAATAAACTTGTTCGCATTGTTTGCAGTCCAAAAAATTGCAAGTCGTCTAATGTAGACTTGATGAACTGAACGTTGAATTCAAAGCCGGATTTTAAATCCCAAGCAACCACGAAATCAGGAATTGACTTGCAGCTGAGGATGTACTTGAAAACACCGATCAATGCGTAGCCGATAACTGGATTTGCATCTTATGCAAACGGCAAATCGGTTGGAATTTTTGGTGTGCGAAACTGCCAAATCTAGTTTGTAGCCAGTTCGGAATGATGAGTTATTCCTGTGCAACAAAGATTTGCGGTCGTTTGCCTTCCACCGGATCAGCCGAACTTTTGGGAGGCTTGTCGGCACACGAAGGCGCTGCCTTGCCTGTGGGAAGGGCCACTATTAGTGGCCAAGTTCAAAGTCGATGGCCAATAGGCCTTTCAATGTGAAATAGGCGGATTTTTAAGGCAAAAATAAACGCAGAGACAGCGTGCTGCTCAGCGCGAGGGAGAATAAGTCGACGGCATGACTTGCTGGGGCCGGCTACGGCCGCGAGCTCCTGGCAACCCTCCTACCTCCCCATGGCGCTGCAGTCAAGCCAAAAACCTCGCGAAAACATGCACTACACACACCGTTTCAAAACAGGAAAGGTTGCCCGATTTGGCAAGAAAACATGCTATTTTTGGAAAAGCCCCCAAAAAGCCACGGTTCTCACCTAAAGACCTTGCTTTTAGGGACCTAAAGAGACCACGCCTAGAGAGAGAGTGGAAGAGAGACTCCTAAGCTCTGATACCAATGTAAGAACTAGGGAAATAGACCTTGATATCCTCCTCCCAACCTCCCTTTATATAGGCGGGCTCCTAGTCCCTTGCCCTAGACGAATCTCCTGTCCACACTGCCTAGCCTGACCCTTGGCCGTAGTCCATGACTATCCTAGTTCTTAGGGTACATGACCCTTGTCTTGACACTTATAACATCTATTGTCGTTTGGATTACCATGGGTGCTCATTTGTGATAGAAGACAAGGGTTTAGAAGCAAGCTTATGCGGGCATTGGTCGAGAAACTGCGCATTCAACACCGGTTCTCTTCGCCATATCATCCTCAATGCAATGGTTTAGTAGAGAGTGCCAATGGGAAAAACATAAAGATGCTTATGTTTACAAGGAGGAAGTAGAGTGGGAGGCGAATCTGGAGAAGCGTTTATGGGCGTACAAGACATTATACAAGGTGACAATCAATTTCACTCCATTTGAATAGGTATGTGGTAAGGGAGTAATGTTGCCAGTACATACACATCTAGGTGCTTTGAAGGGGAGGTGGCAAGTCAATGCCATGCAACATGAAGTTTTGCAGGATCGGATCTCAATCTTGAAGCTTTTTGGATGAACAGGGAGGCAACAACGGACTACTATGTGAAGCAGAGGGAGAAACGGATTGCCAAGTTCAATCAAAGCTTGCCAGATAAGAAGATAGAGGAAGGAGAATTGGTGATGAAGTATGAGAGCTACCTAGATTTCACCTTCTAGAAGAAGTTCAAGAAGAGGTGGGTAGGCCCATACAAAGTACAAAAAGATTTTCCAAATGGGACCTATCAATTGGTGAGGTTAAATGGTAAGCTGCTTAGAAACACGGTGATTGGGGTGTGGCTTAAGCTATACTTCGACATGAGTTTGGTACCTGATGTGAATTTGATTATAGCCAAAGGGGTTGGGTATGTTAGGAAATAGGACATAGCTAAGTAGATATTAGAGTAGTTTACTTAATCGAGAGAGATAATTTTCACACGAGAGAGAGAGAGAGAGAGAGAGAGAGAGAGAGAGAGAGAGAGAGAGAGAGAGAGAGAGAGAGAGAGAGAGAGAGTGCACAATATACGTGGTTCACCCAATGTGGGTTACATCCACGGGAAAGCAGCCATTCAATGGCTTTAGTACTTCAAACAAGAAGTAAGTTACAAAGGGATTATACCCTTAATGGAGCTCTCGCCTTGCTTCACTCTCACCACCTCACACTCACCTTGTTGCATCAACTTCACAATCCACCACAAATGATCCGTTGTGTGTAGAAAAGTCCTCCTTTTATAGGCCAAAATGGCTGCCCTCTCTCATGTGAGAGGCACCTGTGTGTAGCCGCCCTTGTGTAGACAAGTCCAAGTTGGACTCTCCAATGCGCCCATGTGTGGTGGCCCTTGAGAAGACAAGTCCGCCTTGAAATTGGCTACTGGCCATTGACTTTTGACCACTGGCAATCGGCTGGTCTTTTTTTTGACCACTTTTTGGCCACCGTCCGACCATAATATTTTGATGAAAAGAAATATTTTGGTGAAAAGTGAAGCTCAAGACTGGGCGTGAATTTTTGGTTTTTCGGCAAACAAATTTTCTTCACGCACGATGGATTCTTCTCACAATAGGGACCTTACAAATATGCGTTTTTAATACTAAAAACTACAAGGGATAAATCAGGCTCCATACTTAACAATCTCCCACTTGGAGACTGATCTCTACGCCAAACCTCTGACTGCTTCCCATCCTGGCTTCTTATCCTTGAATGATGATTGAAGATGAGAAAAAGCTCAACTTCTCCTTGTTGACTACCTTTGTCAACATGTTTGCAAGATTTTCACTTGTGTGCACCTTTCCTATCTTTAGTTGTCCCTCTTCCAAAAGAGTGCATATGAAGTGATATCTCACCTCAATGTGCTTTGTCCTTGAGTGAAAGGTTGAATTCTTCACAAGATGGATGGCGCTTTGGCTATCACTGTACAAGACACAATTTTCTTGTTTGAATCCAAGCTCCTCTAAGAATCTGTGAAGCCACACAATTTCTTTGCTTGCCTTCGTCATTGATACATACTCTACTTCCGTGGTAGAAAGGGAGACCAATTTCTGCAGCTTTGAAGCTTAGCTTACTCCTGTGCCTCCAACTGTGAAGACATAGCCAATAGTGTACCTTTGAGTATCTTTGTCACCTGCCATATTTGCATCAGCATACCCTTGCAAGAAAATATCAGTGCCTCCAAAATACGAAGCATTCGTTGTTGTCCCTTTAAGATACCTAAGTATCCATTTCACAGCTTGCCAATGCTCTTTACCTGGATTGTCCATGAATCTACTTACAACTCCCACTACATGTGCAATGTCTGGCCTTGTCCAGACCATAGCATACATTAGAGAACCTATCGTTGCATCATATGGAACTTTAGACATATATGCTATCTCATCTTTTGTCTTTTGAGACATATCCTTGGTTAGTTTAAGTGACTAGCCAAAGGTGTAGAAACCAATTTTGCATCTTGCATTGCAAACCTTCTAGTACATTCTTGATATAATCCTCTTGAGATAGCTTTACTGTCTTCTTCGTCCTATTCCTTGATATCTTCATACCAAGTACCCTCTTTGCAGCACCTAAATATTTCATTGGTAAAGATTTAGACAGCTCCTCTTTTAGGTCTTTGATATCTTGCATGTTAGCACTTGCAATCAGCATTTCATCAACATACAATATGTCATAAAATCTAATATCTAACTAACCCAAATGATTTTCTCATATTAAATTGATCACTTAATGTGGGAGAATAAACGGGAACAAGTGTTAAGATATAGGTATGTGCTTTTAGATCTATCTCAACACGGGGCCAATGTAAAGGGGCCCAAAAGGGAGATGGTCTATCAAAGAGCAAGGCTAACCAATGGAGCATAAGACCTTAGGGTTAGCTTCATTGAAGACCTCCAATAAATGTGTGTAAAAGTCCTTTTGACCTTAAGTAAGCTAGGCTTGAGCTTGAGGTGGGAACCCGGCCCAAGCTCGAGGTGCTTGTCGTGCTTGAGGTGCTTGTCATGCTTGAGGTGTTTTTCATGCTTGAGGTGCTTGATTAAGATGCTTGAGGTGCTTGACTGGCTCCATGCTTGAGGTGCTTGACTTGCTGCATGATTAAAGTACTTGAGGTGCCTTGAGAAGCTTGCCTGAGATGCTTGTGGGAACCCCCCCTAGTTCAAGTGCTTTGTCATGCTTGGTGAGTAAGGTGCTTGATCACCTAAAAGTCAAAAGCATTCCTACAAGAGGGGGGGCGAGCCCTTTTCCTAGGGCCTAGAGAGAGAACACCCACTCACACACACAAGGGAAGCCCCAACTTGAAGAGGCAGCAAGGACACATGTCAGGCCCCTACCCATGTTACCTTCATGTGTTGCTTGAAGCCTATTGGCTAAGCTTCAAAGGGGTCCAATGATAAATTACTTGAATTATCTAATTGATTTTTCATTTATCAAGTCCTCTCTCTCAAAGGGGAAAGGAGGATACTTGTCCCAAGGCTACCCATGTTGCTTGTAATGGCTCCTGCTTGTGATTGGCTAGGCCTGGAGGGGTCCAATGAGCTTCAAGCATGAGCTACAAGGGGGGGTCGACCCAAGCTAGCTAGGGCCTTGCTTGAGGGGTATACTCACCGTCACACACTCACAATCACTCTCATTGTGTGATATGCAAAGTGCAGGAGCTCCCTCTCCAAGCAAGTAGAGGTTGAGAGCCTACACCAACACTCTTGGCTATGGAGTGCAAATCCAACCAAGAGCCATGCTTCAATGCTTAAGCTTGCCACCTCCTTCTTCTTCATTACTATGCTATTATGTATGCTAGCAACAAGAGTATGATAAGTGAGGAACTAATTCTTTCTCCTACGAAATGTTTCTTCTTCCTCTTCCCTACCCTCATTCCCTGCTAGCTCTCTCCACCTTCGAAGGTGTTTGAGGTCTTGGGACTGAGGCTTGGGATAGTTAAAGCTTTCTTCAAGTTTATGTTATGCTTTTTGTTGGTGGGGTTTGCAGAAACTCCAAGGGAGGTGTCTCCTCCATTGCTTTTTGTCTGTCAAACTGACTCTGTCTCTCTCCCTCTCTCTCTCTCTGAGAGTAAGGAGTCCCTCTCTCTATCTCTCTCTCAATCTGTCTCTCTCTCTCTCTCTCGTTCTCTCTTTCTATGGTTCTCTCTCTCTCTGTCTCTCTATCACTCTCTCTCTATCACTCTCTGGCAGTAATGAGTCTCTCTCTCTCTCTCTCTCTCTCTCTCTCTCTCTCTCTCTCTCTCTCTCTCTCTCTCTCTCTCTGTTCTCTCTCTTTCTCTCTCTCAAAATCACACTTATAACGGATACACACGGCGGCGCCCCACGTGTTACTATAAAACAGAGTATAATTGCATGTTGTCGCATGTGCGGTCATTATTGAGACCGTATACTTTTGTATGTCATATATAGAGGTCATGAGAGAGAAAAACCACACCTCGTGAAAGAGAAAGAGAGAGAGAGAGAGAGAGAGAGAGAGAGAGAGAGAGAGAGAGAGAGAGAGAGAGAGAGAGAGAGAGAGAGCCGTCGTCTGCGTCTCCGACAGCAAGCCGACCCATCGACATAACGAAGGTCTGCGTCCTTAGGAGGTTTGGCCCTCTCTCTCTCTCCCTCTGCTTATGAAATTTCCCTCTGCCTTTGCCTCTATCTCTCTCTCTCTCTCTCTCTGTTTTTGTCACAATATATTGCATATCTAGCTCTGTCTTAACAAACAACACACACATACAGTCACAAACACAACACACACACACACACACACACACACTCACAAACACACAGACACACAAATAAAACACACACACACACACACACAGACAGAAATATAACATACACACACACACACACACACACATACAGAGACACACACACACACACACTCACAAACACACACACACACACACAAATACAGACACACACACACAGAGCCTCTCTCTCTCTCTCTCTCTCTCTCTCTCTCTCTCTCTCTATACTAAAGGCGCGTGTAGAGCGGCATAACCGGTGTGCATGTCTCTATGCGCGCCGTTAGTACTGTGCATTGACCAGTGTATGTGTGAGTGTTATAGAGAGAGGATGTAAGGCGGGGGAATGAGAGAGAGAGAGAGAGAGAGAGAGAGAGAGAGAGAGAGAGAGAGAGAGAGAGAGAGAGAGAGTGAGTCTTTCTTTTACCTTATACTAACGGCGTGCGGAGGTGTTTTTTGAGGTCAAAACATGTTCCACGCGCGCCTTTAGTAATGGGAGCCACTCACTCTCTCTCTATTTAAATATGCTAAGCTAGAGAGAGAGAGAGAGAGAGAGAGAGAGAGAGAGAGAGAGAGAGAGAGAGAGAGAGAGAGAGAGACTCCTCTTTTTGTATACAGTGAAATGGCTAGAACAAAAGCCACTGCAAGGAAGGCAGGCAAGGGACCAGGATTAGCAGCTAAAGCAAGTAGCAGATCTGCAACCCCAAAGAAAAGACTTGGAAAACCCAATAAAATTCTGAAAGGTCCAACGGTGAAGAAGTTACAAACCTGTATGGGACTTTTCAGAGAAATCAGAAAGGCACAGGAATGTGTAGATTTATGCATACCAAAGCTGCCCTTTCAGAGGATGGTGAGGTCCATATGTGCAGAAGCTACCTGGGGCACCAAAAGGTGGTGGCATTAATGGCTCTACAAGAAGCAGCAGAGGACTTCCTACAGGAGTACTTCAGTGACATGACCATTGTTGCAGCCCATGCCCACAGGGTTACTATAATGGACAAAGATAGTGAGACACTGAAAAGAATAAGGTGGAGGTATGACAAACTACTGGTCCCCAATGTCTGCAAGGATAAGAAAATGAGGGAAATTTTGTTATACCCCCCTGAGCTAGTGCCACAACTCACAGTTGTAGATGTCACACATGATGTGAATACAAGGGCAAGGGCAGAGACTATTGCTCGCCAAACAGAGGACATGAGGGAAGCAGAGCTTAAGGAGAAAGCAAAAGTAGCAGTGGAGTCCCAGAGGCAGACAGAATGCAATGTGATCCTGTCCATAGAGGCAAGCAATCAAGAAACTCTACTTTCAATGAAGGATGGTTTGCTTGCAGAGATACCATTTGTAGATGGAGCCAGAAAGCTAGCTCTGGAAAAAGTGGACATTAATTTATTGCAGAATCCAGATGCTCAGATTTCAGACACAATTATCTATGCTTGTCTTAAGTAAGTGTTACTATCTTGCTAGCTTTGAAAACTCAGATAATAGGTTTGCTAACTCAGGTAAAGTCTCTGCAGCCTGATCAAAAGTCAAGTCCCACTGCACACCCACACAGAGGTGTTTCTTCTTGATCCACAAATGTCAGTAATTATTAGACAAAAGAATAGTCCATCTAGGACCTGTGAGAGTTGGTTTCTCCACTGTGCTATTGTGGAAGTTACTGTCATCATCTTTCCATATGAGAACAACCATCATTGGAGTCTCATATGCCTTGATGTTGACCAACCAGCAGTGTGGGTGTTCAATTCAATAAAAGGAACCCACCCTGAAATTAGGTTGTAAGTGTTTTGTATCAGAAAGTGTTTCTTATAGATATCCATGTAAATTTGAAGCCTCATGCTAACATCTTGACATTGCTTTGTGCAGTTGCATAAAGAGGTTGATGCTTGCCTATGGCAAGCTATGTAGAAGGTATGAACTATACAAGGCCCCAATCAAAGATGTACCTGTCCCAAATCAAACCGATGGAAATTCTTGCGGCTAGAGATGTCTTCTACATGCAGAATATGTCCTGCAAAGCTACTTTGCATTAAAACCTTTCATGACTAAGGTAACCATTTGGCAATGCATTCAGTTAGTTTTGGTTTAGTTTATAAAAGAATTCTCACCATGTGGTCTTTCAATTTTGCAGAGTGCTTTAAAAAACTACACATATGATTATTTGCAAAGATATCGGGTAAGTTTAATACAATACCTGCTTACTATGTCTAGCCCTAGAGAGCTTGAAGATAGCGGCTTGGATGACCATACTATTGATCTAAAAATACATAACGTGCCACCACGACAAACCCCTGCATCCGATATAGTGGAATCACAACGGGCCGAGGGGGTCATATCAGCAGAAGATGAAAGAGCTGAGGATGAGGAAAGGTCAAATGAGCATATGGAAGGTGCTAGTGTACAACCAGAGGAGACAATGAAAGAGCCAAGTCAGCCAGTGGAGGAGCCAAAAGAGCCTATGGCTGAAACCCAAGATGAGGAAAGCAGGCCTATAGATGAGCAAAAGGATATGGATGAGGAAAGCAGGCCTAGGGATGAGCAAACTGATATGGATCAGGCAAGGATGTATGAGGCAAGCCGGTCAACCGAGGGAGAGGAAAAGACCTTGGAGGAAACCTTGAATGAGGCAGAAAGAGCCATGGGGGAGACCCCTGATGAAGATGTGAATGATGAAGCTAAAGCAGAGGAGAGCAACAATGACATCAACACTACAGAGACCCAGTATGGACCCTTTCTACCTGTAGATACGGTTGTTCCGGTAATGTCTATTCAAGTATGGCAAAATATGTTCAGCTTCTAACTACTTATATGTACTTGTAAACTTTTACAGAGGTTGATTATCTTGGACGTCAATGGATTGCTGCTGATGCGCGTGCCTCTCGGTGACACAGAACCCTTTGAGGATTTGCAAACGTTTCGGATGGGAACTTGTCGAGTCGTGGTTCGTCCAGGAACCAAGGAATTTATTTAGTTTCTTCTTCCGCGCTTGAGAGTTGCCATATGGTCTTCAATGCAAAGGCAAAACTTGTCGCCACTAGTTACAATAGTTTGCAGTGCATGCGACGCTCACACATCAGATTTTTCCTTTTTGTATGATCAAAGAAAATGCGTTACCATTGAGGGCCACTACCACCCTAAAAAACCACACTTACCTCTTTTGTACAAACCGTTTAGCCAAATCGGTGTACCATTTGATGCAACTAATACACTACTGATTGATGATACTCCTGAAAAGGGAGAACTAAATCCGTCGGGAACAACTATCTCACCACCTTCTTTCGAGGGGCATTCCTTTGATTTTTACCTTGAAGACATTCTGATTCCATACTTACAGAAATTGTATCTCAGTCCATTGTTCACGGACGAGTTTGTACTTTCTAATGAATTAAGATGACTCTTCTATCATGTCTTTGTCTTGTCTAACATTGAGAGAGAGAGAGAGAGAGAGAGAGAGAGAGAGAGAGAGAGAGAGAGAGAGAGAGAGAGATTTGACATGGTAAAGAAATGTATTTCAAGCACACTTTTCACAGGGCACAATTGACAAATGAGCTCAATAAACTTCATGTATTGAAAGTCATTTGTATACACTTGGGTTCACAAGAATATCTGTTACATTAACACTACTTCAACCCGACCATCCAACTCTTTGCACAAAATATATTTTTCCCTTCGCCGCATCACCTTACGACCAGCTAGGAAAAAGGAAAAATTTGATAGGTCCTTGTCCATTGACTCTTCAATTATGTCATGCCGCAAATGCTGAAGACTGCATAGCTCCCTTATTGTAACCACCAACAGTAGGCCATGCTCTTTATCAATCACTTCCACATCCACAGCAGGATTATCTTCCAAACCTGCAGAAACCTGGTCCATAGGAATGTACTTACCATTGAGCATTTGTGATCGCATATACCAAAATGAGAGTAACAGTGATTGGCTTACAATCATGTACTTGACAACTAGAGTGTCAAGCGCGACCTCGCACCGTAAACCAATCTCTTCCTTTACATACCATCCTCTGTCAAGAAGTTTGTCACAGGATGACTGCTGAAATGACTTACACATGAACATGGTTTTCGTAACACGGATGTTGTAGCTATGAAACAACTCTATGAAGAGTGCAACAGGACAAAAGTTTGCAATTCTAACCAGTTTGGTGGGAATAGAGCTACGTAGAGACCTCTGTATATCCTTGTAGAGCTTACTTCGTATTGCCTCCACCATTGTTTCCTCGGGAACTGGCTAGTCCACAGTGTTCCAATCGGTTGGTAGAGGCACTGTCACCAACATGCCATTCTTATTCCCTGAGCTGAGTTGGTAGAAGTGGTCATAAAAAAATATTCCCTCATCAGCCAGGCTTTTGCTGCTCCTCCCTGAATACTGTAGAGAACCAATGTGGGCATGAACAACATGGAAGAGGCCTATTATGCACTCCACAGGCTCCCATTGCTCATAAGAAGAGGGATAAACATCTGCAATATATATAAGAAGAGTTAAACAAAGAGTATCAATAAGTAAAAATGACAAATCTAATGTAATTGAGCTGTGAAGAATGGAGACATTGCTCATAACAAGCGGGAGAAACATTGCAAAATATATAAGAAAAGTTATAATGAGAGTATCAGTAAGTTCACATGTCAAGAGTACTTACAATTGCAACGTGGTTGATGTATATCTGATACATTTCCACCGTTTGCTATCACCTCTGGATGGGTAAACACATGCTGAACAAGAACTTCCTTTACAGATCGTTTGCCGATTTCAACTTTGAAATCCAACACTCTGGCCTTCCATGCTGAGCGGTAAACGTTGATACCACTAGATCTCTTGGGTCTTCTTGGTTGCATGAGGACCCATGAACCTTTGTTTATCCTTTGTCCAACCCATTGGTTCTCTGTACTTATTGAAGTTGATATTATAATTGAGGATATGCTACTACTTGGCCTTCTAGGCAAAGTGCAGCTGTTGGTTGTTGGTGTGAGAGACAGTAAACACCTGGAGCTTCTTGGGCGAGAAGACGTGGAAGCCATAGCTCTCAGAGAAAAGCTTTAGTGGAGGGAGATTCACTTTGAAAGCATTCTAATGGAGGGAAAGTGTTTTAGAATTCCAATATCTTGTGCGGGCTTAATGGTCACCCTCCAGCACGTTAATGACCATAAGAGAATATCAGAAGTGGGACCACATGCAAGCACCTAAAAGCTCGGTAAAAGGAAGGAAATTACGATGCTACAATCCTAGATTCGTGAAAGTTTTATGCTATTTTCCTATTTTTTGAGTCTTTCCACGTACTTTCCTACGTAACGTAGCCTTCGTGCTCATTGGACGCGCTCTATTTTTCTCTCTCTTCATATGGCCCTCCAAATGACCTCTGAAATTTCCTAATGACGAAGCATGCATCAACATATATATCCCTAGCAATAGGCATCTTTGACTGACAAGGCGTGTCAGCCACATGCATCTCCTGACTGTTCGCAAAAGACGCATCAACCTATCGTGCAACCTCAGAGCAAACCAGCTGCTCTAGGTGTCTGCTGGAAGACATATCCTGCAAAACTATATCCCCATGCTCACTGTCGAGCATAGAAAGGAATGACTGCATAATTGCTGACATCTTAGCCTCCTCTGCAATCATCCACTGCAAACATGACCACTCAATCTGCTGTGACTCACTAGAGCTCTCATGCTCTAACTCCGTATGCATAGACTCTTGCACAACGTCCTCCTGTCGTGACTCACTAGAGCAAGACTGCTCTACCTGTCTATCCTGCATAGAAGTATCTCGCACAACTGACTCTCTGCTTTGCTCAGTCACTAGCAAAGCATGCATGTCTGACTCTGTCACCTCTCTGTGTGACTGCTCAAGTCGTGCCCCAACTGTGTGCACAACGAGCTCACTACTCTGCACTCCATGCAAAGCATCCTGCAACCCACGAGCAAAAGAGACTCGCCTGCTCTCTCGCTCTCTACCTGGCTGCGTGATCCACATGCAATGGGTAACCTGTACCACTCTTGGCACCTCTCGCAATCACTAGCGAACCCAAATGCATCACAAAATCTCTTTCGTAGCGAAATCTGACATCCACAATCTCTAAGCTGACCAATCGAGATCAAACTCACTGTCAAATCTGGTACATAGCGCACATGTCGTAACAAGTAAGATGCACCACTCGGTAATGACAGTCTCACATCTCCTCCACCTGCTATCGCAAGCACCGATCCATCGGTCAAACGTACACTGCCAAGCATCCCGCTAGAATAGCTACAAAACCATGCACGATGCGACGTGACATGAAACATAGCATCTAGCAACCACTGCGAAGGGAGTGCACTATCCACATGTATAGCATCTCGTGCATAGCTCGAGGTAAAAGTGACATCTCCGTCACTAGTATACTCCGACACTACATCTACCTCAACTGTCAAAGCAACTGAGTCCATGGCATCACTACATACATCTCTGAGACTGCCATGCCTCTTACGATGTCGCATACGACGAAAACAACGCCGTCTAACGTGTCCAGAATGACCACAATACCAACATGTCACCTGTCGGCGTGCTCGTGAATGTACATGTCTCACACAAGTCCGTGATGACTCAGATCTGTCATACATATCATGTAATCTGCGCCAAAGTGCTCTCGTAGTAGTCTCATACATAACAAGAGCATATACAGATTCCGCAAGGTGCAAAGAGAGCATAGATAGTGCCATCTCCTCTAGCTCCTGCCACTGATCGTCAGACAAGCATGAACGTCTACCTGCATCACCACTCAATGGTCCATGCAACCCTCGCTGTGTCAATGCGTCAAGCATACACTCTCTCTCTCCATGCCGCAAAGTCTGACCCATCAAACACGCGCATCTATGAGAGGTCACAATCTGATCGATCACCTGTCTCTGCCATGAGCACAATGTAGCAAACTAGAAAGCAAAACCACCTCACCAACAACACCTGGAAACTGTCTACAAATATGGCCAGAAACACAATGTAAAACCTGTGAGACACACTCCAAAATAGAGCTCCCGCAATGTCAATACAAGCCTCGCATGCTCTAGTATCACACTGCAATATGTGAGCTAATCACCAAGCCCACACTGTGCGGTATCGATGCATACACACGCATAAATCTCCCACCTGCAGAGAACACCGCACGCAAATGCTGAGTGCAACCCACAATCTCTACCTAGATCGCATAAATGATACGCATAAAACTCCTGGGAAAATTTCGCCAGAGTTTCGACGTACAATGGCTATCAACACAAAATAACCATTGTCCTGCAAGCTCAATACAATGAGCAATCAATGCGCATCAAACTACACTCAATATACATGCATAAGCTCTGCAAAACTATGGCAAACAATGCTCGAGATCACAAGACTCTCCCACCTGAGAGCAAACCACTGTCTCAAGCAAAGAAAGATACACAACTCCTCACTCTTGCGAGAGTGGATACAAAAACACAAAACTGTGTACAAACTAACAAAACCTGTCAAAGTGAGAGTAAACACTCGATCACAAACTATGGCGAGAATCTGGGAAAAATCCGATAGAATTTCCCCTCAAAACTGAGCAAAAACTCAAGTACAATCTCTACCATAAACCATAACACTACTCAATGCCAATGAGTAGAAATGCTAAAATGGCTCCACATTTTCACATACAATGGCAATCCGCACTCAACGTACATCAACGGAGTGACCGCGCATAAGCAAGCGCCAAAAGATTTGCAATCCGGAAACTTATTCAATGCGAAAACAATGCTCTCAAGAGAGCTCACCGGCACTTGAAAGTGCTCGTGAAAATGCATATATAATGGGCATCAACCATGTGCCATAACCATATGCAAACCATCCACAAAGACCATGAATCCAAGCACAAAATCACTGCCAAAGTATTTTGTGAAAACCAGTGAAAGAAGCTCCACCTGTGTGCTCCAAAAAACTGCGTCTCTCAAGAGACCGCCTCGATGGTGTGTAAACGCCTCCGTACTTCGTTGCCCAAGTCTACCAAAAAACCCTCAAACCACAAGCTTAACACAAGCTGCAATTGCATCTTCAGCTCAGAATTTATGCACTCAACTTCAAGCATCTCCCGTGCTTCCAAAAGTGCATCAAACTCGCACACAATGCGACAACAGAAAATCTGGAATTTCTGTATACAGTCAGTCTGAGCTGAATATCAGCAAAACGGTGAGGAATTTGCAAAACGTTTCTTCTGCAAAGTTGTAGACCACGTCGAAACGGATGGGCATCATGAACAGAATTCTCAGATCTGCATTCTACAAGGAGAAAAACGAATCTGAAAACAGTGCTGCTGCGCACACAGTTTTAGGGCAGCACCTTCACTTACACACAATCTTCCACACTCCTTTCTGAGCTTCCACAAGAGCATACATCACTCTCAACTGAGCTCACAAGCTCCCATTGCATTCTCACAGCAAGTCTTCTGCTTTCTTAATCTCTCTACCGTCGAGAGCGAGCGAGCTATCGCCTCGAAGCTCTCAAAGCCGTCGTGCTCTCCGCGGTCACCATAGCTCTGATACCAATTGAAGGGGATCGGGGAGCACCACAGACGGAGAGTGAGAGAGAGAAGGAGACACACGACACACAGATATGGGTGGGGAGACTCAAAGAGTGAGCAGCCCCCTATACACTTATGCTATGTATAAGGTATACAAGTCAGTGGGCGCCCAGACTCTGGGTGGCCGGGCAAGGCACAGACGCCTATACCCCAACATTAACAAGAGTCTCTCTTGCTCTCTATCTCTCTCTCTCTCTTGTGCAACTCTCTCTCTCTCTCTCTCTTCCAGTTAGTAGCACATCTAGTTTCAATTTAGAAAATTTTAAAACTTAAACATGGTATCAGATAAACCAGTTGGTAATGGTTTGATCTCAAAGGTCATTTTGGCCTCTTGAATACGTTAATATATCATTTCATTTCTCTCCTGTGGCAAGCAACTTCAAAATTTGAAGCATTGATAGGAGTCTCTCTCTCTCTCTCTCTCTCTCTCTCTCTCTCTCTCTCTCTCTCTCTCTCTCTCTCTCTCTCCACTGTGTGTGTGTGTCCGTCTCAATGCAAGAAGTCTTGAGCCGGTTGAAAAATCAAAATAGTCGGCTGAAAGAAGGGAAAGAAGGAGAAAATATGCTTGGAAAATGCCGATTATTTTGAAACATCAAATGATCTCCTCTTTCAACCTACCCAGACTGGGGTAAAGCCCCCTGCCTCCCCCACCTAAACTCTGCCAAAACTGGGAGAATTAGGATATGTGTGTAAGGTTCATTGTGCGAACGCTCAGCTAGTAATTGGAGGGGCAACCATGCCATGTCTGTCTGTTGGGATTTGAGTACACTATGAATGTGCCAAACACGCTTAATATATCATTTCATTTCTCTCCGATTTGAAGCATTAAGAGAATCGATCGCTCTCTGTCTTGCTTCATCTCTACGATGGCCACACCTCTTGCGTGATTGTCTCGCCCCTATGCCTAACCATTTCTCTCTCTCTCTCTCTCTCTCTCTCTCTCTCTCTCTCTCTCTCACACACACACACACACACACACACACACACACACACACACACACACACACACACACACCATTTGTGCATGGACAATCATTGACATTTTAAAATTCCGATAGAGTAAATCATTTTTGTGACACTGTGTTGTGCTTGATTCCCCTTTTTGAGAACTCCTCCAAAAATTCTTTCAAGAGTTGTGCTATGTTGGGAAAATCATCTCTATTCAATTGTTTGTATCAAAGTCAAGGCTGTTCCTTCCAATGTCAACCCAAATCCCTGATACTGAGTATGGAAATCCGCAATCTGTTCACCTCTCAAAACTTGGTGAAGAGTGAGACATGAGCATATGGATCTCCTAACCCAATGTACTTTGTCTTGACACATTGGGCCACTTGATATGGTCTTAATCGTTGTGGTTTAGTCACTAATCTAACCAATTTGTGGTCTCTTGGAAAGATGTCTCTCGTTTTCTCCTCTTTGTCTTGGAGAAAATCTCGGTGGAGTCCTCTCAGATATGTGTTCTGGCATTGTTATTGGCTGAAAGTAAGTAGAGATCGAAGCACCCTTGTATGTGTATCGTTCTAAGTTAATTAGACTTACAACTTTGTACTCTCTTCCATAATATGTATTATCAAAACTAGAACTCCGTGGGCACCTGTATACGTGAATGCATAGAGATTCTTATGGGTGGTCAACTCTCTAGCATAGGGTTCTACACAGTTGTAGAAGATATATTATCCCTGTTTGTGAATCTATATACGCCCTCATAAGTGTAATCCGTAAGAACTCGCATGGCTTTAGTGGTTCTAATGAATCTCACATTTGGTTTTGATTAGAGGATGCCTATTTTCTAGGTATTCTCCCAATCCCATCGTTAAAGGAATTGTAGCATTTGTTGCGTTTTTTAGTGGAATAGAGAACCCTGGTGGTAGATGATTTGTCATGGTAAAAGGCTCACTCAAAAATCTCAAGATAGTACTTGACAAGCCCACTTTGTTTTAGTGTAACTTATCTCCTTTTGCCTCTGATCAGGTCTCTCAAAAGTCAGGAATTTGTGACTCTTTTGGTTTTTGGAAACTATTTTGGGTACCCTAAAAGTTTGGAATTAGGAAACCTAAAAAAATTCAACTATAAAACCAAAACCAAGCCCGCAAGCTTTCTTCCTGGCTATACTTGACTCAATTTGGAGTTGTCAATCAAAAGTTGGAGCAATTTTAGTGAACTGCACTTGAAACAACACTCAAGACAGTCTCAGGACCAGGACACAGGAACTTTTGCTTGTATCTTGGTCTCTAGAAGGTATTTTTAGCTCAAACTTGAAGTATTTCTACAAGATCACCAAGTCAGATACCCCCACTATGTTGAGGTACATGGATCGCGATCCATGTTCCTCTATCATTTTTTTTCCAAATTTTGACACTATGTAAAAATGGTCATGTGCAGATCCATGTTCAACCACATTTAGACTTGATCTCTTAGGAGTTTGTTCCTTACTATGTCCACAAGCTAAATCTCAAATCTTTTTGGATTTGGACTTGTTTTGACAGATCAAATGGCCAACACTAAGTCTGCACTGCGGTTTTTAGTATGTCACCTGTTTTGCACCCTTTTGACCCAAATTTGTTGGTTTTTTTTCCAAAATTGGACTTGGAGACATGTTTCCTTATGTATGTACTAATGATTTGGAAAGTTTTAGGTCAAGTTGTCACTATGGGTACATGGATCGCGATCCATGTTTGGAGCCCAAATTGACTTCTCTTGGTACCATCAGATTCAACATGATAAGTAGGTCCTATGGTATCAATTTTTATGAAAATGGACCTCTGGATTGAAAGCTAGGTCAATTCTGGCACCTTGTCAGAGTGGTTGGTAGTTTTGGCTTTTGAGTTGGTTTTTGAAATCCAAATTTAGTTTTGAAAAGACCACTAGACTCCTTGTGATGTCCTCTAGCTATGGTACAAATTTGGTCTCAGTCTATGACGGGGGAACATGGATCGTGATCCATGTACCTTTGTGTCACATGGTAATGAAACTTGGCACACAGCTTGCCCTTCGTCTCCTGATCCTTGCTATATGGTTTTCGTGTGATTAGGACTTTTTTAGGCCAACCAAAAGTCAATCCCTAGGTCTGTTTTAGGGTTTTCACCTTGAACTGTTTTTTGCCCTTTTGACTTGCTTTTTGAACTTTTTTGACAAAACTTCCTTGGAGACATTTGTTCACAATGGTCTTTGATCTAGGCTGAAAATGTTTTTGTCCAAAAATTTCTCAAGGGTACATGGATTGCGATCCATGTTCCACCACTTTTGGATTTGAATTTTTGGTGTGCTCATAGCTTGTGATGTTTGTAGCTTGCTCTACAAATCTTTTTGAATTTGAATCAGTTTTGCCCAACCAAAACTATCTTCTATAGTCTGCTATGGTAGTTTAGAGAATGTTTTGTTTTTGGGTCTTTTGACAAACGTTTTTCAATTTTTTTACATGGTCCTTTTGGGAAATGTGTTTGTCTATGTGTCAGCTACCCACTGCTCAAATATCATCCAAAAATCTTGATGAGGTACATGGATTGCGATCCATGTTCCATCACATCCGAACATCAAATTTGGCGTGATGATTACCTGCAATATCATTAGTCTATTCCACCATGTCTTTTTGGATTTGAACAACTTTTTCCTAGTCAAAAGTGAGTTTTCCTGTCTGCCTTGTGGTTTTTGACTAGGTTCTGTATTTGGCTATTTTGACCAACTTTTTTCAATTTTTGGCTATGGTTCCTTTTGGCAAAGTTGTTCCACTAGTTATCAGGGATGTACTTGTCAAATATCATCCCCAAATGTTAAAAGGTAGATGGACCGCGATCCATGTTTGACAACATTTTTTCATGAATTTTGTTATGTTGGTTATCTATTCCCCGTAGAAGCCAAATCTCACCCCTTTTTGAATTTGGATCCCAAAAAGTTGAAAAACCCAAATTTTGTGTCTACAATGCTTGTTTTGCTATTTTTGCCCTAGCAGCCAAATTTAGATGTGATTTTTGAGTTTTTCTTTCAAGCAAACTTGATCAGAGTACTATCCAACTGATGCAAAATGTAACTGAACACTTTTCACATCTTTGGGGTACATGGATCGCGATTCATGTTCCTCCACAGATTTTGGCCAAACTTTCCAGATTGCTTCTAAAGAGTATGTTGATGCCCTTGATCCACAAATTTCTGAATTTGCATCACTTTTGAGGTCTCTACCATGAAATTTTTAGAATTTCAGAGTTATGGTCATTCCGACCAAAATATGGTTTTCACCCTTTTTTTCATCAATATTTTAGCCCAAATTTGATGGTGATAGTTTCTACTTATCCTACTCCTAGTACTGAAATAAAACATGAAAAAAAATTAAACAAAATGGTACAAAATAAAGTTGAAACGAAAAATGGAACAGCACTCTGAAAGTAATGAGAAAATCAAAGAGTAAAATGTTTTTGGCTATTTTACTCACAACCCTCTTTACCTCTTGAGAATAGATCTAGCAAGTCCTCGACCACTACAAGAGGTACTTAATAGTAGCGACGCTCGTACTGTGACGCTCAAATGTGAAAAACCACGGTGTCGCTATAGGCGTCGCTATGTTATAGTAACATAGCGACGCCTATAGCGATGCCGTCAGGGCTAAAAAAATAACCGAGAGCGTCCAAAAACTCAGATCTCAGATCTGAGTTTTTAGCACGCGCTCAAGCAAGCAAGGTAACGCGCGCTCTCCCTCTCTCTCTTTGTCTTCTCCACACACACACACACACACACACACACACACACACACACACACACACACACACGAGGAGCGTAAGGAGAGCCAGGTATGTTCCTTCCCTCTCCTCACTCTCATGTTCCCTTCCCCTCTTTCTCTCTCCCTTTCTCTCCCCCTCTCTCTCTCTCACACATTGTGTTTTTGAGAGAGAGAGAGAGAGAGAGAGAGAGAGAGAGAGAGAGAGAGAGCACGAGCATAAACAAAAAACGCACACACACATGCATAAACAAAGAATGCACACACACATTGAGAGAGGAAAAGAGAGAGAGAGCATGCATAAACCCAAAACGCACACACACATGCATAAACAAAGAATGCACACACACATTGAGAGAGGAAAAGAGAGAGAGAGAGTATGCATAAACCAAAAACGCACACACACATGCATAAACAAAGAATGCACACACACATTGAGAGAGGAAAAGAGAGAGAGAGAGAGAGAGAGAGAGAGAGAGAGAGAGAGAGAGAGAGAGAGAGATATAAAACAAGATAGAGAGAGAGAGAGAAGAAGAAGAAGAAGAGAGTTTTAACATCCTAGGAAACTATCCCAAAAGACCTTAAAGATCTAGTCGACAGGAGTTGAACTCAAGACCTGTTATTCATGAGGGAAATGGCATAACCAATCTATCACACTTCAGTGATAGAAAAGTTATACCATTTTTCTCCTTTTTGTATTGGTGTGCACACACACTTCCACACACACACCCGAGAAGAAGGGAGTTTAATTTAATGTCGTAGGAAACTAATTAAAGAGACCTAAAGATCTAGCCGATGAGGAGTTGAACTCAAGACCTGTTATTCAAGAGGGAAATGGCATAACCAATCTACCACACTTGGGTGATAGAAAGGTTATACCATTTTTCTCTTTTTATTGGCACACACACACACCCACACACACACACACAAGAAGAAGAGAGTTTTAATGTCGTAGGAAACTATCCCAAAAGACGTTAAAGATTAGGTTAGATGTAGACTTACGTTAAATTAGATTTAGGTTTATTTAAGTTAAATTAGATTAGATTTAAGTTTATTTTTAGTTAGATTTACGTTTGATTAATTTGAGTTTATTTACGTTAGATTTAAATTTACGTTATATTAGATTAGATTTAGGTTTATTTACGTTATTTACCTGTTATTGAAGAGGGAAATGGCATAACTAATCTACCACACTTGGGTGATAGAAAGGTTATACAATTTTCTTCTTTTTATCGTTTAAGATAAGGTTAGATTTAGATTTTCGTGTAGACGCAACTCAAAGAGCCGCCGACGCTTGTCAAAAACGGCCAGAAAATTTCCTGCGCTCACAGCCTCGACAGTCCATGCGGACCAGGAATTCCACCTGCATGTTCGACTGCTGCTACCATACAATAGGCCGTCATGATCAGCTACAAATTGAGCCTACACAGAAATTAGTGATGCAAGATGACGATTCCAAGGGTCACACACCCACACACCCACACACATACCACATCCCGTCAAATCTAGAGTAAGAATTAAGTGCCTTGAGCAGACATCAGCTACATTGCAAGAATGGCGTACCTGCATGCTACAAACAAAGATCTACTGTGAAAAGATATTAAGATGCTGTGAAATGCTACCTAGAGAAGAGGCAAAGGGGTTTTGTCCACTACATGTAGTATCATGTAGACGTGGGTGTGTAAATTTCTTGTACCCACAAATATAGGCATTGACCAATAAAGACGAGATTATAACCCGGTGGTTCTGATCTCCGTGCACCTATAGACCGAGGTGTGCGGGGATTGGTCATGACTAGAGAATGTGAGGTAGTTTACAGTGTGAACAAAGAGAGAGAGAGAGAGAGAGAGAGAGAGAGAGAGAGAGAGAGAGAGATAAAAGACGAAGAATGCCAATAGAAGATTAAATTTTTTATCCAGGTTATAAGGTTTTTACCCTCATTATGAGTAGTGACGAGGATGTGGGGCCGTCCAACCAAAACACCTATCCCTCAACGAGGATCTTATTTCCTTGTAATCATTGCAAGCATGCTGTGCGACGGACAAGACGCGTTTCTTTGCAGGACGTTCGCGAATTTGGCGAGTTCGATCCATCTATTATAGATCGAGTTGTTGCCAGTTATAAGCCGTCGGACTCTGACGCTAGCCAACAAGCGGCAATCTTGAAACCCAATAGACGTGTTCGCAGGCGCTTTGGTCAAGCAGCATATGTGAGGCCACAAGATGTAGTTTCTGACAGCTCGGGGGATGATCATGCATACCACATTCCCAACGAGGCAATGTTTGAGCCTGAGATTGATGAAATGATCGAGATGATCATGGATTCAGAAAGGCTTATCTATGATGATATGAAAAGTGAAGCCGATATGCCATTGTATAATGGAGCACGTGTGTCTAGATCGAAAGCGCTCCTGGTTCTTCTCAACATGCAGGCAAAGTTTGGATGGAGTGACGCTAGCGTCACAACGCTTTTCAGGTGATCTATTACAATTAGTTTACTTTAATAAAACTCTAAATGTATAATGATCTGATAGATTTTTACACAATTGTACCGTATTTTTATGTTGTGTAGATTGCTCAAAGAGCACATACTACCAGCTGATAATGTGATGCCAGATTCTTGAGAGGAAGTAAGAAAGATTTTGCGAAACTTGGGGATGGATTACAATTCGATCCACGCTTGTCCTAATAACTGCATTCTTTTCAGAGGGGAATACATAGACATGGAGAAGTGTCCGAAATGTGATCCGATAGATATCGAGTAGATCTCCACGGAATAAAAATTCCACAAAAGGTTTTGCGACATTTTCCTCTGCTTCCTCGCATCAAGAATTTCTTTGAATGTAAGTCCATGGCCGCCCTAGCATCATGGCATGAGGAGAATAAATCTTCGGATGGTGTGCTACGGATTCCTGCAGATTGTGCAGCCTGGAAACATATAGATGGAACATGGTCGGATTTTGCCAGGGAAGCTCAAAATTTGCGCTTAGGCCTGGCTATGGATGGCATAAATCCATTTGGTCAAAGATCAACATCTTACAGTGTATGGCCCGTTGTCATTGCCAACTACAACATTCCCACGTGGTTGACTACGAAGAAAGGGTACCTGTGGCTAAGCTTGATTGTGCCGGGGCGATATAAAGTGAAGAATATGGATGTGTTTCTTCGTCCACTATTGGAAGAGCTACAACAATTGTGGATTGGCATAGACGTGGTGGATATGAGCCGACACACAGGTCAACGAAATGCTTTGATCAGAGGCATTCTAATGTGGACCATGCATGACTATCCGACTAACAGAATGCTCAGGTGATCTATTTACACTCCTCACTCAAACACTGTAAATCTTGGTTTTTCTCAAGCTGATCTATTATCATGTGTATACATGTAGGGCTTCAAACAAGCGGATACGGAGCATGTGTCACATGTGGACCTAGACTGAATACACGTAGGAAGCCCTCATTGAAGAAGCGAATCTATGAAGGTCATCAAGCGTATCTTCCAGAGAATCATGTGTTATGCGACGGATTTTTGGGAAGAGAGCCACCGAGGATGTCTGCACAAGCATGGTTAGAGCAGAAGGAGACATGTGATGATGGATTGCCCCAAGGGATGAAGAGACTATTTCTATGGTACGAGTTACCATACTGGCCCCGACTCATGATCAATCACTTGCTCGATCCAATGCACATATTCAAGAATGTGGGTAATCTACTATGGGACCATCTGACCGGCAAGAAAGATACTTTGGGAGCCAGAGTTAACCTTAGAAATGTGGATCTTATGGAGCAATATTGGCCGCAAACAATGTCCGATGGATCAATAAAACTCCCTAAAGCACCATGGATTTTCACAGGAGCCCAAGAACGCAAAGTAAAAGAGAACATTCGATCTTTGCGGACCCCCGCTGGCGTAATGCACTCGCTCCGAACGTGTTTTACTAAAGAAGGAAAGCTTACCGGTTTGAAGTCACATGACTGGCATAAAATGTGTCAGGTATGTTCATAGTGGAGTATATCATAGTAGGAATTGTGTAACAAATTGGTGTGTGGACTTTAACACTAGGTTGGTAACCTAACAGGACATAAAAGTGTCCTTTCAGGGTTTTGAAAAAAACCTCCAAAACCATAGTAGATCCACTCATTTTGTAAAATCCTTTCATGAGGTTATAGTTCAAGGCCTACTACACATGGAAAAAATAAGAAACTTGTAAAATTTCTCATCTTTTGGTCACACCAAGCCTCCAAAGTTGATGGACCAGTGCATTTTCATCAAAACAGTAATTTCTGACGTTTTGTTGCATAAAAATAAGATTAGGGATTTTTGTAGGACTTGAGATAAATTCCCTAGTTAACTTCAATGGGTTGGTGATTAGAACATATGATTGCTTCTCACTCACTATTTTTTGTTTTGCCAAAATAAATAGGTACAAAAAAGTTGAATTTTTACCATTCTGCAAACCTATCATCAAAGTTTCTATAGCCACGCTCAATACAAATAATATATGCATGTTTTCTTAGTTCCCTATGGTCCTTTATGTTCATAAGGAGCCATGGAGCATGTCAAAAGAATAATACATCTCTTACCAAGGGGAATCTTGGGGACAAAGATGAAGTGCTAAATACAGCAAACATGAAAAAACTGGGTTCAACATTATGAGTTGTAGAATCCCATAGAAACTATTCAATATCTAGCGAAATTTGATATTTATGACTAAATATGGTTACTACCTACAAAATGCATGTAGTTGTCACAAGAAACTAATAATATTGAAAAAGCTATACTTCATATACTAGAATGTTTCGTTTTCTTCTATAATTGAAAAAATCAACCATCGTTGTATACTATGCAAAATAGGGTATTAGGTGCCCCAAAACTCAAGGAATATTAGCTTTATGTTACAATATACGCCATAGAAAATAAAAAATGCATTTGGATATCATGAAATCCACCAAAAAAATCATAGAAGGGCTAAAATTGGCTAAAAAACAGGATTTGACAATTTTTGTAATTTGGTCATAACTTACAACTTTAATATTTATTTCTCCCTAGAAGCATCAGGACATGTTGAGAGGACTACTAAAGATAGTTCTCTAGCATTATAGACCTCACAAAAATGAATTCTAGAGTGGTATAGTTGCAAAAAGTTGAAAAAAGCCAAAAATAGGACCCGTTTTTTCACACAGTTTAGGTTGTGAAATTTTGTGCAAGGACAAGGTTAAAGATGGAATTGATATTCCAAAAAAATGTCGAGTTTTTTTCAGCTTATGAGACAACTTTCTAGATAGATAGCACCTCAAAATCCATTTTGAAACTCTTGACATAATTCAAGGAAAATGGTCAGTTAACAGGACATAAAAGTGTCCCAGGACATAAAAGTGTCCCATTACCAACCTAGTGTTAATATCATTGCTACACGTGTTTTGCAGTTTATTTTACCGGTTTCCATTGAGGGATGTTTGTCTCTTGACGTCCGTAACACAATCTACAAACTTGCGAAGTTGGTGCAATGGATCTCACAAAAGAAGATCAACGTAGACTCCATACCATTTGCCAAACTAAACGTTGTCGAGGTTGTGTGCATGTTTGAGAAACACTTTCCTACTACCATGCTAACCATTCAGGTGCATCTTCTTATTCACATAGTTGATGAGGTGGAAATAACTGGCACAGTACATTCCAGATGGATGTTCTTTTTAGAACGTTTCATGAAAACGCTCAAGGGATATGTGTGTCAGAAGGCACGTCCGGAGGGTAGCATGGCAGAAGGTTGGCTGGTATCAGAGTCCCTAGTGTACATTGGAGAGTGGCTAGACGGATTTGATAAAGCCCGGGACACGCTATGGCGAACCATAGATGATGAGCGCATATCAGGGATTGTCATGTGCAATCTCCGTGTTGAGAAAAAGATGACGGAAGATCTAGAGGCTAAAATCAACCGATTTTGCATGCTTCACAATCCAGTCATGCAGAAGTGGATTTCACAATATGAGGATGCAAAGCAAGAGCGACAAAGGGCACGAATCGAGTGGATACGGGGAAGACGACGGGTCTGGAGAGCCTACCAACATTCATGAGCTTAAGATGGTTGCACAACCAATTAAAAGCGCACAACAATGCGGTGAAGAAGTGTCTTTGGAAGAGTGGGAATACTCTCTGGGTTGCGCAATTAAGGTAAGTTTGCAATGTACGACTAGTTACTTTCTAGATGTTTGAACGGCCACTCATAATCTTTGTTGGTTGTAGTATAAGTCATACAAAGCAGCATGGTGTAAAGGTCGACATTTTAGGGTGGAACGGATTGACAAAAAGCGTTTTACTCAAGATTGTGGAATCATGGTAAAATTTGAACAGTTTAGTTGATGACGGTCCTCTGATGCAAATCTTGTGGTGGCGGAACTCACTTACTTTGGCATGCTACAAGAGATTTTGAGGATCGATTATAGAGGGTTTTTTGTCGACTTGTTCGACGTGCAATGGTTCAAGATAATCATGGAGGGTTGCAACGCTACTGTGCGTAGAGGAGAGTCTGGTTTTCTTGAGGTGGATTCAACTAAGAAATGGACTGAGCTAAGAGACACTTTTGTACTACTCGAGCATTGTGAACAAGTAAGTATGTAAATAGTTAACATCCCATTTTAGAATTTATGTGCTTGGAAGCTCTCATGTAAGTTATGTGGCTCTGGCATGTGATATTTCATCCTACAAAGTCTGCATCAAACTTGTGGTACGTCATAGAGGTAGCCCTTCGTAGTGCAGGGACGTATGAAGGCTACCATGTGCCAATCACAGTGGCATCAATAGAGGAGATCGGAGAAGATGCTCAGTCAGAAGCCGTGGAGGTGGTGCCAGACGAACATCAAGATGCGACTCTCTATGGGGTGCATACAGAGGATCTACAAAATGAAACAGAGGACATCTGTTTAAACGGAGAGCTCTATATAGATATAGGAAGTGATGCTGAGCTATGCGAGGATGAGAGAGAGATCTCTTAAAGCCATAAATATTGTATTTGAACAATTTTGCTCCGTTTTATAAAAAATCTGTCTCTCTCTCTCTCTCTCTCTCTCTCTCTCTCTCTCTCTCTTTTTCGATTGAAAATTCAGAGTTATGCACTTGCCTCTTCCATCACTCAAGTTGAATAGAAGAAGAACGCTTTCTATTGCTGCTAGCCTTTGAACATTCCAAAGCTACAAGCACCTTCAAGTTCTTGTACAATTCTCCGTTTTGAACAATTTTGCTCCGTTTTGTAAAAACTCTTGCTCTCTAAGTACCTTCCATGTTGTATAACGCTCTTTTGATTTTGCACTCACATCTTGGGCAATCCATGGCCACATGCAGCTCCACCACCTAGTTTTTCGACTGCAAGATTTGATTGTGTGCGCGCTCTCTCTCTCTCTCTCTCTCTCTCTCTTTCTCTCTCTCTCTCTCTCTCTCTCTCTCTCTCTCTCTCTCTCTCTCTCTCTCTTTCGATTGAAAATTTAGAGTTATGCACTTGACTCTTCCATCACTCAAGTTGAATAGAAGAAGAATGCTTTCTGTTGCTGCTAGCCTTTGAACATTCCAAAGCTACAAGCACCTTCAAGTTCTTTTACGATTCTCCATTTTGAACAATTTTTCTCCGTTTTGTAAAAACTTTGGCTCTCTAAGTATTTGCATCATTGCGTCATTGCATCATTGTATTTAATGGTATTTGCGTCCACTCCAGGTACGTATGCTCTAGGTATGTTCTCACAAGCAGAGACGACGAGCTCCTCCTCCTCCTCTCTCTCTCTCTCTATCTATCTATCTACTTGTCCATGTTTTCTACTCCATTCATTCAATATTAAGTTTAAATGTTCGTGTGTTTAATGCAGGTACGGATGATGAGGAGTTTCTTTCTTCTTTGTGACCCCTGCAGAGACAGTGGTACGTGGAGCGTCATTTCTTTGGCGCACCATCGCGTGTTCCTACTCCATCCGTATCTCCCTCTGTTTCGGAGCATTCAGCGTGCTCCGAAGTTTCGATGTCAACGAGACAATCTTCACACTCGTCTAGGCGCCAGCGCTCTAGTGGTGGCGGTGGCGGTTGTTGTGGGGATGCCGCCACCGATGCTTCGACACCGCCTCGTGTTCGATGAAGCTCTTTACCCTCCCCTTCTTTGCCCGTCCCGACACCAGCCATGGCATCGCCATCGACACCAGGTTTTGCGCGACTGACTGCCGTTCCCCGCAGCTACACACCACTAGCTACTCCTGTAGGAGTCACTCCAGTGGACACTCCTCGCTTCGGGGCTCAGACTCTAGTGGAGACACCTGACGTTCGTACCCCCGTTGACACGCCGCTAGAGACCCCTGCTGGGACACCCAGGTTCACGCGTCAGGGGCGAGAGGGCTTGCCTTACTCCATTGACTTCAGCGGCGGCATCATCTTGGATGATGAAGGCAAGAAGGTGATTTCGCGCATGCGTGGTCTTTGCTCTCAGGTGTTTAGACACTACATACTAAACACTTGGAATGAAGTACTGAATGATTTAAAAGACAGAGTCATCAGCATGCTTCATGACGAGTTTCCTGTTCCAACACGGGAAGACCGCTTCAGTGAAGACGTGATGAAGGTTCGAATGTGCGAATACTGCAAGCACAAGTGTTCCTAAGTGCAAAAAGCAATCAAGCATGGGTGGAACAGACCAGATTGGCTGGCCAAAAAATATTGGAAGAATGTGAAGAAAGCAACGCGCGAGAATCCTGATAAGTGGAAGCAACAAAAGGAGGTAGCCAAAGCGCGAGTAGAGGCAGGGAGCTTGCACCACTTGGGGAGCGACGGGTGGGCATCATTTGAGGCCGATTTTGTAAGTGTTTTCGCATTGCTCTCTATGATTGATAGTTTAGGGTTTATGGGTTTTTAAATTCTAACATAATGGATTCTTTGTATGTTTTGACAGTGGTCGTTTACAGGACGTGATCCCACACCGTACGAGTGTGAGTACGTAGGCAGGAAAGGCTTAAATGCCCTTATAGACATCCTGAGTTCTCGCGGCGGCATGGTTAGTATTAGGGTTTATTGTTTTCTATTTGTTGTATTGTTTTATAAACGTCGCTATATGTTTATACTTACAAAAAGCTATCTTATTGTTTTTTTTTGCTGAATCCGACAGATACGCCACTTGGACGCGATGAGATGTCTAATTAGACGACGTCAGTTTAGCCATAGCTAGATAGCATTAGTTTCTTCTTGTCATAGCTTATATATCATGAGACAACTTTATATGTCTTTTTCAAAACCATGTATATTTTTTAAATAATGACAATGGTTTGTAACTATTATATTTGCAAAGTTTAACAATCAAGTGATTTTGCCTATGTGTACAATTGTCATTGATTTACTTTCATCAATTCACACTTGTCAGTTTTGTATCTTTATTTTGCAAACAATACGTACTATGGATGATGGAGTTAGTGGTTATATTGTCTTGTGCGTGACTATTTTGGGTCTATATTTACCTTTGCACTTTTTTTCAAAAGTAAATCAATTAATGAAACATTCAATATGGTTGATGGGTGGCACGGCATTGAATGCCCTACCACCAAATTTTTTTCCTCTCGGGCGTTGCTATGAACGTCGCTATTTAAGGCTCTGCAGCGTCGCTATAAGCATCGCTATAGATGGCTCTGTATCGTCGCTATAACCATCGCTACAGGCGTCGCTATATAGCGACTGGCATAGCGACGTCCCCGTATCGACGCTCATAGCGATGCTTTTAGCGATGCTGGGGGTTATAAAAACCTAGTGTATTTCCGTCGCTAAAAGCGTCACAAGAGCACACAACCTCTTGTAGTGGACTTCTAAACTCTACCAAGCACTAAACCCCGTGTCTAGCTACTTCACTACTAAAGTGTAAATGGAATGGAGAGACAAATCTCCAAAAAAGAACTCTCTAAATATGCACTAGGTCACTCACCATGTAAGGATCATATCCCCGACAATGATGCCAATGTTAGCGAGCACTACAAGAGGTTGTGTGCACTTGTGACGCTGTTAGCGACGAAAATACATTGGGTTTTTATACTCCCCGACGTCGCTAAGACCGTCGCTAACAGCGTTGATACGGGAACGTTGCTATAACCGTCGCTATATGCGTCGCTATAGATGTCACCTATAGCGACGTTTGCAGGCCACCTATAGCGACGTTCATAGCGACCCTGCAAAGCCTTATATAGTGATGCTGATAGCGACGCCTGAGAGAATTTTGTTTTGGTGGCAGGGCATTGAATGTCTTGCCACCTATCAACCATATTGAATGTTTCAATAATAGACTAAACCTAAATGAATCCAAGATAAGCCCATATTCACCTTTGAAAGAAAGTGTAAGCTTAGATATAGACCCAAAGTAGTCACCCACAAGACAATATAACCATTAACTCCATCATCCATAGTATTGTTTGCATAATAAAGATACAAAACAAGATACAAAACTGACAAAAGTAAATTGATAAAAGTAAATCAATGACAATTGGACACATCATAGGCAAAATCACTTGTTTGTTAAACTTTGTAAATGTAATAGTTACAACACCATTGTCATTATTGAAAAAATATACATGGTTTTCCAATAGTTACAAAAAGACGTATAAACGTCATCTCATGATACATATGCTATGACAAAAGGAAACTAATGATATCTAGCTACGGCTAGATTGATGTCGTTTAATCAGACGTCTCATTGCGTCCAAGCGGCGTATCCGTCAGATTTTGCAAAAAAAAACAATAAGACTACTTTCTGTAAATATAAACATATAATTTATAAAACAATACAACAAATAGAAAAGAGTAAACCCTAATACTAACCACGCCACCGTGAGGACTCAGAATGTCCATCAGGGCGTTTAAGCCCTTCCTGCCTGCGTACTCACGCTCGTATGGTGTGGGGTCACGTCCTGTCATCGACCACTGTCAAAACATACAAAGAATCCATTACGTTAGAATTTAAAAACCCCTAAACCCTAAACTATCAAACCTAAAGAGCAATGCAAAAACACTTACAAAATCAGCCTCAAATGATGCCCACCCTCCGCTCCCGAAGTGGTGCGAGCTCCCTGCCTCTACTCGCGCTTTGGCTGCCTCCTTTTGTTGCTTCCACTTGTTGAGATTCTCGCGCGTTGCTGCGTGATGCTTTCTTCGCATTCTTTCAATCTTCTTTGGCCAGCCAATCTGGTCTGTTCCACCCATGCTTAATTGCTTTTTGCATTTCGGAACACTTGTGCTTGCAATATTCGCGCATTCGAACCTTCATCAGGTCTTCATTGAAGCGGTCATCCCGTGTTGAAACGGGAAACTATTCATGCAGCATGCTGATGACTTTGTCTTTTAAATCACTTGGTACTTCACTCCAGGTGTTTAGTATGTAGTGTCTAAACACCTGAGAGCAAAGATCGTGCATGCGCGAGATCACCTTCTTGCCTTCATCATCCAAGATGATGTCGCCGCTGAAGTCGACGGAGTAAAGTCGGCCCTCTCGCTGGTGACGAATGAACCTGGGTGTCCCGGCAGGGGTCTCGAGCGGCCTGTCGATGGGGGCACAGATGTCTGGGTCCTGAAGCGAGGAGTGTCGACTGGAGTGACTCCTGGAGGAGTAGGTAGTGGTATGTAGCTACTAGGAATGGCTGTCAGCCCCGCAAAACCTAGCATAGATGGCGATGCCGTGGTTGGTGTGGGGACGGGAAAAGAGTCTCGTCGAACACGAGGCGGTGTCGAGGCATCGGCGGTGGCATCCACACAATCGTCACCGCCACCACTAGAGCGTCGGTGCCTAGACGAGTGTGAAGATCGTCTCATCAACATCAAAGCTTCGGAGCGCGTTGAATGCTCCGAAACAGAGGGAGACACTAAAGGAGTAGGAACGCATGATGGTGCTCCAGAGCGATGACGCTCCACGTACCACTACCTCTGCTGGGGTGACAAAGAAGAAAGAAACTCATCATCATCCATACCTGCATTAAACACACGAACATTTAATCTTAATATTGAATGAATGGAGAAGAAAACATGGACAAGGAGAGAGAGAGAGAGAGAGAGAGAGAGAGAGAGAGAGAGAGAGAGAGAGAGGACTCATAAAGGGGGAGGGATTCCTGTGTAGAGAGATTTCGTTGAATTTTTGTGAATTTGTAGAAGCACTGCACTCCGGGTGAGATAGAGATTGAAGCTGCATTGCGAAGGTTTGCTCAAGATGTTGCTTGCCTCACCACTAAATCTAATTGATCGCGTGAAAGAGACACTAAGAAGCAATAGTAGTGTTTCTTAGTGTCTCTTTCATGTGATCAACTAGATCTAGCAGTGGGACGAGCAGCATCTATGAGCAGACCTTCGCGATTGCAACTTCAGTCTCCATCGCACTCGGAGCGCAGTGCTCGTCGTCCCTGCTTGTGAGAACATACCTAGAGCATACGTACCTAGAGTGGACGCAAAGACCATTAAATACAATGACGCAATGATGCATATAGACAGGAATGGACAAAAAGCCACGTGAATACAATATATATTATAAAACGGAGCAAAATTGTTCAAATACAATATTTTATGGATTTAAGAGGTCTCTCTCTCATCCTCGCAAAGCTCAGCATAACTTCCTATATCTATATAGAGCTCTCCGTTTAAACAGATGTCCTCCGTTTCATTTTGTAGATCCTCTACATGCACCCCATAGAGAGTAGCAGCTTGATGCTTGTATGACACAACCTCAGCAGCTTCTGTCTAAGTATCTTCTCCGATCTCCTCCACGGATGCCGTTGTGATTGGCACATGGTAGACTTCATACGTCCGTGCACTATGAGGGGCTACCTCTATGACGTACCACCAAATTGATGCTGACTTTGTAGGATGAAATATCACCTGCCAGAGCCACATAACTTACATGAGAGCTTCCAAGCACAGAACTTCTAAAATTGGATGTTAACTATTTACATACTTACTTGTTCACAATGCTCGGGTAGTACGTGTTACCATATACATGTGGTAGTGATGTGTGTGAACACACTAGGACCGCCGGGGCATTTTTTCCCTCTTTAGGAGGTTTTTTCCCCCGTGCATTGTATATACGCCCATCACTCTAGGGCTATCTATCTTTCCATTGCACACTAAGTAACACACTCTCTATTGTGTGCCTTGAGCTTCGTTCGTGTTCTCCAAGCTGTGTGTGTTTCTCTGCAACCCTAATTTCAACAATTGGTATAAGAGCAGGTCACGTCCTCCCGGGCTTAGTTGCCAGCTGCTCTAGTACACGCCTGCTCACTTTCTTCGATTTCAGTGAGCTTTGGCGATCGTTCGCAGGTCGACAAATATTTTGGGAGTGCTCTCAGAGCTCGGTCTGCTCAGAATTTTGATTTGGGCTCATTTCGGCCTCCGTTTCCACTACAGGCAGTATGCACAGGCTATTTCGTCATTTTGTCCAGAATTTATGTCAGTGCTGTTTTCTGCATAACAGGTGCCTTATAGTCGTCTACGGTTTGTGCTATATAGCACAGGTTGTTCCCGCTCCGTTTCTCCTATTTTCGGGCAGTTTTCACATCAGGTGCAGCATTTACCATGGCTGACAACAACAACACAGATGTGTTCAAGATATTTGCTGCTGAGGACAGGTTGGATGGGGACAACTACCCTATGTGGGCTTATATGACGCAACATGTTCTTGTGTCAAAGGGTGTCTGGAACATTGTGCAGGGCATTGATGTACGTCCTGGTTCTGAGGATGTAGGCGATGTTGAGGATGTTGCAGGTCTTGCTGCAAGGATTGCAGCTCTTAGAGTTGTTTTGCCTATAATAGAACAAGCTCGTTGGGATGTTAAGGATGTGCAGGCTCATGCATTGATTGCATTGTTTGTGAAGCGCACCATTGTTCCTCACATCCGTTCAACAAAATCTGCAAAACAAGCTTGGGATATTCTAGCAGGTCTTTATGCACGCCGCAATGAGGCTAAAATTGCTTTGCTGCGTAAAGAGCTGGAGTCGAAGATTATGCATGAGGAAGATGATGTGGACACTTTCCTTGATAGTGTCAAGGATATCAATGAGCAGCTCATTTCTGCAGGTGAAGTCATTTCAGACAGTTCCCTTGTGCAAATTGTTCTTGATGCCTTACCAGATTCCTACCAGACTTTTGCTAGTACTTGGAGACTGATGACCCAAGGAAATCCTGAAGTTGTCAAGTTTGATGCATTATTCACATTGCTCTTGCAAGAGTCACTTTCTAGAAAAAACAGGACTAGGCAGCGTGCAGTTGAACAGGCTTTTATTGCTTCTCAAAGAAAGGGTGGTAATAGTAATGCAGCCACTTCTTATGGTTCTGCTGCGAGTGGCAAAAATTCTGTTCCTAATGCTTCTGCTGGCATTACTTCATCTGGCAATTCTGGTGATAAGGGCAAAAAGAAGATGCGCTGCCATTAGTGTAAAGCCAATGATCATTTGATCAAGTCGTGTCCTAAGTTGAAGGCCAAAGAGGCTAAGAAGAAAGAGGGTGGTTCCACTGCAAATGCTGGTTCCACTACAAATGCAGCCATTGTTGAGTCTTCTGTGAAAGGAGACTGTGTTGCTGATGTTGATGTAGAATGGGCTTTTAGCGCAAAGTGCACTTACAATCCTGTTGGCCATGATGCATGCTTGTCAGTTGCTGCAGATTCACATGTGTGGTATTTCGACAGTGGTGCTACAAAGCACATTACCTCACATCATGAATTGTTTACCTCTCTTGAGTCTGTCCCTCATGGGAATTCAGTCACTTGTGCCAACAATGCCTCTTATCCAGTTCAGGGAATTGGAAAGATTGTGCTCACTGCTGCTAATGGCAGTTCCTTCACACTTGTTGATGCACTTTATGTACCTGGGATCAAGAAGAATCTCTTATCTGTATCCGCACTTGCTAGACTTGGACTTGTAGTCAAATTTGTGGATGACAGATGTACAGTTCATGATCTCAGTTTTGGTGATGAAATTGTTGCATCTGGGCTTTTGTGCCGTGGGCTATATAAGCTCACTTTGTATGACAAGTGTGGACAAAATTTTGCAAATGTTGTTGCAGATTCAAGGGCTATTTTAGATGCAAAACTTTGGCATGCACGTTTTGGTCATCTGAATTTTGCTAGTTTGCTGCGTTTGCAGAAATCTGATATGGTTGCTTCTTTGCCGCCTCTTGAAGCACCTGTCAAACATGTTTGTGAAGGCTGTATTTTGGGTAAGATGCAACGTTCTAAATTTCCAAAGGGTGGTTCAGTTCGGGCCACATGCACGTTGCAGCTTGTGCATAGTGATGTTTGTGGGCCCATGCAAACTCCGTCCTTGGACAATTACCTGTACTTCGTGAATTTCATTGATGATTACTCCAGGCATGCATGGGTATTTCCGCTTAAATCGAAGTCCGAAGTTTTTATGTGCTTCAAACAATTTCTGGCTATGGCTGAAAATGTCTCGAAATGTACTATGGGCACCCTCCGTTCCGATCGAGGGGAGGAGTATATGTCTCATGAATTTAATGCATTTCTGGCTAGTCGTGGGATAAAACACCAATGTACAATGCCTTATACACCTCAGCAAAATGGTGTTGCTGAGAGGAAAAACAGGTCACTGACGGAAATGGCACGATGTATGGTTAAAAGTCAAGCTTTGTCGCATTCTTTTTGGCTTGAGGCCATTATGTGTGCCACTTATGTACTTAACAGGTGTCCTACGAAAGCTTTGTAGTCTATTACTCCATATGAAGCATGGCATGATAGAAAACCTTCTATTGAGCACATGCATGTTTTTGGCTGTTTAGCATATGCTTTGGTGCCACAAGTGCAGTGCAAAAAATTGGATGATAAGGCTGTCAAATGTATTTTTGTTGGTTATAGTGCTGAAAGCAAAGGTTACAGGTTGTATCATCCGCAAACAAAACGTATTCTGGTTTCACGGGACATAGTGTTTGTGGAAGATTCTGTTCAGCCCTTGCTGTCATGTACTAGAGACAGTAACGTAAGCTCACAGGACATTTATGACACTTTGTTGCCTCTTTTCAGTGGTGGAAATACGAATGTAAGTTCCAATGAGGAAAATGTACAGCCTATGGGGGTTTCTGAAAATGTTTTAGATCAGCCTATTACTGATGCAGATGTTTATGATGTACTTGATGATGAAAGGGCTGAAAATGAGCACGCTAGAGGTATGCCAAAATGGCTAGTGCACACTTTGCGTGACAGTAAATTGGATGCACCTTTGTCTAGTCGTACTCGTTCAGGCTCTCGCCATGCATCTTATGCATCAGATTGTTATGCTTTGGCCGTGTCTAGTTTACATGATGTTGAGGAGCCTCTGTCGTTTGATGAAGCACAGAATTCAGAAAATTGGATGGCTGCCATGCAATCAGAATATGATGCACTTATAGAAAATGACACATGGACTTTATGTGATTTGCCTCCTGGCAAAAAGGCCATTGGTACGAAGTGGGTTTACAAGTTGAAACGCAAGCCGGATGGTGAGATTGATCGCCATAAGGCTCGACTTGTTGCAAAGGGTTATGCACAACAAAAAGGCATAGATTATGAAGAAACTTTTGCTCCCACTTGTCATATGACTACTGTGCGTTTTCTATGTGCATTGGCAGCTCATTTTGGTTGGGATGTACATCAATCAGACATTGTTACTGCTTTCTTGAATGGTGACATATTTGAGGAAGTTTATGTAACACAGCCTCGCGGTTTTGTCATAAAAGGACAGGAGGACAAAGTGTGCAAATGTAACAAGGCTTTGTATGGGTTGAAGCAATCTCCTCGTGCTTGGTATGAGAAAGCTGACACTCATTTGGTCAAACAAGGCTTTCGAAACAGCCCAACAGAAAGCACATTGTATGTAAAGCGTGAGGGTGATGTATTTCTCTTCGTGGTTCTTTATGTTGATGATTTGCTGATCACTGGACCAAATGAGAGACATATTGTTGAATTTAAGGCTGATTTGCATGCTACTTTCAAGATGACAGATTTGGGGCTGTTGCATCATTACTTGGGTATATAGTTTAAGCAGTGTGATGGTGGTATTGCCTTGTGTCAGAAAAGTTACATAGAGACATTGCTATGTAGTTTGGACTTGAGGATTGCAAACCTATTGCCACTCCCATGGAAACAGGTTTGAAGTTGAGTCTACATGATGCTGGCGATCCTGCTGATGTCACTCTTTACCAAACTGCTGTTGGCTGCCTCATTTATGTATGCAGCACGAGGCCGGATATTCAGTTTGTAGTCTCACAGGTCAGCAGATTTATGCATAGCCCAGGGTCTAAGCATTGGCAGGCTGTCAAGAGGATTTTCCGCTACCTTAGTGGCACTTTACATCTTGGCTTGTTTTATCCCAAGGGGGGATCATTGCCGCCAGACTTACATGCTTTTTCGGACTCAGATTGGGCTGGTTGTTTTGACACGCGAGTGTCCACAAGTAGTTTTTGTTTCATGCTTGGCAGTTCATTTATATCATGGTTGAGCAAGAAGCAAGCTACTGTGGCCACTTCGAGTTGTGAGGCTGAGTACAGGGCAGTCTTCACAGCTACAGTTGAGTGTGTATGGCTCAGACGCCTTATGGCTGATTTGGGTGTTGGACAAGACACTGCCAACACTATCTACACTGACAGTCAGAGCGCATTGGCAGTTGCGAGGAACCCAGTTTTCATGCTCGCACAAAGAACATTGAGGTGCATTACCACTACGTCAGGGAGAGGCTCTCAGCAGGAGAGATCAACTTGGCTTATGTGCCAACACAAGACAACCTTGCAGATCTTTTCACAAAGGCATTGTCTCGTGAGAATCTTGAAGCTTTCCGCAAAGCTTTGGGCTTACTCCCCTTTGTGGACTGATCATGTCCTCAGGGCATGGCACTTCCCTTTACTCATGTGCCAGCTCTCGTTCACCGCATAACTCCATGGGGGATTTTTTACCATATACATGTGGTAGTGATGTGTGTGAACACACTAGGACCGCCGGGGCATTTTTTCACTAGGACCCTCCATGATTATCTTGAACCATTGCACGTCGAACAAGTCGACAAAAAATCCTCTATAATCGATCCTCAAAATCTCTTGTAGCGTGCCAAAGTAAGTGAGTTCCGCCACCATAGGATCTGCATCAGAGGACCGTCGTCGACTAGACTGTTCAAATTTTGCCATGATTCCACAATCTTGAGTAAAATGCTTTTTGTCGTTCTGTTCCACCCTAAAATGTTGACCTTTACACCATGCTGCTATGTATGACTTATACTACAACCAACAAAGATTATGAGTGGCCGTTCAAACATCTAGAAGGTGACTAGTCGTACATTGCAAACTTACCTTGGTCGCGCAACCCCGAGAGTACTCCCACTCCTCCTCAGTCACTTCTTCACCGCGATGTTGTGCACTTTTCAATTGGTTGTGCAACCATCTTAAGATCATGAATGTTGGTGGGCTCTCCAGACCCGCCGAATAGTGCACCGGTGGTCGTCTTCCCCATCTCCACTCGATTCGTGCCCTTTGTCGCTCTTGCTTTGCATCCTCATATTGTGAAATCCACTTTTGCATCACTGATTATGAAGCATGCGAAATCGGTTGATTTTAGCCTCTAGATCTTCCATCATCTTCTTCTCAACATCGAGATTGCACATTACAATCCCAGATATGCGCTCATCATCTATGGTTCGCCATAGCGTGTCCCGGGCTTTATCAAATCCGTCTAGACACTCTCCAATGTAAACTAGGGACTCTGATACTAGCCAACCTTCTGCCATGCTATCCTCCGGACGTGCCTTCTGACGCACATATCCCTTGAGCGTTTTCATGAAACGTTCTAAAAAGAACATCCATCTGGAATGTACTGTGGCAGCTATTTCCACCTCATCAACTATGTGAACAAGAAGATGCACCTGAATGGTTAGCATGGTAGTAGGAAAGTGTTTCTCAAACATGCACACAACCTCCGCAGCGTTTAGTTTGGTGAATGGTATGGAGTCTACATTGATCTCCTTTTGTGAGATCCATTGCACCAACTTCGCAAGTTTGTAGATTGTGTTACGGCCGTCAAGAGACAAACATCCCTCTTTGGCCACCGGTCAAATAAACTGCAAAACACGTGCAGCAATGATATTAAAGTCCACACACGAATTTGTTACAAAATTCCCACTATGATACATTCCACTATGAACATACCTAACACATTTTATGTCAGTCGTGTGACTTCAAACCGGTAAGCTTTCCTTCTTTAGCAAAACATGTTCGGAGCGAGTGCCACTACAACATAACATCAAGATATCGACGCAATATATATCGACGGCCGTACCTTTCCACGCGGTTATTGATGTACTTGCAGCCCGTCGATATATGTGTCGAAATATCCGTCGATATGCACGTGGAAATACGCGTGGCAAGGCACACTTTACCACGCATATATTGACGGATATTACCACGCGTATATCGAGCAGATTTCGACGCAAAAAATTAGGGGGGAAAAAAGGAAACCCGCGCACAGGCGGCCATTTTTGCCTGCGACGCGCTCAGATCTCTTGGCCGAAACCTGCTGCGCAGGTATTATGAAACTATCCCCCCCCCCCCCCCCCCCCCCCCCCCCCCCCCCCCCCCCCCCCCCAAAACCCCTCTCTCTCTCTCTCTCTCTCTCTACATCGTGTGTGTGTGTGTGTGTAGGAGAGAGAGAGAGAGAGAGAGAGAGAGAGAGAGAGAGAGAGAGAGAGAGAGAGAGAGATATGTGTGTGTGTGTGTAGGTAAACAAAGAGAGAGAGAGAAACGTGTGTGTGTGTGTGTGTAAGAAACTAAAGAGAGAGAGAGAGAGAGAGAGAGAGAGAGAGAGAGAGAGAGAGAGAGATAGTTCTATTATCGTCCTGGGAGGTCAAATATGACCTATGGGACCAAATGAACATGTCACGTGGTGTGAGTGGAGTTCATAAGTGACTCTCGATGCTCAAAAATGGCTGAAATGAGCGTCGCAATAGAGAGTCCACATCGTGGTTGGGAGAGGAAGGTATGTAGGGAGAGATCATGGTTGAATATATGGGGAAAAGAGGACCTAATGTGGTCAAAAGCTGAGCACTCAAGTAGTGTGTGGTACTCACTCTCTCGCACTTGACGAGGGCATAAGGTGCAAAGTCGATGACACTCCTCACCAGTGCCCCAACGTCCTGTCTCGCAGCGTAGAGAATGGGAGCTAAGACGAATGGAGGCAATGGTGCGGATCGCACTCAACGGGATGGGCTCAAGGATGTAGAAATGGGTTCGGTTACCTCGTTCCGAGAAGAAGAGAGATTTGTAGTTTGGGGCAACGTGTGTGGTGTAATGGCTGAAGCGAGAACCTCTGATACATTGGCGTTGTAAGAAGGCCTCATTAACTTGGGAGTCGATCGACGCATCCTTGACCAAGTGACATGCATCCCATCTTCCAAACCATTTCTTGATATCAAGCATCTACCCCGAACTTAGTATTTTGCTCTTGCATGTCTTTTGAACCATTTGACTTGCTTCATATGCGATTCTAGGAAGTCGATGCAAAGGGCTACGTTGTGTCTTACGCATGTACTCCACAACCCTTTGCATGCCCAAGACCTCAATGGGAAGCAATCCGGACTCAAGAAGTAAGAGCATGTAGGGTGTTTGTGTCTTGACTTGGAGAAAGTTGGTGAGAAAACGCTTTTGGACATTCTCAAACTCTTTCCAAGTAGACTTCCCGATGCTTCCACCCCACACCTCCACTCCATAAAGAAGCACCGGTGTCACCAATGTGTCAAAGAGGTACTTTTTGAGAGCCCAACACTTGATCTCTCCTGCATTGCACATGTTCTCAAATGCATAATAGGCCCTCTTTCCGGCTTCCAAGCGACGCATTGCACAATCGTTCCATTTATGATTGGATGGAACCTCAAGGCCAAGGTACTTGAAGTGATCTACCACTTCAAGTTTCTCATTGTTATATACAATGCATGGATTTTCATCATTGAGGGTCTTTACAAGCATAACCTTGGTTTTGGATCCATTCACGATCAGCCCGCTATGTAGGCAAAAGCGTTCCAAGACACTCATAAGCTTTTGTGCATCTTCTAAGGTATGTGCCAAGAGCACTACATCATCGGCATAAAGCAAAAGCATGATCACCGCATTTCCAATCTTAACCTCTTCTATGCCTTCTTGCTGCATAAAGTCAAGAACCATGCATTCCAATTCATCAATGAGTAGCCCAAAGAGGGTTGGGGAAAGTGGGCATCCTTGTTTGACACCAATAGTGCTTGCAAAAAATTCTGAAATTCCATCTCCCATACGTAATCGACATATCACTTTTTGGTAGATGCGAAAGACTGCATGCATAAATTCTCTCGGCACTTGAAGGCTTTGCATACGTCTCCAAAGATTTCCTCGCGGTACCATGTCAAAAGCTTTCTTGAAATCCACAAAGCAACAATACAACTTTTTTCCTTTCAATCGAGACGCTTCCATAAGAACTCGAAGAGTGACAAGGTGATCAATGGTGCTATGATGCTTTCGAAAACCTGCTTGGCCAAGTGCACGTTTGCCATTCTTTTCAGCCCATTCACTTATCTTCATCTCCATGATACATCCAAATAACTTTGCCATTAAAGAACCAACCATTATAGTGCGATAGTTGTTCACATTGTTTACATCTCCTCCTTTGTGCAAAGGTTTGATCCAATTTGCACTCCAATCATGAGGCATGCCATACTGAAGTGCAAGGTTAAACATATTGCATATCCAATATCGTGTTTTCTTGCTTGTCCATTTAATCATTTCAGCCTTGACACCTTGAAGGTCACCTGCCTTACGAGTAGCAAGTTTCTCAAGCGCGCGGCATACATCTTCAATGGTAAAGAAGGGAGACATAAACGGAAGGGAGCTACAACACTCCATCTTATCAACATTGGGTTGCTCATAGAGATTCTTACAATGCATATACATATCCTCAAGAGTCAAGTCACCAAAGCTCTCAACGCGCTTGCCTTTTAGATTTTGCCAAAACTTGCCACATGCATGTGCTTTCTCTTGTGCTAAAAGAAGTTGTTTTTTCGACTTCCCACCTTCTCCTCTTCTTTTGAACAAGTGCTTTGTATGTGTGTGAACATTCCAAGTAAATTTCCTTGTCTTTGATTGCATCCAATCTTAGCAAGTGTTTTCGGGCTTGACTACATTCCATGTCAAACCATTTCTTCTTGGTGCTACCCTTCTTAGACCTTTTGCAAGACATGTGTTTCACCGAAAAGCATTCCTTCGCACAAGAGAAAATTACTTCTTTGAAAACTTTCCACTTGCATTCTAATGTTGGGCTCTCTTGATGCTCTATCATGCTTAACATTTGGTCCACCATATCAGCATATATAAGTGCTCGTTTGAAGTCTAGACGTAGGTACAAATGATTCACATCATGATTGGAGGCTACATGCTCGGGCCGTTTACCACACTTGAGGTCAATACATAACATCCTATGATCCGATTCCGGATTCCATTCACCAAGTGTAAAGCTTTGTATACATTCTAGAGTGGCTTCCGAGAACAACATATAGTCAATCACACTAGCACCGTTGTGCTTTCTACATGTAAAGTCATTGGTGCCTTGCCATAGAGATACACCATTTGCAATGAGCATTCCGGTACTATTGCACATATGTAGAAGTGACTTTCCATAGTGATCCACTTCTTTTGCATCATTAGAACTTCGATTATACATGTATGAGTCATCCATTCTTCTTGAGACATGCGGCATGTCTACTTGTTGTGTGTCGTGTTGTAGCATATTTGTGCGAGCATTCATGTCTCCAAAAACAATGACTTCACCTTGATCCTTGTAATGAGCAATGTCTTCCTCTAGTTCAACAAAGGGCTGATCTCTATCCATATTCAAGCAAGCATAAAATTTGGAGTCATAGTGAGGAATGTAGCAACCGGCCACAAACATGACTTGACCATTTGGTGGGCTGATTTTCAGCCATAAGTAGCGTTTATACTTATCTTCTTTGACAATGGAAACATCTTTCAAACCCTTTTTGGTCATACATGCTACGCCTCCTTGGCCTCTTCGTTGCTTTGCATTTTTGGCCCACATCAAAGAATGCACATCGTATTTGTCAAATCCAAGAATGCGTTGCGCATCATGCTCCCATGTTTCGACAAGAAGTATCACATCGGAGTCATTGGTAAGCTCATCAATGTCAATTCTCGCATTCCATGGATACCCGTTACAATTCCAAAAGCTTATTCGCAAGCGTGAGTTGGTTTCATAGATCATGTGTCCCTATTTGTTGGGTGGACTTGCATCCTCCTTAAGTGGCTTTTCTTCTTGAGGTGATACCTTAACCTTCTTGCTTCTTTCCTCATATGCTTTGCGATGTACATTTTGTTGCATAGTAGTGCGATCCTCATATACATTACAACCTGTTCCTTTGAGGTAGATCCAACCATTGTCAAGGATGATCTTTCTCTTTACCTCATCAGCCATGGTACATACAATAGGTCTTTCTCCCGAGCGAGGGACTCCTTGTTTTCCAACTCGATGTGCACCATAAGCCATGATTCCTGACATGCCAAAGTGTGTAGCAAAAAACTCTTCAATAGCAACTGCAAGAGATTGGGGTGTTTCCATGCTTTCCTCCTTGATTCCACGAATGACGATGTTCTTTGAGCGTTTTTGTCGTTCGTGCAATTCTTGAGTGTCCACATTCTCTACATTCTTTGCTTGGACAACGGCTTGCGTGATAGGAGATGTAGAAACCACATTATCCTTACATATATCAGCCCATGATTTGGATTCATTTCTCATCTCACATACATCATGTCGTATTGTATCTATTGTTTCCTCTTTCAATACATGATCACTCTCAACTTTGCTCAAGCGCTCTTTCAATACATTCATGTCAACAAGAGAGCGTTTACATTCTTGAACTTCATTCTCAAGATGCATCAAGCGTGTTGTTTGCATTTCAAGAACCTTCTTGAGGTGCTCATTCTCTACAACGAGAACTCTTAAAGTACCATTCTCCATTGCAAGTGCACGCAACTCTTCACCTTGTTTGTTGACGGTTTCTTGTAACGAGATCAAGTAAGCCATGATCATTGCCCCCATTGTTGTAGATGATGTGGTTGGATTAGCATCCAAATTCCTTGGAGATGTTGCATCATTCTCCATGGCGAGTGTGGCTTTTCCACCCTTGCGAGTTTTGTCTGACATTGCCTTCAAGTCAGCAACAAAAACGCAAAGTTTTGACAGTTTTTTCAGTTCTGAGATGCTGTTACAGCAAAGCCTTCCATTACACAGAAAAATTATGTCTTTACATCAATGCGTAGAGGGCTTCGTGCTCTTCGATTGAGGCTATAGATCACCTAAATCGGAGTTCGGATGAGCAAGTTATGGTCAAAAGAGTGAACTGCTGTCTACTAGGTCAAAAAACGGCTGAGAGAGAGAGAGAGAGAGAGAGAAGAGAGAGAGAGAGAGAGAGAGAGAGAGGGAGAGAGAGAAATGTTGTGTGTGTGTAGAAAATCAAAGAGAGAGAAATGTGTGTGTGTGTGTGTATAAATAAGAAATTAAAAAGCTAGAGAGAGAGAGAGAGAGAGAGAGAGAGAGAGAGAGAGAGAGAGAGAGAGATGTGTGTGTGCGTGTAGGAAATTAAAGAGAGAGAGAGAGAGAGAGAGAGAGAGAGAGAGAGAGAGAGAGAGAGAGAGAGAGAATGTATGCATAGGAAATTAAAATTAAAGAAAGAGAAATTAAAGAGAGAAATGAAAATGAAATGAAATGAAATGTTATATTAACATCTTCAAAAGGCCAAAGTGACCTATGAGACCAGAAAGTTACAATGTGGTCGATCTGATACAAAGTCAAAGTAACAAGATGACAAAATGACAAAATAAAATATTATGGAATCCTAAACTGCTGGGTGTGGACTAAGCAACTAAAACAGCTAGCTGGGATAAGTAGATCATAAGAGATCCAACATCGGTCGCTGGCGGATCTCATCAATCTCCTCCATGGTCAGTAGTCTGACCGGGCGTTGTGCATGTCGAGCCAAAGTGACCTGGATCCTCTGATGCAGCCTCTGTCGATGTTGTGTAGTCCTCCGCAGTCGTGGGCGTCTGGATCTCCCTAGCTCAGTCGCTCGTTCGATCAGTATGCCTCCGGTGTAAAGCGACGAGCTCTGCTGTGGTAGAGAGGGAGAGAGAGAGAGACAGATGTTCGTATAAATTAAAGAGAGAGAGAGAGAGAGAAATAAAGAGTGATATATATATATATATATATATATATATAGAGAGAGAGAGAGAGAGAGAGAGAGAGAGAGAGAGGAAAATAGAGAGAGAGAGAGAGAGAGAGAAAGAGAGTGATATATATATATATATGTATATATATATAAAATTATAATTATAATTTTATATATATATAATATATATATATATATATATATATATAATATATATAGAGAGAGAGAGAGAGAGAGAGAGAGAGAGAGAGAGAGAAAGAGAGATAGCGAGAGCGAGATCGAGAGAGAGATAGGGTACGTAGAGAGAGAGAGAGAGAGAGAGAGAGAGAGAGAGAGAGAGAGAGAAATAGAGAGATAGAGAGTGATATATATATATATAGAGAGAGAGAGAGAGAGAGAAATAGAGAGATAGAGAGTGATATATATATAGAGAGAGAGAGAGAGAATTAACTAGAGATAGCTACAGAGGTAGAGAGAGAGAGATAGATAGTAGATAGAGAAATTTGACGTGAAAGAGTTAGGTTGGATGACCAATTGTGTGAAAAGGATAGAAAATCTCTCTATCTCTCTCCCTCTCTCTCTCTCTCTCTCTCTCTCTCTCTCTCTCTCCCTCTAGAAGAAACTATGGAACTAAAAGAGGCAAAGGGGTTTTGCCCGCTACATGCACCGCCATGTACACCTGGGAGTGCACGTATGTGTCTACCCATATAGGATTTGACCAATAAAGACAAGATTTTGACCCGGTGGTCCTGATCTCCGTACACCTCTGGACCGAGGTGTACGGAGATTGGGCAAGACTAGAGAATGCGAGGTAGTTTACATTGTGGGGAGTATATATATTAAAACAACATTCATAATCATTGTAGATGGCAACGTCATCAACTAACATGGAGGAAAAGATTGCATGCTCGTGCACGCTCTGCAAGTATCAAATCCTGCGCATGCGTAGGATATGTAATGAGCATGTGCACAAGTACGGAGAGTTTGTTAGAGAAATCGTACAGAATCTACGATACGACTCCTACGAAACGGGCATTGATTTTCGCGACATAACACCTATATCTGAGAGAGAGAGAGAGAGAGAGAGAGAGAGAGAGAGAGAGAGAGAGAGAGAGAGAAGAGAGAGAGAGAGAGAGAGAGAGAGAGAGAGAGAGAGAGAGAAAGGATTATGCGTGAAGGTCCGACCAATATAGAGCCAAGGATGGAAGCAGAAAAGGGCTTACAGACAGAAGACGACGGCATGGAGGAGATGCTGGATGCCTTCTTCCAGACAATCGAGGAGAACACTAACGAAGCAACACCAGAAGCCGTGCGCCTATCTCCTGAAGACATGTTGAGAAAGTTGGCACATCAACCAATCTATGAAGGCGCTAAAATATGTGTGCTTCGTACTTGTCTGGCGTTTTTGAATCTTCATCCAGTGTACGGGTGGTCAGATGCAAGCGTCACTGCTTTGTTTAGGTACGTAATTTACAAAAGAGATTTTCCGATTGCAACGGTGACGTGCTTGGGGAGCTTTTTAATTTAATGTGGCTTAAACAGGTTGTTGCGGGAGCAACTTCTCTCGGCTGGCAATGAAATGCCCCCCTCCAGGCCAGACGCAAAGCAACTCAGTTGACCTCACTTGGCTTGGACTGCAACAAGATTCATGCATGTCCAAATGATTGCATTCTTTTTCACAATGAATTTGCAGATTGTCTATCGTGTCCTAAGTGCGGAGCAATGCGCTACAAACAAGATGCGGTTGGCGAGACAGTGTCAGCTAAAGTGTTGCGGCATTTACCTATTATTCCTAGGATAAAAAGCATGTTTTGTTGTGGTTCCATTGCAAAGTTGATGTGGTGGCATTCTACGAATAGATCCACTGACACAACATTTAGGGTGCCCGCTGATTCAAAGGCTTGGAGACACATTGAAGATACCTGGCCACATTTTAAGAGTGAACCACGCAATTTGCGTTTGGGCATGGCAATGGATGGAGTCAATCCATTTGGCTTGAGAAGCTCGTCATGGAGCACTTGGCCTGTGTGCCTTATCAATTACAACCTCCCGCCGTGGCTTGCCATCAAGAAGGGTCATTTGATATTAAGCTTGATTGTACCTGGTAAGTTCAAGGCAAAAAACATGGATGTTTATCTAGCTCCATTAATTGACGAGCTCCAGGAGTTATGGCATGGGATCAACATAGCAGATGCGGTTGAACCAGTAAGACAACAGCATGCAAGGATCCATGGACTTCTTATGTAGACTATGCATGATTGGCCAAGATACGGAGAAGCTTCTGGTAATGGTTCTTGATTTACAAAATTCTTGCTATTCGCAAGCACTTTGCCTTGGCCTGAATCATGCTTTAATATATGCAGGGCTTACAACTTCGGGATACAATGCATGTCCAATTTGCGGGCTGTCTTTGGATGTGCACTATTCTGCCTCTCTTCGAAAGACAATTTATCAATGCCACCACCGTTATCTTCCAGATGGCCATCACTTGCGCGAAGGTCAGCTTGGTCGCGTCGAATGTCGTCCTATGCATGTACAAAAGTGGCGTCGCCGATGGGAGCAACATGAGGGGAAACCTGTTCCAGGAATGAAACGTTTGTCCATTCTCCATACGTTGTTGTATTGGGGTGATCTACTAATTAACCATTTGCTAGATCCAATGCATATATTCAAGAATGTGGGAGAGCCCCTCTGGAAGACAATCATGGGAATGAAAGACAATCGAGCTTCACGAGATGATTTGCAGTTAGTTTGAGAGCTGTGGCCTTTCACCAATGTAGCTGGCCAAACAAAGCTTCCAAGAGCGCCATGGGTATTGCTAAAATGCGAGGAGCGACATGTTAAAAGGGTGATTTCAGAGTTCAGGACGTCAATAGGATATATGCGATGTCTCAAGACAACATTCACCCGTGACGATCAACTGTCAGGACTGAAATCACACGGCTGGCATAAGTTCTTGCAATTCATTCTTCCAATTGCGATCAAGGGGTGTTTAACGGAGGAAGTGCAGACCTGCATATACAACATTTCAGACCTAGTGCGGTGGATATCTTCCAAGGAGATACGAGAGGAATCTATTGCAGTCGCAAGGGCTAACTCCATTGAGGCAGTTTGCATGATTGAGAAGTATCTACCCACGAGCTGCCTAACTATCCAAATGCACTTGCTCGTCCATGTAGTAGATGAGGTTGCAATGGCAGGTACAGTCCACAGCCGTTGGATGTTTTTTCTAGAGCGGTTCATGAAAACACTTTAGGGTTTTGTTCGCCAAAAAGCGCGTCCAGAGGGGAGCATGGCAGAAGGATGGCTGGTGCAAGAGTCTCTTGTCTTGACGATCGAATTTCTAACCGTTTCTGACCCAGAAATGCCTCGACTATGGAGCGATGAGGAGGATGCAAGACTGGTGGGAGAGGAGCCGCAGGGGCAAGGGGTGCCGTAGAAAATGAATGACGCCATGCGAGAAAAGATCATGAATTTTTGTATACTAAATTCAGAGCCGATGCAAAAATGGCTTGAAAGGTACGAAGAAGAGAAAGAGAGACGCAATAGGGAGCAACACGATTTCAGGAGAAGCCGAACGACTAGAGGCTTACCCTTGCCAGACTATCTCGCTCCTCTACTTGAATTCCCTACAATGGCATGGTTGGACAAGACACTGAGAGCAGCTCGACAGATTGGAGAACCCATATCTCTAGAAGAGGAAGAGCTGGCTATTGAATGTGACTAGAGGTATCATACATACATGGCACTGTGGTCGCATGGAAAGCACTTCAGAGCACAACAAATTGACAGCAAAAGAAACACGTTTGATAGTGGGGTAATGGTTAGTTTCATGCAAAAGAACAGGGCCAGTGCCAGAGACATGAATGAGAGCACTAGCAACCTGGATTACTGTGGTCGGGTGTCAGATATCCTGAAAGTCAGCTTCAAACGGTTTGAGATGTTTTTGTTGGATGTGAAGTGGTTCAAGGTGATTACTTCTGGTCGCAATGCAACGGTACGCAGAGATGGAAACAAGCTTGTGCAAATAGATTCTACAAAGGTTTGGACAGATGCAAGCGACACATTTGCTCTCCCCGAACATTGCGAGCAAGTGGTCTTTGTACCGGACCCTCGAGAGCGACAATGGTGGTTTGTGGTTCAGGTTGCTCCAAGAAATAAACAAGTATTTGAAGGGCAAGAGCTCCTGGAGGAAAGTCGGTCAGATGACGCAGATATTACTGTGACATTAGATGAGATGGACGAAGGTATGGCAGAGGAAGCTGACAGATATACAAGGGATGACGCAGACGAGGCATATATGACACTTGTAGATGAAGATGCAATGGATGAAGACAATCTGTCGGAACGAGTTGGGGCAGAGTTATGTCTTCAATTAGAGATAGACGATGATACAATGCAAGATCTTATTGATGATGCCTCACTCGTCGAGGCTAGGCCTATAAGTATTTGTGTGAAGACTTTGATTTAAAATTAAGCTTAAAGTTAATTTAAACAAAGGTGTTTTGACGCTTTCTTTTACTTTCTTTGTGCAGGACTTTAGTATGGCAGACCAATTTCCAGATCCCGCTTCTATGAGTGCAGATGCTTTTATGGGTTTCGTCACACGGATGACACCCAGTCAGATGGCAGAGGCATCTCAGTACTGGGTAGCCAGAGGCACGGGTACTACGCCTCCGGACTTCACACCCGAGGGTCCGATGCCTATGGGGGGACGCCTATGGGGGGGGACGCCTACGGTACGATGCCTACGAGGTCTCCCATCACGACCGCTTCGACACCTAGAAATACGACAGAGGTGGGTACGTCCTCATCTCTGCAGCACAGGCGCACTTGCCGATCTCGGCGACTGTCAGGTGGAGGTGGTGGTTGCTATGGAAGAGGGTCCATAGATGCTTCAACCCCTCCTCGCTCACGACCCCCGTCCTACCCAGACACACCTCTCGACACACCTCTTAGCACACCTTGGACACCTTGGGGGGCACACGATCCTAGTGCCTCCAAGCTCTATACTGTACGGGCAGATGGTTCTGTTGACATGGATAGAGTTGGGACTGAGATGAGACAACGGATTCGCCAGCTCGCGGAGCTGCAGTTTTCGACCAGCATTCTGACGCCTTGGCCTGAGAAGGATCGCGACAAAATCAATTATATAGTGGAGACCATCATGAGAGAGTATCAGCTTGCTCTGGGTTCAAATAATCTTCCGAGGAGGTGGATCAAGGGTGTTGCACGGGACACCGTGAAACATCGACGAGATGCAACTCGACAGGCTTTCAGGACCGGCTCGCTGAAGCCTTCGGGCATCCCACACGAGACGTGGCAGCAGATCAGGGAGGATGAGCGGACAGCGGACACGCGGTTCAGACAGCAGCGTCAGGCCACGCAGATACGACATATGACCATGGGGACATCTCATCTTGGCAGCGGAGGCTTCGACACCTTTCGCTATGAGTTTGTGAGTTTCCAATGCAATCCTAGCTATGGCATTTTTTAAAATGTGATGAATCATGTATTCTTAATTACTTTGATTTTTGTATAAACACAGAATCTTGCAATGCATCGAGCCTCGACACGCCAGGAGGAGACAAATGGATATCGCAAAGGTATTTATGAAGTATTGAATATCTTGATGCCTCAGGAGAGCCTATAGATTGGGAAGCCTTAGAGTCTTGCTGATCAATTGAGGTGAGACGTTAATATGTGTGAGTTGATTTAATTAAATAAGTATATGTGAAGTAATATCAATACTAATTTTGTGACTTGTCCTATGTGCAGGTTGTGACGCCTAGTCATGAGTGGATTTCATATATATGTTTCATGAGACACAGATACGCTTCTGTGTCTCTTTTTTGTATAGACATGGTTATGGTTATTGTTCAGAAATGGTTATGGTTATTGTTTTCTTTATGGTTATGGTTATTGTCCTTGTATAGACATAGTTATGGTTATTGTTCTTGTTTAAACATGGTTATGGTTATTGTTTTGTTTATGGTTATGTTTAACTTTAAGGTTATGGTTATGGTTATCATTATGGTTTTAAGTTGGTTATGGTTTTGCACAAAGTTCATTTCATTTCTTTCATTTGCCTTAAATCTCATGTGAGATCCTACATGGATAGTATGTAGGAGGCGTATACATATGGTTTTTTTTGAAAAAAAATTATGTTAAAACGAAGGGAACTCTGCCGAAATTTTGGCGGGAGCACGGTTGATTTTGGTGCTGGTTGCTTTCTTGGGCAAAGGATAGGCAGTCTGGCTGTGGCTGTGTCCATCTTTTCACTGGGCACAAGCTAGTCTGCCTGTCCTCTGCCCAAGATTTTTTTTTTCTGTTATGGTCGTTGCAATCTGCATCGCTAGGCACATCGAAATATGCGTCGATAATAGTGCCTTTCGACGCGTATATCGATGTATATATTGACGCATATTGCGACGTTTTTGTAGGGATGAGTATTTCGACGGTTTTTTCGACGGAGAGCGTCGAAACTTGTGTCGAAGGACCCCTTTTTTGTTGTAGTGTGCATTACGCCACTGAGGGTCCGCACAAATCAAATGGTCTCTTTTACTTTGCGTTCTTGGGTTCCTATGAAAATCCATGGCGCTTTAGGGAGTTTTATTGATCCATCGGATGCTATCTACGGCCAATATTGCTCCATACAATCCACATTTCTAAGGTCGACCTTGGCTCCCAAAGTATCTTTCTTGCCGGTCAGATGGTCCCATAGCAGATTATCCACATTCTTGAATATGTGCGTTGGATCGAGCAAGTGATTGACCAACGTTTGTCTAACTCTAATTTTTTTACCGTAATCTTGAAGGTAGACTCTAATATAAAAACTCAATCCAAAATCTAATCTTAAATCTAACCTAATTGAACATGTGGTGATTCGCGGCTAATGGAATGTGGTTAGTATGTGAGTTAATAGGTGTCAGATTCTTATGGGAATATACATATTGTTGTGTAACTAGTGTTTGCTCTTTGGGCAAAGCGCAGCTTCATTGACATGCACTAAAATCTAACCTAAATCTAAAAAAAGCTAGTCCATCGAACATAAATCTAAATCTAATTTAATCTTAAACTCAAAATAAACCTAAATCTAATGTAATCTAATCTAACGTAAATAAACCTAAATCTAACCTAACGTAAATCTAACTCAAAATAAACTTAAATCTAATCTAATCTAACCTAAATAAACCTACATATAATCTAACGTAAATTTAAATCTAACATAATTTTAAAAGTCAACATAAACATAAATCTAAATGTAATCTAACTTAATCAAATTTAAATTTTAACATAATCTCTTTCTCTTTTTGTTTTCTCTCCTTACCTCTCTCTTTGGTTTTTTATTCTCTCTCTCTTTCTCTTTGTTTTATTCTCTCTCTCTCTCTCTCTTTGTTTTATCTCTCTCTCTCTCTCAATGTGTGTGTGTATGCATTCTTTGTTTCTACATGTGTGTGTGTGTGTGTGTTTTATGTTTATGTATGTGCTCTCTCTCTCAATGTGTGTGTGTGTGTGTGTGTGTGTGTGTGTGTGTGTGTGAGAGAGAGAGAGAGAGAGAGAGAGAGAGAGAAAGAGGGGAAGGGAACATGAGAGAGAGGAGAGGGAAGGAGCATACCTGGCTCTCCTTCCTCTCCTCGTGTGTGTGTGTGTGTGTGTGTGTGTGTGTGTGTGTGTGTGTGTGTGTGTGGAGAAGAAAGAGAGAGAGAGGGAGAGTGCGGGTTACCTCTTTGCTTGAGCGTTGAAAACTCAGATCTGAGTTTTCGGGTGCTCTCGGTTTATTTTTTACCCTTATCGACGTCGCTATGTTACAAATAAACTAGCGACGCCCATAGCGACGCCGTGAATTTTCACTTTTGAGCGTCGCACTACAAGTGTCACTAATGTGAAGTACCTCTTATAGTGGGGTCGACGTGGCAGACGTCTGTAGCATAACTATCGGGCACTAACATATTGTCAATACTCAGGGAAGTGACTCGGGTGGGGCACGGAGACTCTTTGAGATCGTCAATCTCAAGAAGTGAATCTTAACATGCAAACAAAACAACTCTACAAGCAAACCAACAAACGATCATGGAAATCTACCTATGTTCTTTCTCACAACTCTAGGTCATCACGCCATTTCGGCACTCGAACGGACTCAAAATGCAATGAAACTTTAGGAGGAGGTCTAGGACACCTAGGAGCACTATCCTACCAAGTTTGGTCACAATCCAACAAGGTACCAAAATCACGATCCATTCTGAAAAAGGTCATGAAAATTGCAACAAAACTATCTAGAAAGGTCGCCCTATGGTCTAGGAACACTCTCCTATGGTCAAAATGACTACAAATAGTGATTTAAGCACTCAAATTTGCAATTAAGGCTCATAGACACGTAGTATTAAACCACAACAAAAATGACAATGCTTACACTTGAATGAAAGAGTTAAGAAAGATGAACACAATGCAAGTTTCAAAATTGCAAATGGATTACCCAATCATTAGTTGCGATGATTACAAACTGGACCAGCTTCGTAGCTTGAGCGTACCTTTTCAGAGCTCCCTTCTTCTTCTTCTTAAAGATAAGCCTCCTTTCACATTAAGGTTATTGATATTTATACCTAGGGCATTCTAAATGCCCAATGGCTGGTTCACATAGACCTTTACAATCGTAATGACAGAATTACAACTCAAGGAATTGGCCTGCTACTCTAGAATTAGGATTTACATAGAGTAAATCATTTTTCCAAACATACAAAATTCCTTTCCTTGAATTTGCCAAGAGGAAATTTTAGAAAATTAGGTTATTTTTTCGAGATTTTGCGCTATTTTTCTCTATTTTGGAGCGGAATTTCTCCTTTTCTACTTGCTCTCAAACAACATTTTTGATAATGAAAACGACACGATATTAAGCCGAGACACATTAACCATGCCATGTTTGTTTGTTGCGATTTGAGTACACACACTATAAACATGCGGAACGTCCCTAATATATCATTCATTTCTCTCCAATTTGAAGCATTAATAGAATCGCTCGCTCTCTGTCTCGCTTCCTCTCTGTGCGACGACCACATCTTTTGCGTGAATGTCTCACCCCCTACGCCTAACCATCTCCTTCATAGACTCATAGACACACCATTTGTGCCTGGACAGCCGCCGGAATGTTCGGGAAAAATCATTTTTCCAAACATATAAAACTCCTTTCCTTGAATTCACCAAGAGGAAGTTTTAGAAAATTAGGTTATTTTTTCGGGATTTTGCACTGTTTTTCTCTATTTTGGAGTCGAATTTCTCCTTTTCTCCTTGCTCTCAAACGACATTTTTGATATTGAAAACGACACGATATTAAGCCGAGACACATTAACCATGCCTTGTCTGTCTGTTGGGGTTTGAGTCCACTATAAACGTGTGAAACGCCCCTAATATATCATTTCATTTCTCTCCAATTTGAAGCCTTAACAGAATCGCTCGCTCTCTGTCTTGCTTCCTCTCTGCGACAGCCACACCTTTTGCATGATTGTCCCGTCCCCTATGCCTAACCATCTCTATTACACACTCACACACCATTTGTACCTAGACAGTCGCCAACGGTGTTCGGAAAAAGTCATTTTTCCAAACATACAAAATTCCTTTCCTTGAATTTGCCAAGAGGAAGTTTTAGAAAATTGGTTATTTTTTTGAGATTTTGCACTGTTTTTCTCCTATTTTGATTTTGCACTGTTTTTCTCTATTTTGGAGCGAAATTTCTCCTTTTCTCCTTGCTCTCAAATGACATTTTTGATATTGAAAACGACACGATATTAAGCCGAGACACATTAACCATGCCATGTCTGTCTGTTGGGGTTTTAGCACACTATAAACATGCGAAACATCCCTAATACATCATTTCATTTCTCTCCACTTTGAAGCATTAACAGAATCGCTCGCTCTCTGTCTCGCTTCGTCTCTGCGACGACGGCCACACCTTTTGCGTGATTGTCCCCCCCCTACGCCTAACCATCTCCATCACAGACTCACACAACATTAATTATCTCGCTTCCTCTCTGCGACAACGGCCACACCTTTTGCGTGATTGTCTCACCCCCTACGCCTTACCATCTCCATCACAGACTCACACACCATTTGTGCCTGGACAGCCGCCGGCAGTGTTCGGGAAAAATCATTTTTCCAAACATACAAAACTCCTTTCCTTGAATTTGCCAAGAGGAAGTTTTAGAAAATTAGGTTATTTTTTTGGGATTTTGCACTGTTTTTCTCTATTTTGGAGCAGAATTTCTCTTTTTCTCCTTGCTCTCAAACGGGACTTTTGATATTGAAAACGACACGATATTAAGCCGAGACACATTAACCATGCCCTGTCTGTCTATTGGGGTTTGAGTGAACTATAAACGTGCGAAACGCCCCTAATATATCATTTCATCTCTCTCCAATTTGAAGCATTAACAGAATCACTCGTTCTCTGTCTTGCTTCCTCTTTGCGACGGCCACACCTTTTGCATGATTGTCCCGCCCCCTATGCCTAACCATCTCTATTACACACTCACACACCATTTGTGCCTGGATAGTCACCGACAGTGTTCGGAAAAAGTCATTTTTCCAAACATACAAAATTCCTTTAATCCTTGAATTTGCCAAGAGGAAGTTCTAGAAAATAAAGTTATTTTTTCAGGTTTTGCACTGTTTTTCTCTATTTTGGAGCAGAATTTCTCCTTTTCTCCTTGCTCTCAAATGACATTTTTGATATTGAAACGACACGATATTAAGCCGAGACACATTAACCATGCCCTGTCTGTCTGTTGGGGTTTGAGTACTCTATAAACGTGCGAAATGTCCCTCATATATCATTTCATTTCTCTCCAATTTGAAGCATTAACAGAATCGCTCGCTCTTTGTCTCGCTTCCTCTCTGCGACGACGGCCACACCTTTTGCGTGATTGTCCCTTCCCCTACGCCTAACCATCTCCATCACAGACTCACACACCATTTGTGCTTGGACAGTCGCCGACAATGTTTGGGAAAAATCATTTCTCCAAACATACAAAATTCCTTTCCTTGAATTCGCCAAGAGGAAGTTTTAGAAAATTAGGTTATTTTTTTGGGATTTTGCGTTTTTTTTCTCTGTTTTGGAGCGGAATTTCTCCTTTTCTCCTTGCTCTCAAATGGCACTTTTGATATTGAAACGACACGATATTAAGTAGTGACACATTTTTCCCGAGCACTGGTCGCCGACGAAAAACAAACTCACTCTCTCTCTCTCTCTCTCTCAGTGTTCACAGGCAGACTGGCCAAAGACTCAATTTTCTAGGCTATTTACTGTCGGCACAGAGACAGAAGTCCGCCCCCCCCCCCAACCCCCCCCCCCCCCCCCCCCCCAATTTGTCTCTCTCTCTCTCTCTCTCTCTCTCTCTCTCTATATATATATATATATATATATATATATGTATTTGTGTGTGTGTGTGTGTCACACACTCGCTGCCTTGTTCAGTTGTGTCTACAAAGGAAAGTAGGTACTATTTTTCAGAATGTGTACTGCATACTACCAATATTAAAAAAGGGTTGTATTTAAAGGGAATCTTGGAAGATGCCTTCAATGGCTTTTTGAAGTGAAAAAGCGGGGAGGAGATAGGTCGAGGGAGAGAGAGAGAGAGAGAGAGAGAGAGAGAGCGGATGAAATCGCTAGCAAGTCATCGCTTGGGCACACTGCGAAAGTCGTGATGATGGCGATGGACAGATGGGGAGGAATGATGCCAGTAGAGTTGGAGGAGAGAGGGAGAGAGAGGTTTCAAGAGTGCACAGTCAGAGAGAAACAGGGCTGCCGTCTGTCGAGAGAGGCATAGTGAGGAGCTGCACCGAGTAACCCCAAAGGTCCTGTAACGAGCTCATTCCGAGGACAACGATCACTGTCCATGCAGCCTTGCAAGTCGCGAGAGAGAGAGAGAGAGGGTACAGCCTTGCAGGTTAAGAGAATCTCGGGAGATGCAAAATGGAGAAGACATTACGTGGAGCAGAGACAGGGATCGCATGCATCAAGATCTGCACTAACGCGGGCGTTGGTGATAGCAGGTGGTGTCGACAATGCCTCATTCGAGACCAGTGCGTGCCAAGACGCGCGCGGTGCGAAGGGTGCGGGAATAGAGGAAACACCTCCCGGGATCCTCATCTGTGGCGATGTGGGTGCAAACCGCTGCTTTGCACCTGCGTGCTCCCTTGCACTGCGACAACTCCTAGGCATGGCACGGATGGGAGTCTGCATGTTGAGGGAATCAGTAGGCCGGAAGATTGCAGGAGGACGCAGAGCATAGTTCTGCAGACCGGGGGATTGCAGTGCCCAGACGAGCAGGCGGCCAGTCTCTCTCTCTCTCTCTCTCTCTCTCTCTCTCTCTCTCTCTCGTTTGTCTGTAGCCGTGGATGCACCGATCGTCAATGACAAGCTGTTGTCCGATGATGATGGTGAGAACATAGAGAGGCTGTGACAGACTCTATCACTCGGCAAGGCGTGCTTGAATAGGCTGGATGCCGGAAACGATGCGCAGCTCGAGTAATTCGTGCGCAGCTGCAATACTTTTTCTTTTGGATTTGCAAGATGGATTTGCAAGATTCCGGGAGAATCTTCGTCTCAAATTAGTTGAGTTTTGTTGGTGCTAGTAATTTACTGAACCAATTTATCTCCAAAGCCTACATAATCAACTTAAATTCTAGTTTTGGCATCTTGGATTCTTAGACTATCAGTCTTCTTATGTAAGCTACAAAGTTTTTTATCTTTAGAGAAATTTAATCTCGCAGCGAGGGGTATTTTGCGAGCTTTTGGAAAATTTAAAGTGAATTTTAGAAATTTTGACAAAATATTGGGGGCATTTTGGGAATTTATGAAATTTGAGGGAATTTCCACAAATTATCCTCATTCTACAGCACATTGGCAGTGGACACACACACACACACACACACACACACACACACCACACACACACACACACACAGAGTCTCCTTCTGTAGCGCCATGGCCCGTGTTGAATGGCACAGACTCTCAATCAGCTACATACTCAATCTCTTGTCTCTTTAGGTTGTGATTGCAAGCCGAAAGCTTTGGATATTGGATGCCAAAGATTTCACGATGAGGTTGCTAGTGAGGGACTGCTGAAATTGCTTTGATTAATATGTATGCCAAATGTGGAAAGTTGCACACTTCTATTTTGGATGTTGCGTTAATTGCAAGGTATTATCAGCATGGCCGTGCCAGGAAAGCTCTTGACTCTTGAAAGTTGAAAATATCATTAGCATGGCCGTGGTGGCAGGAAAGCCTTAGGGTGCCCTGAACCATCTCTCTCTCTCTCTCTCTCTCTCTCTCTCTCTCTCTCTCTCTCTCTCTCTCTCTCTCTCTCTCTCTCTCTCTCTCTCTCTATCTATCTATCTATCTATCTATCTCTCTCTCTCTCTCGCTGCGTGCGAGCGCAAGAGGCAGCCCAAGTTTTTGACAAGTGAATGAGGTGAGTGGGCTCATGGTTGGAAGTGCAGGCCACAACCGTAGAGGCATACATCAAGGTTGACCTCTCTCTAAATTAGAGCAAATACACACATTCTCTCCGGTTTTGGGTTGCCGACACCAACAGGTGAGGGATTTCGGCCCCTCCCTCGGACACGTGGCAGAAGGAGTTTTCTCTGACGGTGCTCCTTGCATTCTTCGATTGTGCTCCCTGCAGTATGTTGAGCAATCCACAGTGACTGTAGAGAGAGAGAGAGAGAGAGAGAGAGAGAGAGAGAGAAGAGAGAGAGAGAGAGAGAGAGAGAGAAGAGGAGAGAGAGAGAGAGAGAGAGAGAGAGAGAGAGAGAGAGAGAGAGAGAGGGAGAGAGAGCTTGGTCGGTTGCGATAGGACACGTGTCCCAAGAAATCGATAGCTTGGGGTGGAGGTCCAAGGGGGGGAGAGAAAATTTGAGAGCTTAGAGCTATGACAATTCCAACGTCTTTGGCGCACCGCTTTTCAAATCACCCTTGCAATTCTTTACTGGCATTCACTACAATTTGTTTGTGTGGGCTTTAATGCTAGGTCAAGTGATCCCTCCCTTCAAGAGGTTAATTAAGCCTGGAGGATGACAATGCTAATCTGTGTGTGTGTGTGTGTGTGCGTGCGTGTGTGTGTGTGTGTGTGTGTGTGTGTGTGTGTGTGTGTGTGTGCGGGAGAGGCAGTCCCAGTTTTTGACAAGTGAATGGGGTGAGTGGGCTCATGGTGGGAAGTGCATGCCACAACTGCAGAAGCATACGTCAAGGTTGAGGCAGCCTACTTGAACACCTCTCTCTCCCTTCAAGAGGTTGATTAAGCTTGGAGGATGGCACTGCTAATCTCTCTCTCTCTCTCTCTCTCTCTCTCTCTCTCTCTCTCTCTCTCTCTCTCTCTCTCTCTCTCTCTCTCTCTCTCTCTCTCTCTCTACCTGTGCAAGCCCGAGAGGTAGCCCCTGTTTTTGACAAGTGAATGGGGTGAGTGGGCTTATGGTGGGAAGTGTAGGCTACAACTGCAAAGGCATACGTAAAGGTTGTCCTCTCTCGGCCCTTAGAGCGAATATGCACATTCTCTCTGGCTTTGGGTTGCCGACAGCAACAGGTGAGCAACATCTCCTTACCTGGTAGCAAAGCCTAGGACGAAACAATTATTTAAAAGGAGAGGGTCAGAGAGCACGATAACAGGTTGCTAGGCGAATTCAAAGGGCATGGGTGTTGAAGCGTAGAACCTTCCAGTTGGTGCCAAGGGACGGTGGTGGAATAAACAAATTATAAGGTGGAGGTGGTCTGTTCACTCAGGGCAGAGTTGACGGTAGATTAAGGCAAGAGCGGCACTGGAAGGAACATAGAGAGAGAGAGAGAGAGAGAGAGAGAGAGAGAGAGAGAGAGAGAGAGAGAGAGAGAGAGAGAGAGAGAGAGAGAGAGAGAGATAGAGAGATTAGTAGTGCCATCCTCCAAGCTTAATTAACCTCTTGAAGGGAGGGATAACTTGACCTAGCATTAAAGCCCGCACAAACAAATTGTAGTGGATGCTAATAAAGAATTGCAGGGGTGATTCGAAAAGCTGTGCGCGAGAGATGTTGGAATTGTCGTAGGTTTGAGCTCTCAAATTCTCAGTCCCCCCCTTGGACCTCTCCCCCAAGCTATCCTCCAAGCTTAATTAACCTCTTGAAGGGAGGGATAACTTGACCTAGCATTAAAGCCCGCACAAACAAATTGTAGTGGATGCCAATAAAGAATTGCAGGGGTGATTCGAAAAGCCGTGCACTAGAGATGTTGGAATTTTCGTAGCTCTTAGCTCTCAAATTCTTTGTCTCCCCCCTCGGACTTCCCCCCCAAGCTATCGATTTCTTGGGACACGTGTCCTTTCGCAACCCGCCAAACTGTGTGTGTGTGTGTGTGTGTGTGTGTGTGTGCACAGTCACTGTGGATTGCTCAGCACATTGCAAGGAGCATACTCGAAGAATGCAGGGAGCACGGTTGGAGGAACCTCCTTCTGCCACGTGTCCGGGGGGAGGGGCCGGAAACCCTCCCCATTTTATAATAGTATAGATGGGAGGAATTTTAAAGGTCTCTGGATTTAATTGAATCCGTCACATGTGGAAAGTTGCACACTTCTATTTTGGATGAGCTCCTTGCCGAAATTGTCACCTCCTGGGACACGTTAATTGCAAGGTATCATCAGCATGGCCGTGGCAGGAAAGCTCTCAACTCTTAGACGTTGAAAATAGCATCAGCATGGTCATGGCAGGAAAGCCCTGGGGTGCCCTGAACCATCGCTCTCTCTCTCTCTCTCTCTCTCTCTCTCTCTCTCTCTCTCTCTCTCTCTCTCTCTCTCTCTCTCTCTCTCTCTCTCTCTCTCTCTCTCTCTCTCTCTCTCTTTCAAAATGTTCCTTCCAATGCCGCTCTTGCCTTAAACTACCGCCAACTCTGCCCTGAGTGAACCGACCAACTCCACCTTATAATTTGTCTATTCCACCATCATCACTTGGCACTGTTGGGGTAAAGCCCCATGTGGCAGGTTAGGCCAGGTGCCCGCCCACTATACTTATTCATTATGTACATAATAGAATAAGGGGGCTTAGTTGTAGAGAGTGAGTTTTAGCCCCTTCAAACACAAGGTCTCCTCTTCTCCTCTCTTCTCCATCGCTGCACACACTGACACACGCTCTCGCTCGTGCACTTCAACTGATATCAGAGCTCAGGGATTGGGAGCACCATTGGAGCTCAGCGGGGAGGCAAGCATAGAAGCAGCAAAACCTGTAGCACTTTTTTGCAAATCTATTTTGGCCGACCAGAAAGTCTTCATTCAAGCCGATTCTTGTGGCATCTAACCGGTTTTTTGTCCTCTTCAACTTTGCAGAAGAAAGTTTTCTCAAAATCTTCACCAATTTTGAGATACGTCACTCAAACTGCCTGCACGTCTAGGGTACACAGGTGCACATGTTTGTTTCGACCTATAAAAACAACACATTTCAGGTCCATTCCCTCCATTCTCAACCGTTTTCGCGTGGTCTACAACTTTGCGGAGGGAAGTTTCTGCAAATTTTGAACGGTTTGGAAGATATGGGCTGACTGGCTGTAGGGTATTCCAAAAATTGAAGATTATGTATGCATATTGTGGTGATTTGCTACATTCAGAGAGCTTGGATTGGGCTTTGTCATTCTCTTGTTTTGCGCATTGATGTTTTGCTCGCGGTGAAGAGAGTGTGGGCTGATATTTTCAACACATTTATGCGCATACCTTGAGAACACTTGGTGGATGTATGCACTCTTGTGGACTCTTAGGTTCGAGAGTGGCTTCATCACAGGTTATGTGTGAGCAGATTTTAGAAAGTGTGGTGCACAGATTTGTAGAGAGTTTTGCAAGCATTTTTGGCATCATTGTGAGCTAAATTTTCAACTGATTTGGATGCTCATTTGCAACACATTTGGTACATTCTTGATGCCTCATTTTATATTGCCATGTGGATGCACATGATGTGCACTTTTCGGCGGATGGTATTCTTCGCCTTGCAATGGCATATGTGGGCTGATTTTTAGCTGTTTTGAGCATCAATTTGTGTCATATTTTGGTTGGTTTGTGTCCAAGTTTATGCTAGTATATGTCTCGTGTATAGAGTGCAGTTGATGTACTTTGTGTTTCGGATTACAGGATTGTTTATCAAGTTTACGAAGTTAAGACTTTGGGCCAGCTCATGTATGCTTGAGTGCGGATTTTGCGCATGATTTACTCATGGTTTTGAGCATGTTTATGGCATGTATGGTTATTATGGTTAGATAGCCAAATACTATCAAAACTCTGTCGGATTTTTCTTGCGAGTTTATTTGTTTATGTGCATGGTTTGAAATCCTGTTTTGATTGCATTTTGCACTCAGTAGTTGCTCTGCCATAGTGTTTTGGTATTGCATTGTGAGTGTTTGCTCACTGGATTATTTCATTTGACATACATATGGTAATCTCTTCAGGAGGAAGATTGTAGATGATAGTCTCATCGATTACCACATAGTGCTCTTGGATTAGAGCGGGTGTTTTGGCATCATTTGAGCAGTTTTGCTCACTTTGTTTCATTACATTGGTCGCCATATTTGTTGACACTTCTCTTTGACAGCTTATGCCAGCTTATGTTGTATTTTGACAGTACTTGGTATATTAGCCAGGCTTTGGCTATTGTCAGCTGATCGATTTGTGCTTGGTATTGTCACATGTTACTGCCATGGATTTGGCATGTACATCATTGTTAGGGTTTGTGCTTTTCCATACAAAGTTTGATGGCTCAAACTTTGAGCATTGGAAATCAGGTATGCATGATGCATTGACTCAGTTGGTCCAAGTGTTGCCACTACAGGGCATGGATGCTAGGCCAGAGTCTATGACTGACGGTGAGTGGGAAAACTTGGATGAGCTTGCATGTTTGGCGATCATGTTACACCTTGGTGAGTCTGTCTATCGCATTAGTTTGGATGCATGTACAGCTAGAGAGTTATGGCAAAGATTGTGCAATGCTTTTGGCACAAATGAGTCTAGAGAGATGTCTACATTCAAAGGACGATCTTGTAGGCATAGAGATGTTGTGTGTTGGCATTGTGGTCATACAGGCCATGTACGCAGGCATTGTTTTTGGTGGATGAGATAACGCAAGAGACATCACAGGAGGGATGCTATCACTTTGGATGATGTTGGAGAAGATGTAGTGTATGTGGCTACGCATGACAGAGATGTCGCCTTTGCTTCCATGTTTACTCTTGACTTTCTTATGTCAGTTTTTGACGACACATTACCTTCGCATTGGATACTAGATGTGAATGCTAGATTTCATGTCACGCCGAGTCGTGAGTGGTTTAGCACATATACTAGTGGTATGCTTGGACATGTGTGTCTAGCTGATGGTTCAGTGCATGACATAGTTGGTGCAGGAGATGTCAGACTATCGTTGTCGAGTGGTGCATCATACGTGTTGCGAGATGTACGCCATGTGCCAGGTTTGACGCAGAGCTTGATCTCTGTGAGTCAATTACAAGACAACGGATGCTAGGTGGTGCTGGATGAGCACAATTTCAGATTGCATCGTGGACAGCTAATCATAGCGAGAGGTGCTAGTGTTGGCACAATTCATGCGATGCGACTACGTCACGTACGAGACGATACAGTCTTCGTGAGTATGCAGCCATGCAGAGAAATGAGGCATGTCTCCTTTGCGGATAGGTTGCATGATGCTCTAGTTTGTGAGCATGTTGAGACAATTGTGCAGCCAATTGTGCAGCAGGGCATGTCATTCGTGGATACGATGACGGATATGGATGGCTTGAGTGTTGATTTAGCCGTGATTCAGTCATTCATGGATATGCTTAGGCCAGAGGCTGATGTGTGTGAGTTAGAGATATGCATTGCTCTTACCACACAGGGTTCAGGACAAACAGATGCTTTTGGTGCGCATGTGACATGCGATGGATACAAGAATGGATTCCAGGGATTGGAGTTTGGGTGTCAGGGTGATTTCCATGAGTGGAGTTCTGAGCCAGACTTGACTGAAATGGTCAGATTGGCAGATATTGTTAGGATTGCATCAGCATTTGGGAGTCTCATGTACGAGATACAGATCTCGAGACCCGAGATTGCATTTATAGTAGGTGCATTTGCAATGGGAGCAGTTAATCGTGCAGTGACTGACGTTGGCCTTGAGCATAGGGGTACTTTGCAGCGTATGGTGAGATACCTACAAGATGTGTGCGGCTTTAGTGAGGAGTATGGTGTCGATCGCTCTATACTTTCTCTACGATTAGAGTTGGATGCACACAGATTCAGTGAGCCAGTGGGTATTGGTTGAGGTCATACTTGTGATGGCCTTGTACAGGTTTTGTACGGTTTTGTTTTATCTCTCACGGCCACATTGGCCTTTACGTGGGAGGTTGTTAGGGTAAAGCCCCATGTGGCCGGTTAGGCCAGGTGCCCACCCAAAATACTTATTCATTATGTACAAAACAGAATAAGGGGGCTCACATGTAGAGAGTGATTTTTAGCCCCTACAAACACAAGGTCTCCTCTTCTCCTCTCTTTTGCATCGCTGCACACACTCACACATGCTCTCGCTCGTGCACTTCAGGCACCAACTCGAAGGTTTTACGCTTCAACACCCATGCCCTTTGAATTCGCCTAACAACTTGTTATCATGCTCTCTAACCCTCTCCCCTTAAATAATTGTTTTGTTCCAGGCTTTGCTACTAGGTAAGGAGATGTTGCTCACCTATTGGTGTCGGCAACCCAAAGCCGGAGAGAATGTGTGTATTCCATCTAAGGGTCGAGAGAGGACAACCTTTACGTATGCCTCTGTGGTTGTGGCCTGCGCTTCCCACCTTAAGCCCACTCACCCCATTCACTTGTCAAAAACAAGGGCTGCTTCTTGCGCCTGCACAGAGCGAGAGAGAGAGAGAGAGAGAGAGAGAGAGAGAGAGAGAGATAGATAGATAGATAGTTCTATTATCGTCCTGGGAGGTCAAATATGACCTATGGGACCAAATGAACATGTCACGTGGTGTGAGTGGAGTTCATAAGTGACTCTCGATGCTCAAAAATGGCTGAAATGAGCGTCGCAATAGAGAGTCCACATCGTGGTTGGGAGAGGAAGGTATGTAGAGAGAGCTCATGGCTGAATATATGGGGAAAAGAGGACCTAATGTGGTCAAAAGCTGAGCACTCAAGTAGTGTGTGGTACTCACTCTCTCGCACTTGACGAGGGCATAAGGTGCAAAGTCGATGACACTCCTCGCCAGTGCCCCAACGTCCTGTCTCGCAGCGTAGAGAATGGGAGCTAAGACGAATGGAGGCAATGGTGCGGATCGCACTCAACGGGATGGGCTCAAGGATGTAGGAATGGGTTCGGTTACCTCGTTCCGAGAAGAAGAGAGATTTGTAGTTTGGGGCAACGTGTGTGGTGTAATGGCTGAAGCGAGAACCTCCAGATTTCTCCCAAGCCATGATACATTGGCGTTGTAAGAAGGCCTCATTAACTTGGGAGTCGATCGACGCATCCTTGACCAAGTGACATGCATCCCATCTTCCAAACCATTTCTTGATATCAAGCATCCACCCCGAACTTAGTATTTTGCTCTTGCATGTCTTTTGAACCTTTTGACTTGCTTCATATGCGATTCTAGGAAGTCGATGCAAAGGGCTACGTTGTGTCTTACGCATGTACTCCACAACCCTTTCCATGCCCAAGACCTCAATGGGAAGCGATCCGGACTCAAGAAGTTTATGCCAGCTTTAATGCTAGGTCAAGTATCCCTCCCTTCAAGAGGTTAATTAAGCTTGGAGGATGGCACTGCTAATCTCGCTCTCTCTCTCTCTCTCTCTCTCTCTCTCTCTCTCTCTCTCTCTCTCTCTCTCTCTCTCTCTCTCTCTCTCTCTCTCTCTCTCTCTCTCTACATAGTCATTGTGGATTGCTCAACATGCTGCAGGGAGCACAATCGAAGAATGCAAGGAGCACTGTCAGAGAAAACTCCTTCTGCCATGTGTTCGGGGGAGGGGCCGAGATCCCTCACTTCTTGGTGTCGGCAGCCCAAAACCAAAGAGAATGTGTGTATTTGCTCTAAGGGTAGAGAGAGGTGAACCTTGATGTATGCCTCTGCGGTTGTGGCCTGCACTTCCAACCATGAGCCCACTCACCCCATTTACTTGTCAAAAACTTGGGCTGCCTCTCGCGGCTGCACGCAGAGAGAGAGAGAGAGAGAGAGAGAGAGAGAGAGAGAGAGAGAGAGAGAGAGAGAGAGAGAGAGAGAGCAATTAGCAGTCCATCCTCCAAGCTTAATTAACCTCTTGAAGGGAGGGATCACTTAACCTAGCATTACAGCCCGCACAAACAAATTGTAGTGGATGCGAGTAAAGAATTGCAGGGGTGATTCAAAAAGCCGTGTGCCAGAGATGTTGGAATTGTCATAGCTCTGAGCTCTCAAATTCTTTGTCCCCCCTTGGACCTCCCCTCCAAGCTATCGATTTCTTGGGACACGTGTCCTTTCGCAACTGGCCAAACTCTCTCTCTCTCTCTCTCTCTCTCTCTCTCTCTCTCTCTCTCTCTCTCTCTCCCCATATGTCATATTTGACCTTCGAGGACGATAATAGAACTCTCTCTCTCTCTCTCTCTCTCTCTCTCCTCTCTCTCTCTCTCTCTCTCTCTCTCTCTCTCTCTCTCTCTCTCTCTCTCTCTCTCTCTCTCTCTCTCTTTGCACAGTCACTGTGGATTGGTCAGCACGCTGCAGGGAGTGCAGTCGACAACGCAAGGATCATCGTCAAAGGAACCTCCTTCTGCCACGTGTCCGGGGGGAGGGGCCAGAAACCCTCCCCCTTTTATAATAATATAGATGGGAGGAATTTTAAAGGTTTCTGGATTTAATTAAATTTTCCAAATTTGGAAATTTGCACACTTCTACTTTTAATGAGCTCCTTGCCCAAACTGTCGCCTGCTGGGACACGTTAATTGCAAGGTTTCATCAACATGGCCGAGGCAAGAAAGCTCTCGAGTCTTAAAAGTTGAAACTATTATCAGTATGGTCGTGGCAGGAAAGCCTTGGGGTGCCCTGAACCATCTCTCTCTCTCTCTCTCTCTCTCTAAATTTATCTCTCCCTCTCTTTAAATTTATCTCTCTTTCGCTCTCTCTCAGTCGTTTTTTGACCTAGTAGACAACAATTCACTGTTTTGATCATAACTTCTTCATTTGAACTCCGATTTAGGTGATCCATAGCCTCAATCAAAGAGCACAAAGCCCTCTACACATTGATGTAAAGACATAAGTTTTTTGAGCAATGGAAGGCTTTGCTATAACATCATCTCCAAATTGAAAAAACTGTCAAAACTTTGCGTTTCTGTTGCCGACTTGAAGGCAATGTCGGACAAAACTTGCAAGGGTGGAAAATCCACACTCGGCATGGAGAATGATGCAAAATCTCCAAGGAATTTGGATGCTAATCCAACCACATTTTCTACAACAACGGAAGCAATGATCATGGCTTACTTGATCACATTACAAGAAACCGTTAACAAGCAAGGTGAAGAGTTGCAAGCATTTGCAATGGAGAATGGCACTTTAAGAGTTCTTGTTGTGGATAATGAGTACCTCAAGAAGGTTCTTGAAATGCAAACAACACGCTTGGCGCATCTTGAGAATGAAGTAAGCGCTCTCTTGTGGACATGAATGTATTGAAAGAGCGCTTGGGCAAAGTTGAGAGTGATCATGTATTGAAAGAGGAAACTATAGACACAATACGACATGATGTATGTGAGATGAGAAATGCATCCAAATCATGGGCTGATATATGTAAGGATAATGTGGTTTCTACATCTCCTATCACGCAAGCACCGTTGTCCAAGCAAAGAATGTAGAGAATGTGGACACTCAAGAATTGCAAGAATGGCAATAACGCTTAAAGAACATCGTCATTCCTGGAATCAAGGAGGAAAGCATGGAAATACACCAATCTCTTGCGGTTGCTATTGAAGAGTTTTTTGCTACATACTTTGGCATGTGTGGAATCATGGCTTATAGTGCACATAGAGTTGGAAAACAAGGAGTCCCTTGCTCGGGAGAAAGACCTATTGTATGTACCATGGCTGATGAGGTAAAGAGAAAGATCATCCTTGACAATAGTTGGATCTACCTCAAAGGAACGGGTTGTAATCTATATGAGGATCGCACTCTTATGCAACAAAATGTATGTCACAAAGCATATGAGGAAAGAACCAAGAAGGTCAAGGTGTCATCTCAAGAAGAAAAGTCACTTGAGGAGGATGCAAGTTCACCCAACAAATAGGGCCACATGATCTACGCGACCAACTCACGCTTACGAATAAGCTTTTGGAATTGTAACGGCTATACATGGAATGCGAGAATTGGCATTGATGAGCTTACCAATGACTCCACATGTGATACTTCTTATTGAAACATGGGAGCATGATGTGCAACGAATTCTTGGATTTGACAAATATGATGTGCATTCTTTGATGTGGACCAAAAATGCAAAGCAACGTAGAGGCCAAGGAGGCGTAGCATGTATGATCAAAAAGGGTTTGAAAGATGTTTTCATTGTCAAAGAAGATAAGTATAAACTCTACTTATGGCTGAAAATCAGCCCACCCAATGGTCAAGTCATGCTTGTGGTTGGCTGCTACATTCCTCACTATGACTCCAACTTTTATGCTCGCTTGGATATGGATAGAGATCAGCCCTTTTTTGAACTAGAGGAAGACATTGCTCATTACAAGGACTAGGGTGAAGTCATTGTCTTTGGAGACATGAATATATTAGAACACGACACACAACAAGTTGACATGCTGCATTTCTCAAGAAGAATGGATGACCCATATATGTATAATCGAAGCTCTAATGATGCAAAAGAATTGGATCAATATGGAAAGTCACTTCTACATATGTGTAATAGTACCGGAATGCTCATTGCAAATGGTATATCTTTATGGCAAGGCACCAATGACTTTACATGTAGAAAGCACAATGGTGATAGCGTGATTGACCATATGTTGTTTTCGGAAGCCACTCTAGAATGCATACAAAGCTTTACACTTGGTGAATGGAATCCGGAACCGAATCATAGGATGCTATGTATTGACCTCAAGTGTGATAAAAGACCCGAGCATGTAGCCTCCAATCAGGATGTGAATCATTCGTACCTACGTCTAGACTTCAAACGAGCACTTATATATGCTGATATGGTGGACCAAATGTTAAGCATGACAGAGCATCAAGAGAGCCCAACATTAAATTGCAAGTGGAAAGTTTTCAAAGAAGTAATTTTCTCTTGTGCGAAGGAATGCTTTTCGGTGAAACACATGTCTTGCAAAAGATTTAAGAAGGGTAGCACCAAGAAGAAATGGTTCGACATGGAATGTAGTCAAGCCCGGAAACACTTGCTAAGGTTGGATGCAAGCAAAGACAAGGAAGGTTACTTGGAACGTTCACACACATACAAAGCACTTGTTCAAAAAAAGAGGAGAAGGTGGAAAGTCAAAAAATAACTTCTTTTAGCGCAAGAGAAAGCACATGCATGTGGCAAGTTTTGGCAAAATCTAAAAGGCAAGCGTGTTGAGAGCTTTGGTGACTTGACTCTTGAGGATATATATACGCATTGCAAGAACCTCTATGAGCAACCCAAATGTTGATAAGATGGAGTGTTGTAGCTCCCTTCCGTTTATGCCTCCCTTCTTTACCATTGAAGATGTATGTTGCGCACTTGAGAAACTTGCTACTCTCAAGGCAGGGGACCTTCAAGGTGTCAAGGCTGAAATGATTAAATGGACAAGAAAGAAAACACGATATTGGATATGCGATATGTTTAACCTTGCACTTCAACATGGCATGTCTCATGATTGGAGTGAAAATTGGATCAAACCTTTGTACAAAGGAGGAGATGTAAACAATGTGAACAACTATCGCACTATAATGGTTGGTTCTTTGATGGCGAAGTTATCTGGATGTATCATGGAGATGAAGATAAGTGAATGGGCTGAAAAGAATGGCAAACGTGAGCTAGGCCAAGCAGATTTTTGAAAGCATCGTAGCACTATTGATCACCTTGTCACTCTTCGAGTTCTTATGGAAGTGTCTCGACTGAAAGGAAAAAAGTTGTATTGTTGCTTTATGGATTTCAAGAAAGCTTTTCACATGGTACCGCAAGGAAATCTTTGGAGACGTATGCAAAGCCTTCGAGTGCCGAGAGAATTTATGCATGCAGTCTTTCGCATCTTCCAAAAAGTGATATGTAGACTACATATGGGAGATGGAATTTCAGAATTTTTTGCAAGCACCATTGGTGTCAAGCAAGGATGCCCACTTTCCCAACCCTCTTTGGGCTACTCATTGACGAATTGGAATGCATGGTTCTTGATTTTATGCAACAAGAAGGTATAGAAGAGGTTAAGATCAGAAATGCGGTGATCATGCTTTTGCTTTATGCCGATGATGTAGTGCTCTTGGCACATACCTTAGAAGATGCACAAAAGCTTATGAGTGTCTTGGAACGCTTTTGCCTACGTAGCGGGCTGATCGTGAATGGATCCAAAACCAAGGTTATACTTGTAAAGACCCTCAATGATGAAAATCCATGCATTATATACAACAATGAGCAACTTGAAGTGGTAGATAGCTTCAAGTACCTTGGCCTTGAGGTTCCATCCAATCATAGATGGAAGGCTTGCGCAATGCATCGCTTGGAAGCCGGAAAGAGGGCTTATTATGCATTTGAGAACATGTGCAATGCTGGAGAGATCAAGTGTTGGGCTCTCAAAAAGTACCTTTTTGACACATTGGTGACACCGATACTTATTTATGGAGTGGAGGTGTGGGGTGGTAGCATCGGGAAGTCTACTTGGAAAGAGGTTGAGAATGTCCAAAAGCGTTTTCTCACCAACTTTCTCCAAGTCAAGACACAAACACCCTACATGCTCTTACTTCTTGAGTCCGGATCGCTTCCCATTGAGGTCTTAGACATGCAAAGGGTTGTGGAGTACATGCTTAAGACACAACGTAGGCCTTTGTATTGACTTCCTAAAATTGCATATGAAGCAAGTCAAAAGGTCCAAAAGACATGCAAGAGCAAAATACTAAGTTCAGGGTGGATGCTTGACATCAAGAAATGGTTTGGAAGATGAGATGCATGTCACTTGATCAAGGATGCGTCGATCGACTCCCAAATTAGTGAGGCCTTCTTACAACGCCAATGAATCACGGCTTGGGAGAAATCCGGAGGTTCTCAATTCAGCCATTACACCACACAGATTGCCCCAAACTACAAATCTCTCTTCTTCTCCGAACGTGGTAACCAAACCCATCCCTACATCCTTGAGCCCATCCCATTGAGTGCGATCTGCACCATTGCCTCCATTCGTCTTAGCTCCCATTTTCTACGATGTGAGACAGGACGTTGGGGTAGTGGCGAGGAGTCTCATCAACTTTGCACCTTATGCCTTCGTCAAGTGAGAGAGAGTGAGTACCACACACTACTTGAGTGCTCAGCTTTTGACCACATTAGGTCCTCTTTTTTCCATATATTCAGCCATGAGCTCTCCCTACATACCTTCCTCTCCCAACCACGATGTGGACTCTCTATTGCGACACTCATTTCAGTCATTTTTGAGCATCGCGAGTCACTTATGACCTCCAGTCACACCACGTGACATGTTCATTTGGTCCCATAGGTCATATTTGACCTCCAAGGACGATAATAGAACTATCTCTCTCTCTCTCTCTCTCTCTCTCTCTCTCTCTCTCTCTCTCTCTCTCTCTCTCTCTCTCTCTCTCTCTCTCTCTCTCTCTCTCTCTCTCTCTTTCAAAATGTTCCTTCCAATGCCGCTCTTGCCTTAATCTACCCCCAACTCTGCCCTAAGTGAACTGGACAACTCCACCTTATAATTTGTCTATTCCACCATCGTCCCTTGGCACCAACTAAAAGGTTCTACGCTTCAACACCCATGATCTTTGAATTCGCCTAGCAACCTGTTATCATGATCTCTGACCATCTCCCCTTAAATCATTGTTCCGTCCCAGGCTTTTCTACTGGGTAAGGAGACGTTGCTCACCTGTTGGTGTCGGCAGCCCAAAGCCGGAGAGAATGTGTGTTCCCCCTAAGGGTAGAGAGAGGTCAACCTTGACGTATGCCTCTGCGGTTGTGGCCAACACTTCCCACCATAAGCCCACTCACCCCATTCACTTGTCAAAAACTGGGGCTGCCTCTTGCGACCGCACGCATATATATATATATATATATATATATATATATATATATATATATATATATATATATATATATATATATATATAGAGAGAGAGAGAGAGAGAGAGAGAGAGAGAGAGTGAGAGAGAGAGAGTGAGAGAGAGAGAGATTAGAAGTGCCATCCTCCAAGCTTAATTAACCTCTTGAAGGTAGAGAGAGGTGTTCGAGTAGGCTGCCTCAACCTTGACGTATGCCTCTGAAGTTGTGCCTGCACTTCCCACCATGAGCCCACTCACCTCAGTTGTCAAAAACTGGGGCTGCCTCTCATGCCCGCACCGCACGCACGCACGCACGCACACACACACACACACAGAGCGAGCGAGAGAGAGAGAGAGAGAGAGAGAGAGAGAGAGAGAGAGAGAGAGAGAGAGAGAGAGAGAGAGAGAGAGAGAGAGAGAGAGAGAGAGAGAGAGAGAGAGAGAGAGAGAGAGAGAGAGAGAGAGAGAGAGAGAGAGAGAGAGAGAGAGAGATTAGCAGTGCCATCCTCCAAGCTGAATTAACCTCTTGAAGGGAGGGATCATTTGACCTAGCATTAAAGCCTGCACAAACAAATTGTAGTGGATGCCAGTAAAGAATTGTAGGGGTGATTTGAAAAGCTATGCGCCAAAGATGTTGGAATTGTCATAGCTCTGAGCTCTCAAAATTTTCTCTACCCCCCTCAAACCTCCCCCCCAAGCTATCGATTTCTTGGGACACGTGTCCTATCGCAACCGGCCAAGCTCTCTCTCTCTCTCTCTCTCTCTCTCTCTCTCTCTCTCTCTCTCTCTCTCTCTCTCTCTCTCTCTCTCTCTCTCTCTCTCTCTCTCTCTCTCTCTCTCTCTCTCTCTCTCTCTCTCTCTCTCGTTATCCTTCTAGAGATAATCGGACTCTCTATCCTATTTACCATAATGTAACCCTAGGGTATACTTTAACCCTTGGCAATTATTGACTTTCAAAATTTACCAACTGTACGTAGTATAGTTGCTCTCCTAATAAAAATTGCTATCTACTGTACGCCCCACCACATGGGTTACATGCATGAATTGCTACTTAGATAAAAGAGCCTTGTGGTTACTTTTTTCATAATTGGTTTGTACAAAAGGATTTAACCAATACTATGTGACTTTGGTCGACATGAGTGCCTTGATTATTTTCACGATCTGGACGTGGGTGGATGCATTTTCTTTCCCCTCCTTTCTGACGCGATCTATTTTGGGATGGTGGAAGCATGGATGCCACTCTGTACTTGGGGGAATCGGTGGTGATTAAAGACACTGCTGCTGCCGTGTGATCCTTTCCCGGATATAGGCCTGGCTAAGCAGGATTCGAGGAGATTGCGGTGCTATATAAGGTGAGCTACAAGCTCACTTGGTTTTCATTTTGCAAGTGTGTGTGTGTGTTCTCTCATTGTGTGTATACTCTATATTGCTCTGTTCATCGTACAAAGCTACACTTGCAGGTTTACAAAGCATGCCCCCTAGCAAGAAAAACATGGTGGATACTACTGAGGTAAGGAGGAATTTATTTTTTTGCTTCAAACATTTTTGATACTGTTTCGGGTAAGGCATGATATGTTCTCCCAAGGGGAGGGAATTTGGACTTATTGCTACATCAAATTCTCGTGGTATTGAAAATGAATTTAATGAAGCTTGTAAGTTTAGGAAGTGAGGGGGTTATTCTTGTACTACTGCTCTTTGGGTTCTTTTCTGATAAAAAGTGTTGCATGGATTCGTTTGGTTGGGGTTTTGCCTTGCCAACCGATCTGGTACCAACTACTGTTTGCATAGCTAACTGGCCTTTAGTATCCGCTAGCTTGTATATTATATATACAGGTGGTATGTATACAGGAGTTATGATTGTTATGCATACAGGTGTTATGATTGCATACTATGTATACATGTAGTTCTGGATGTATTAAGACAGCCGGAGTCGTTGGTAATGATGACAAAATGGTAGTAATGATCGGCAATAGCTTCTCTTACTGCTCCTGTTTTTGAGGTTTTAGTTAAGCCTTGACTTGCTGATCAAGGCATTGACAAATGACGATTAAAACTCTTAATAATGCTCTTCTAGTACTGGAATTCTCAAACATCTAAAGGTAAGTATACTAGTTGGTCTTTGGTGGCAGCTAGCTTGCATAATATAATTATTATTTTTGAACCATTTGGCTTGCCTGTATCTTAATGGGGCAGTCTCCCCCACCTTCTTTGTTGGGAAGATGAAAATATAATACTATACTTGCTCTGGAGGAGATTTTATGAATTGGAGTATTGATTTAAGGCCTTTTTTGCCTGGCTATGGATATATAGGATATATGTCACATATGTGAACAAGTACTAGTTTTGGTCTTTTTCGGCCATTGGAAGGTAAGTGTATTTGTTGGTCTCGGGTGGCAGCTAGCTTTCAGAATTGGAGTATTTTTTTCGAATCGGATTGCTTGAATATCTCTTGATATGGTGGTGTTGTTCCCCAACCTTCTTTGCTGGGATGAGTAAACATGATTCTATACCTGCTCATAAGTGCATTCTACAAGCGAGAATATTGAGGGTATATTTTCTTGGCCTGGCTATAGATAGATTAGCTAGATGTTTCATATAAACACAGGTTTGCATTTCAAAACATTGGTTCCAATTGGTGGCACCAATTATTGACCCGGATCAAGGTGGATTTTCGGTATGAATATAGGGCAATGAAATATGGGAAATTGTTTGTACGTGATGGTTTCTTACAGTTGCTGCTCTTTTTACCAAAATCAAACATTTTAAGTTGTAGCTTCATTTGAAAATAATGCTGCGTCTGGGATTGTGATATAGTATTCGGCCTAAATTTTGGTCGGGTTTGACCATATAACAGTCATTTTGGGAGGCTATTAATCGCCTATGTGCAGTCTCTTCTCCTCTTTATGGTATATAGGAGCTGTTGTTACTGATTCTGCTTCACACTTACTTCTCCTTTATATGGTATATATAATGTAATTGTTCGAGTGGGAGTTGTTTATTGCAGTTACTCTTACCTACTGCTTGGTTTACCAGCAACTAAACTATCCAGCTGGTGCTTCATATGCGGATGATGCTACCACTGGGACTATTGTATTATATTCATCTCGGTCTTAGGTATGGTTATTGGAGATAGAATTTCTTTTACTACTTTTTTGTTGAGAAAAATAGTTATGTTGTCTGTATACATGTGGTCGACGCTTGCCTTGCCGTTGATAGATACCGGTGGGATCTCTTACTGATGCTCCTCTAGTTATCACTTTTTCGGCCATGCGAAGTTTGACTACAAACTGGAGTATTCGGGAAAATAATTCTGGCTTGGAGGTGAGTATTATAGTTTCTCTTACATGTTACTCGGTTTACCAGCAACAATGATGTAGAGAGAGAGAGAGAGAGAGAGAGAGAGAGAGATTAGCAGTGCCATCCTCCAAGCTTAATTAACCTCTTGAAGGGAGAGAGAGGATTTCGAGTAGGGTGCCTCAACCTTGACGTATGCCTTTGCAGTTGTGGCCTGCTCTTCGCACCATGAGCCCTCTTACCCCATTCACTTATCAAAAACTGGGGCTGTCTCTCGTGCCCACACGCAGAGAGAGAGAGAGAGAGAGAGAGAGAGAGAGAGAGAGAGAGAGAGAGAGAGAGAGAGAGAGAGAGAGAGAGAGAGAGAGAGAGATTAGCAGTGCCATCCTCCAAGCTTAATTAACCTCTTGAAGGGAGGGCTATCTTGACCTAGCATTAAAGCCCGCACAAACAAATTGTAGTGGATGCCAGTAAAGAATTGTAGGGGTGATTTGAAAAGCCGTGCACTAGAGACGTTGGAATTGTCATAGCTCTGAGCTCTCAAATACTCTCTCCCCCCCTCGAACCTCCCCCGCAAGCTATCGATTTTTTGGGACATATGTCCTGTCGCAACCGGCCAAGCTCTGTGTGTGTGTGTGTGTGTGTGTGTGTGTGTGTGTGTGTGTGTGTGTGTGTGTGTGTGTGTGTGTGTGTGTGTGTGTGTGTGTGTGCAGAGTCACTGTGGATTGCTCAGCACATTGCAGGGAGCGCAGTCAAAGAATGCAGGGAGCACCGTCGGAGGAACCTCCTTTTGCCACGTGTCTGGGGGGAGGGGCCGAAATCCCTTACCTGTTGGTGTCGGCAGCCCAAAGCCGGAGAGAATGTGTGTATTCCCTCTAACGGTAGAGAGAGGTCAACCTTGACGGATGCCACTTCGGTTGTGGCATGCATTTCCTACCATGAGCCCATTCACTTGTTAGAAACTGAGGCTGGCTCTCGCGCCTGCATGCAAAGAGAGAGAGAGAGAGAGAGAGAGAGAGAGAGAGAGAGAGAGAGAGAGAGAGAGAGAGAGAGAGAGAGAGAGAGAGAGAGAGAGAGAGAGAGAGAGAGAGAGAGAGTGCTACAACCGGAAGCCTGGCTGCCCTACAAAATAATCGAAAAGCACATAGCAAGACATAAACGACTAAATCTACGTACCTATCGATTGGCACAAATCCATAATCGAGCACAACACAAATAGAGAGAGACAGGGAGCGGGAGAGAGCAAGAGAGCACGTGCAGGCGCACCTCCTAGAGTGGAGTGCTACGCCGGCACGGCGAGAGAGAAGAGGGAAGAGGAGAGAAGAACAACGCAAACACTGGGTGCAATCTCCCCCCGTGCAAGAGTGACCATTTCCCTCTTGCACGTATTTGTTTTATATATTTCTTAAATGGTCAATTTTGAGTACAAACTGGCCGGACGGTCATAAATGGCCAAAGCCATAAAAGAGAACTTGAATAATAAAATGTACAATATATATATTTTCATTCGCATAGGCCTAGCTTGGTCCAGTCTTTTCCACCTGTCAGCTGCAATAAATAATAAAATATCAATTCCATAATATACCTCTCCGTTGGAAAGCAACTGTCCTCATTTGCGAAGATAAAAACCTGCAACAGTACTTGTCAAAAAGAATGATTAGAAATTTGGATCAAATAGTAAAAGAAAAATCCATAAAATTTGAAAACATTGCTTATGCCTGCCGTCATCCACATACTACCTATTCTAGTGTCCCATACCACTAGAATAAGTAGTATATGTTGATCCGAGCCCATCACAAATTTTTTGTTTACTATATTTTGTTGGTTTTTCCTGCTTCTAGAGGTTTACAATAAAAGAAAGAGTGAGAACAACCTCTTGGAAAAATTCAAAAAATGACTGGATGGGAATTTTTCCTTGACTAGTTCACAGGAGGTGAAAGGTAGAACCTAGTGGTAAAGGGAAGGGAAAATATGTAAATGTGAAAAGAAAAGATATGATGTGTTTGTGGAGCCATGCACCCATGATTCAAGGGTCATGAGGGGTTCATATCATTGGGGCTTTGGAGCCATATGATGATTCAAACAGATGGGACCTAGGTGGAAGACTTGGTGAAGGAAGGAAACAGACACATGATTTTGCTGGATTTTTTAAAAATACGTCCACTCCGATCCAAGAAAAGTTGTCTTCATCAAAGTTGTAGCTTATGAGCTGGAGATTCTAACCATACTTTTTTTATAATTTTTGCAGCTATGGTCTAGGAAATATGGCAAAAATGGTGGACGCCAGTTTTTCCAACTGTGGTGAAGACCACCCCCTCTACCTTTACACACACACCCTTCCTTTTCCACATCGAGTCCTTCTCTAAAAATCAGCCATTAGTCTCCTCACCCTCCCCTCCTTCCTCCTCTCTCTCAAGCTCATAAAACCATCACAAATTCCTCTTCTAATCACCTCTCAAATCATGCTTAATCTTGTTGTAATTCATAAGTTGTCATTCAACCCCTTCCTATTATTACCAGATATGCATTGATTTTATGTAGATTCTTTACATTTTAAAATAAGGAAGCTCTTGGACTCAAGCTATGGAGGAAGGAGTGAAGACAACACAAGTGATGATGGAGCCAATTGGTCAACAAATCACTTGGAAGGAGCTTTTTCATTGGTGGAATGTCCCTAATCAAGCTTCATTTGTACAAATTGCACTTGGATCTTAATCTCACTCCTAATCACTCTCTTGCCTATATAAAGAGCCCCCCCCCTTTGTAATTTCAAGTCTCCCTCAGCCTCATTGAGTCTTTGTATCACTCATCATGAGCCCATAAAGCTCATTCATTCACTCTATTCTTTGCACATTATAGAGTGCAAATTGTTTTATGCTAGTAACCTCCCCTCCTCTTACTTATGTTAATTAAGAGAGATCTTTTATTGTGTGTGTGAGAGTGCTTGATGTGATTTTGGCTAAATCTTCAGTTGTTGTTTAGTAATCTACATGCTATTTGTGTTGGGAGTGCTTGAAGTTATCCATTCCTTGTACACACATTGAGGTTAATGCTTCATTCATAGTGATAGCTCTCTCTCTCTCTCTCTCTCTCTCTCTCTCTCTCTCTCTCTCTCTCTCTCTCTGCGTAGCGGTCCTAGTCCACGCTTCCAAGACTAGGTGGTGCCCTCATCTCAATTCCCTTGTGGCGCAATGGAGTTTGTTTTGGTGTAGAGGCCGCCATTCCAAATTTCCTTCGTCATAAATTGGTGCCCCATTGAGGAGTTCTCAAGCAGCGCTCTGCCAATCCTATGAAGGAAGGTCCATCAAATTCTCCAAGACTTCCACTATGGTCTTCCCAAGAAGCTCAAGAGAAGAAGCGTCTTTACTGACAAACGGCACGTATGCGGGTAAAGAGAGTTAACTACATACACCCTTCTTTGCTTCAAGGAAAATCTTGTAGTCATCAAGTCCCTAGGTCAAAGCATTGTGTTGAGTGCTTCGTGGCTAGTGTGAAGACACTTCCTTTGAAGCCTCGACTTCACGTGGTGAAAGCACTCTCAAACTCGAGTATTAACAAGTTTTTTGGGGGGGAAGCTACACATCAATGGTGTGCGGTATTGGCAAGAGGCTACATATGGTGATGCACTCCAACTACTACTAGCAAGAAGGCTCAAGGTGGTTGAGAAGGTAGCCATTGAACCCTATGAACTCTACAAAGCTGAAGATGGTCACACCAAAGCTAGGCTAATTACTCGTGAGCAAATTCTTCGTATCTCTCAAATGGTGGGATCCAAGAGAGCTGAACTTCAATGAAGTGCTTCATGGAAGTTTGTAGTTAATGCACAAATGAATAATCCCATTTTCTACAACTTTCAATCAGTTCAGAATATTAGGGTGAATGTGCGCATTGATAGAAATATTTTTTTCCAACAAAGATTGGTCTTCTATTTTGGAGCTGAGAGGTTGAGAGAGATATTGTTGTCCCCTGACCCTATAATATTTCCTATTTTGGAGTATAATGTATCTTTTGATGTTCACATCTTCATCTTGCTTTAAACATACTCCATGAATCATAGAGATTTATATGGACCTATCCAACCTCTTGCTAGACAAACTGTGCATATAATAGCTAGCACAAAGCTTAGGTTCCAAAACATCATAAGGAACTTACTAGGCCCTCGTCGTCTAGCTGAGATTAATGCATCTATCAAACCATTTATTCTACCCTTAATAAGATATGATTTGGGCCTAGATGTTTTCATCTTTGTGCTGTATTGAGAGGAAGGCAACCCATTCTATCATGGCTTTCCCTAATTTTTTTGGGCGTAGTGGGGAAAATGCTGGGGATTTTTTGGATAACTTGGAGATGGCTTTTCTCGTCTCTGGGAGGGATGACGAAGCATTGAAATTGAGAGCTTTTCCTTTGGTGCTCAAAGAAGAAGCTAGGGTATGGTTCCACGCTCTAGATCCAACCCAAAGAGCTGAATGAGAGGGATTGAAGGCGGATTTCCTACGATGATTTCAACAAGACAATTCGGCAGAAGAACTATGGCAACGGCTTCTGGCTCTTCATCAAGTTGACCCTCATGGTTATGCAACCTATGAGGAAGGTTTTCTGAAACTTTGGGGGCAATGGTCAGACTCACTAAACCCTGGTGAGCGAGCTCCCAATTGCCTCCAAAAGGATCGATTTATCTCAGGTTTGTACCCCTTGCTAAGGGAGAAGGTAAAGAGCAAATTTCCAAATACTTTTGAAGATGCCTTAACACTAGAATGGTAACAGGACACTTTTATGTCCTTGGACACTTTTGTGTCCTGTTAAGTGACCATTTTGCTTGAATTATTTGAAGAGTATGAAAATGAATTTTTAGGTGCTATATATCCACAAAGTTGCCTTATGAGCTGAAAAAAACTTAGCATTTTTTTTTTAGTATCAATCTCACCATTAACCTTACTCTTGCACAACATTTTTGAACCTAAACTGTGTGAAAAACGGGTCCTGTTTTTGGCTTTTTTTCGATTTTTGGCAACTATACCACTCTAAACTTCATGTTTGTGAGGTTTAGATGGCTAGAGGTTAGGCCTTCATAGTTCTCAACATGTTTTGATGCTTGTAGGGAGAGCTAAGTGTAAAAATTGAAAGTTATGACCAATTTACAAGAATTGTATAATCCTGTTTTTTTGGCCAAAATTAGCACTTTTATGATTTTTTTGGTGGCTTTCTTGATATCCAAATTCAATTTTGATTGTGTAAGTGTAATGTATAACATAAAGCTAATCTTCCTTGAGTTTTGGGGGACCTAATATGCTATATAGCATAGTATATGAGGATGGTTAAGTTTTTTGATTGCTGAAGAATACGATACATTTTAGAGTAGAAAGTATAACTTTCTCAATATTGCGAGTTTCTTAGACCAATTGTGTGTATTTTGTAGGTAGTAACCATATCTAATCATAGAATACAAACTTGGCTAGATATTGAGTAGTTTCTATGGGTTTCTAGAGGTCATAATTCTAAACCCAGTTTTTTCATGTTTGGTGTATTTAGAACTTTATCATTGCCCCCAAGGTTCCAATTGTAAGAGATCCATTATCCTTTTGACATGCTCCATGGCTCCTTTTGAATCCAGAGGCCCAAAGGGAACTAAGAAAACATGTATATAGTATCTGTATTGAGCGTGACTATAGAAACTTTGATGATAGGTCCGCAGAATGGCAAAAATGCAACTTTTTTGTACCTATTTTTTGCCCAAAAAAAAATTAGTGAGGTAAAAGCAACCATATGTTTTGGTCACCAACCCATTGAAGTTAACGGGGCATTTTATCTCATGTCCTACAAAAATCTCCACTCTTATTTATATGCAATCAACGGTAAGAAATTGTTGTTTTGGGCAAAATGCACTGGTCCATCAACTTTGGAGGCTTGTAGTGACCAAGGGACGAGAAAAATTACAAGTTTCTCATTTTTTCCATATGTACTAGTTATTGAACTATAAGCTCATGAAAGGATTTTTCAAAATGAGTGGATCTACTATGGTTTTGGAATTTTTTCCCAAAACCCTGAAAGGACACTTTTATGTCTTGTTAGGTTACCATTCTAGTGTTAAGAATTGCTAGGGAAAAGAATCGAAAGATTCTCTATCAACCCCAAGCTGGCCAGCTAGCTTTGGGAGGAAATGTCACAACTATGGAAGCTTCTCACAGACCTCCAAATGTGCCTAATGCACTAGGCCTCAATAGAGGTCAACAAGAAGATATGCTCCAACAAATAAACAATCTCACAAACCAGCTAGAGGGTTTGAGAGTAAATCGTGTGCAGGGTGCAAGAAGGCCTATTGAGGGGAATGGTGGGAATCAGCCACCAATGCGACGCCAAGCAAGTGAAATGTTGTGTTACAATTGTGGGGAAAATGGCCACGGCATGTATAATTGCCCTCATCCCAAAAGATATGACTACCCTGTCAGAGGTCCTCGACAACAAGTAAGTCCTCCCCGTGCTAGAGCTCAAGCACAAGAGCAACCGCAACCTCAAATTTTGCAGCCACCCCATGCTCAAGTTCAAGCCCCTGCTACTCAACCAAATGTGAGCATCATAAGGATGGAGGAGGTCGTCAAGGGCAGAAGCAACCAGGAAGAAATAGTTAAAGGGAAGATGAAGATAGATGAAGTGGCTACAATGCCTATCAAGCGTGTGCGTGTCCAAGATGAAGTAAGTAAAGAAACAAGCAAAGATGCAAGCAATGAAGCAAGTACATCTCTGGCAACTAAAGATGAAGCCAAGAAGAGAAAGAACCGTACTAGGTCTCAAATTGACATCTCTGATTTCCCTATGGGATCTCGGACACAACCTTATGACTTGACAGCTGATGTGAGTTCTCAAGGATCAAAGATTACTTGGCCACAACTACTTCATATCTCCCCAAAGCTGCGACGACAGTGGTCAAAAATGGTGAGCACGAGGGCAAAGCGAAGTAAGCTAGTAAGTGTAATCAAAGCCTATGGTCTCAAGGATATAGTGCCTTTGGTGGAGGCTCAAATCAAGGGACAACGGATTCCAAAAACTTACATTGACAGTGGAGCAAAGGTTTGTGTCATGACAGAAAAGCTAATGCATCAATTGGGTTTAGAGGTAATGGAATCATCAAACTTTAGGGCAAAAATGGCCGATAATGTCTCTGTCACTTGTGTGGGTGTAGTGAAAGCTTTGAGAGTTTCTGTTTTTGGAATCACTATAGAGGTTGATGCTTATGTGATGCCAGTGAAGGGAGAAGGATACCCCCTTATTTTAGGACGACCTTGGCTCATGGGTATAGGAGCTAGGCAAGATTGGGCAACAGGAGACTTGGAGTTGAGGCCTCTTGTGGGTGGCCATAGTCGGAAGGTGTTTTATAACTTGAAGAATGGGCGACAAGAGAACCTTGAACTAGAGACGTCAACTGATGAGTGGAGCTCAAGTGGATGCTCCTCATCCATGGACGAGGAAGAGAGTTCAAGTGAAGAGAGTGATAGCACTCTCGAAGTCATGGGCGTCACCATAAAGGAAACTACCTCATCAGAAGACAACCCAAGGATCCAAATGGAGAATGTGTGGGATGCCAGCCTAGAGAAGATGTTATCCAAGGATATAAAGGAAGAAGAAAGGGAGGGTTATGTAAATGTTCTCAAGAAGCATGCATCATTGTTTATTTCTGATTACACCAATGCTCCAGTCACCTTTCAACGATTCATGAATATGGTCTTCCAACCTTACTTTGGTAAGTCCATAAGGGTTTTCATAGATGACTTTTGTATTTACAGTTCCAAAAGTATGCATCTCGGCTCTAAAACCGAAGGACTGCCAAGTCCTGGTCCATCCGTCCAACCTCCGTTTAATAGGCTCCTAGCCACTTTCGGACCCCTTCCCACTGACAGCCGGCCCTTGGCCGAGTCCGTGACCCCTTGGTTGGCCCTTGGCTTGACATTACTCCCCCCTTGGAGAAGCGTTTTCGTCCTCGAAAACAAAAGTGGGGAACTTCTTCTTAAGAACACTAATGTTTTCCCAAGTGGCACCCTCTTCAGGGCGATCTTTCCACTTGACTAAAGCTTGACTACGTACATGATGACGAGTACGGAGTTCATGAAAATCTAAAATGCGTTTAGGTTCATGCGGTTGAGTGGGAGGTTCAGTGAAATCAACCAATATCTACTGGCCGATAACATTGTCGTCCCCAGGCAAGCGTTTACGTAAATGACTTACATGAAATACCGGATGGACACGAGAGTGCGCAGGTAACTCAAGTTTGTAGGCTCTATCACCAACTCGTTTGAGTATCTTGAATGGCCCACAATAGCGTGGAGATAATTTGGGTGTAGGCCCAGTCTTCAGACTTTCTGAATGCTCTGGCACACGCAAAAATACCTCTTCCCCTTCCGTGAAGGTAACTTGCCGACGTTTCTCATCAGTATACTTCTTATACCGATCCTGTGCTTGTCGAACATTTTGACGAGCAAGTCTCAGCATGTCCATATGATCTTGGAGAAACTCCTTGACCTGTTGGAGCTTCTCAGTTGCCAACCCCACTGTCACTGGTGATCTAGGTTGAAAACCATACATAAGCATGAATGGACTAAAACCAGTTGTAACATGCTTAGCACTATTATATGCAAACTCAAGAATAGGAAGATAATCTTCCCAATCGAATTGCTTCTTGCTAACGTATGCTCGTAGCATATCCTCTAGCACTTGATTGACTCGTTCCGTCTGACCATTTGTTTCAGGGTGATCAGCCGTACTTAAATTAAGTTGTGTACCCAATCGTTTAAAAACAGCCCTCCAAAAATGACTGTTAAACTTGGGATCACGATCACTCACAATGTTACTTGGCAATCCCATACAACCTGTAAAGATTGTCCACAAATAACTTAGCTAATTCTGGAGTCTTAATGGTTGACTTGGTTGGAATAAACCGACAAAGTTTAGTCAACCGGTCTACGACCACCCATACCGAGTCATGTCCTCGAATAGTGGTTGGTAAACCCACAATAAAATCCATAAATATACTTTCCCATTTACCATTGGGAATCTCTAAAGGATGTAAGAGTCCTCCTGCTTTCAGGTGCTCTGCTTTATTAACTTGACATTTTTGGCAATGCAAGACATAGTCTTGAACACACCCATGCAAACCTGGCCAGTAAAACTGTCGTCTTACGAGTGCATAAGTTTTCTTAATTCCCCGGTGCCGTGCACTTGGACTATCGTGACATTCATAAAGAATTTGGCGCCGAATGTCCGCGTCCGTCGATACACACACTCTCCCCTTGTGGAGTAGGTACCCATCATCTATGGAAAAATTCTTCCATCTCTGCAGTTCATCACTCGAAAGAGGAGAACTGGGTGTGGAGGAAACAAAACCACTACCAACATTGGAGTGAAAAGGATCCCTATTTCTAACATAGCTCCACACCTTGGAGTATGCAGTATCATGCTCGCACTTACCTTTGAGAGATTCCAAAAACTCACTCCGCAATTCCGTGAAAAGGAGAGAGTTGATCTCTGGCATTCGGCTGAGAGCATCAGCCACTACATTGTACCGCCCTTTGCGATATCGTAGCTTGGCATCATACTCCTGAAGAATCTCAGCCCACTTGGCCTTGCGACCCTTCAAATCACTTTGTTGTGTGAACCACTTGATGCTTTAATGGTCAAACACAATCTCGAAATGTGCACCATACAAATAATGTCACATGTCTTTAAAGCAGACACTATTGCATAGAGCTCTTGTTCGTAAGCAAAGTAATTCTGCTGTGCTGAATCCAGCTTCTTGCTTTCAAATGCAATTGGCCTTCCCTCCTGCAGAAGGACTGCTCCAATTGCGCGATTACTAGCATCCGTTTCCAAAACGAATGGCTTTAAGGGATCCACAATAGCCAAAACAAGAGCTGTGGCTAATGTGTCCTTAAGTTTTTCAAAACTTTGTTGTTGTTCTAATCCCCACTGAAAGGTCTTGCCCTTGGCTTTCAGTTGATCTGTCATGGGAACAACAATATGGGCATAGTTTTTAACGAATCGACGATAAAAACCTGCAAAGCCTAAAATAATCTAGAGCTCTTCCAAATTTTTGGGAGAGGGCCACCTCCGAATGGCATCCACCTTGGATTGATCCATGTGTAACCCTGCAGCCGAAATAACATGCCCCAAGTAGTGAATTTCCTCCTTGAGAAAATCACATTTGGATTCCTTGGCATATAACTGATTTTGGCGTAACAAATGAAACACTTGTTTCAAATGTACTAAGTGCTCTTCCTCATATGCACTATATACAAGAATGTCATCGAGGAAAACGATAACAAACTTTTCCAAGTATGGTCTCAAGACACTATCCATAAGTTTCATGAATGTAGCGGGAGCATTGGTTAACCCAAAGGGCATCACCAAAAACTCGTAATGTCCAAACCTTGTTCGGAACGCTGTTTTGGGTATATCCGCAAGCCTGATGTGTACTTGATGATACCCAGATCTTAAATCAATCTTTGAAAATATATGAGTGTGGGTGAGCTTATCAAACAGCTCATCCACTCGTGGCAATGGGTACTTGTTCTTAACAATAACCGCATTTAATCCACGATAATCTATGCAGATGCACATACTACCGTCCTTTTTCTTCACCAAGAGAATGGGAGAGGCCCATGGTAAAGAACTTGGTTGAATAAACCCTCTACTGAGATAGTCAGCAAGCTGACGCTCCACCTCAGCATCCTCAGAATGACTCATTCTGTAAGGCGGTTTACTCACTAGCTTACTGCCTGCAACCACGTCTATGCCATGTTGCACAGAACGTGTCGGCGGTAGTCCTGGTGGTAAATCATCTGGGAACACATCCTTGAATTCCCTTAAAATTTCCTTTAATTCATTAGCAACATTTGCTTGTTTTGAATTAGAAGACATAGCTGGAAGAGGAGAGAGAGAAGAATGCGGCGTTGAGGAAGTTTTAGTCAAAACATCATCCACATTGGAAATAAAATGGCATAGTGAGTAACACAAAAAGAGTTCTTCTATTGCATCATCAGAAGCGAGCTTCATAAGCTCAGCTGTACAAATAAGTGGTGAGGAAGGTACATCCTTCTCCCCCAACAACAACACGTGCACACCATGGGATTCGAACATTAGACTATTATGCTCATAGCTACATCTAAGTGATGATCCTAAACTATGCAACCATTCACGACTAAGAACCACATCTGCCCTCTTCATATTCATGACTTGGAAATCCAAAGAGGTACGGTATCCTTGAATTTCCAGAGGTACATCTTTAACTTGAGTTTCCCATATCTCAGCATCATGGCCGTTAATCATTGCTACCTTGTAGCGATGGGAACTCGGGGTTTGGGGCAATTTGAGTCGTTTCACCAATTTATAATTGATGAAATTGTGCGACGCACCATCGTCTACCAAGATCCGCACCCTGTGCCCTTGGATAGAGCCATGCATACGCACCAACTCATGTGGTCCGAAAGTTTGCTGCCACATGGAGGCCGTGATACAGCACTCATGCACCGCCTCGGTGTGTGTTACTTCCACATTAGCAAATTGGGAAGAGGATTCAAGAGGTAAAAGCTGCACCATGTGCACTGCTTTTTCCTTCCCCTTGTCTTGAGCAACAGATTTCCCCTTGGGACAATCCTTTTTGCTATGTCCAGTTCCCAAACATTTAAAGCACAACTTTTCTTTTTTGGCTTTCTCAAACTCTTCCGTTGAGAGAGGACCTGTAGACCCCTTGGGCTTTTTGGAGGTCTCTGATGCAGCGGAGACAATTTTTCTTTTATGATGCACATGATGTGGACGTGTTAAAACAGGTGTAGTGACATGCACATGCGAACTATGCAATGCCCGATCATCAGGATCATCATGGATGTGAGCTTGCACTATTGCGTCCTCAAGTGTTTGTGGATCCTGGGTTTTAACGTGCTTCTTAAGCTCGGGAGTTAACCCACAAATGAACCCACGTACCTGCTGAAAGGTATCCATCCCTTCCAGCTTGAGGATCACATCTCGATAATGGAAAATATATTCCAATAATGTTTTATGCTGGCGCATAGAACATTCATCCCAGGCGATCCAATTTCTATCCTTCTTATTGGTAGGTAGAAATTCCTTCCTGAAGACAGTCTCAAAAGCTGCCCAAGTCTGTGGTAGCATGCCCTTCTCCTTGAGAGACATCCACCATTTGTAGGCCTTGCCGTCCAAAGTCAGACTTGTCTGCAGCGCCTTGGCTGCATCTGAGGTACGTCTAAGGTCATGAATACCATCCCACTTACTGAGAAAAATATTCACGGTGTCCTTGTTTTGCTCACGCTCTTCTCCCCGAAAAATTGGTGACTTTGTATTTTTCAACAAATCGTCCACCTCTTTTTGGGTCAGAGAGTGTAGCGGTCCCGGAGGAGGGCCTTGCCCGGCAGCCGGCCCTTGGCTTGGTGTGGAGCCGTGCTCCTGATTGTGCTGACTAGCAGAGCCTGTGGTGTGCTGCCGCATATGCAACTTAATTAAATCGGATAATGCGGTGACATTCTGATTTAATTGTGCAAATTCGTTTCAAGCACAGTCATGCGTGTTTGCAATGCACGAAAATCTTGCATGTCCAGAAACTCATACGCATCGTCTGTCGCCGTTGCGGCACGATTACTCTTTGTGAGAGGAACCGTCCGCGTGGCATCGATAGATGAAACGGGTGCGGACTGCTCGAAATCAAATGCATGATGCATATCTATGTCCGAATCCATGCTGTGGACGTACTGTGCGAGAAAAGAAAGGAGAATACCTGAATTCCAACGAGCTCGTAGCAGGTTGCGATAATGAACCGTATAATTACGCCTTTGATGGAAAAAAACATTGAATTCGAAAGCGAATGTCAATCCAAAACGAAGAGTAGCGTGAAAATAACGAGCAAGTCTGCAGCCGATGATGCTCTTGAAAGCATCTATCAAGTTGGAGTTGCCAATGAGCGGGTTTGCATCTTATGCAGTACGTCAGAGGAACTTGAAATTTTCCGACAAATGGTGCAGCCGATAAGAAGCTTGATAACACGAATCAAGGTACCTTCACCACCGAGTTGGCGTGCATCGTATGCAAGAAGCCAAAACTGGGAAATGTGCAACCAATCTTTGGCTTTTCGAAACTTGAGAATCCGAGGTTCAACAGATACGAACTGGAAAATATGCAGTAATCCACAGCCTTTGTGTGCTGTGTGTGCCCACGATGAAAGGATTCGAGCAGAAGAACAAAACTCGGCTTGCCAAACCAAGTATCGTGGGGAGAGCCCCTTAACTAGGCCATTAGGGTTGGCCAAGGTGAAGGAAAAAAAAATTTACGAAATTTTCTACTCTGCAGACATGGCCGAACTGTGCCATGACGATTTTGCTCATAGCAGGCGTTGCGGTCCGATTTTGAGGGCGTCCAAGAGACGGAAAATGCTTAGGTTTCCCTTGTGCTCCAGATGAGCCTAACTCCGGGCAGTTTGGTGCAGGTCGAAGAAGGTCTTCTTCCCCGACTTAGGACCTCTGCACACGCCACGTTCTTCGGCTTCGTCTTCTTCCTCCCTTTTTTGGTTGTGCATGCAACATGCAGCAAAAGCAAAAACGTGCCCCAGTTCTAAAGATATCCTGAAGCTCTGATACCAATCTAAAACCAAAGGACTGCCAGGTCCTGGTCCATCCGCCCAACCTCCCTTTAATAGGCTCCTAGCCACTTTCGGACCCCTTTCCACTGGCAGCCGGAGTCCGTGACCCCTTGGTTGGCCCTTGGCCTGATATCGGCAAGATTGATGAGGGATTTACTCGTTTAGCTAAGCTGGGTGGACAACTAAACAAGGACAAATGTCACATTGGGGAAAGCAAGGTTACACTATTGGGGCATGTAGTGTCCATCGATGGAATCGAGGTAGATCCTGAAAAGATAGAAACATTGCTAAATCTACCTTCCCCAACTTCCATCAAACAATTAATCTCTTTCTTGCAAAAGCTAAGATATTTGAGTAGATTCATACACTTACTCTCCCAAGTGATATTTACTCTACAACAGCTGACTCGTCAAGAGACACTTGTTTGGAGTGAAGAAAGTGATGGGCATTTTAGAGAGATAAAAAAAATGTTAGGGTCACTCCCTGTAATCCTCCAACCTTGTTGGGAAGAAACATTCTTTGTAAACCCTAGTGTGGGAGAAGAAGCCATTGGTGTTGTCCTCCTACAAAAAGATCCAAAAACATCCTTTATGAGGCCTGTGTATTTTGCTAGCCGCCTCATGGAAAACACAGAGAAGGCCTACACCCTGATGGAACAGCTAGTGTTAGCCCTCATGTTTGCGGTAACCAAATTTCGGCCATACTTGCTTCCAAAGAGGTTTGTAATTATCATTGTGGAGGATATGTTTCCCTATGCACTACAACATATGGAAATCTCTGACAAAATAGCAAAGTGGGTGGTGCGACTTCAAGAGTTTGATTATACAATACAGGTTGAAAGAACAACTCGAGCATGCTTAGCCAACATTTTAACAAACAAGTGCTATGAAAAAGTTTTCCATTTAAAGAGAAAGGAACTTCCACCACCTCCAACTCTAGGGGCTCTGGTCAATGCTTATAGCCTCTACTTTGATGGAGCATACAAGAGAACCAAGGATAAGGCAGTTGCAGGCATTGTGGTCTTACCTCCATTGGGAGAGAGGATCCATGGTGAAGGGATCACTCTAGAAGATGTCCACTCCAACAATGAAGCAGAATATCAAGCTCTAATTCATGGCCTTTTCAATTGAGAGATTAAATGCTTTTGGTGACTCCATGCTTTTGGTAAGGCAAATGCAAGGTACATGGGCTTGCAAAAATGTCGGTCTCTCTACTAAAATGAGAGAAGCCAAAGCTCTTATGAGGAGATTTAGGGAGGCACAAGTACATCATGTGCCAAGAGACCAGAACAAGGATGCAGACCACCTAGCATCATCGAAGTTAAATGAGTCAATAGTGGGAGCAGTGGCCATCAAACTTCCACTTCAGTAAGGCAAGGAGGACTTAGAAGATATTATGCACATTTTGGAGCAAGGAGAGGCTCCTAAACACTTGAATGCAGGGGAAAGGCGATGGTTAGCTAGGAAGGCTACCAGGTATCGCATAGTAAATGATAATTTGTATTGTCTTGGTAAGGATGGTGTGCTTAGGAGAGTGCCTTTGAAGAGTGAAATTGAAGAGATTTTAAAAGTGTGTCACGATGATGTGTGCGGAGGAAACTTTGCACACGACATCACTAGTAGAAAGGTTCTACAAGCTGGGTTTACTTGGCCAAGTCTTCATCGTGATGTCAAATACTGGTGTCAAACATGTGATGAATGTCAGAAAGCAGGACCACGACGGCTCATAGTTGAACCTTAGAACCCAATAAAGGTATATGGGCCCTTTGAGAAGTGGAGAATTGATGCCATAGGACCTCTACCACGCACTCAGTCAGGTAAAGAGTACATCATTATGGGAGTAGACTACATGACTAGATGGGCTGAGGCTATGCCAACCAATAGAATTACTGCTAAGGATGTGAGTCAGTTCATCTTTGACCACATCTGTTGCCGGTTTGGCACCCCTCTTGAAATACTATCTGATAGAGAACCACGGTTTAGAGCAGGCTTGGTAGGAGAACTCATGCAGAAGCTAAATATTCAGCATCAACACTCTACTCCTTACTACCCTCAATACAATGGCTTGGTGGAAAAGGTAAATGGAATCATTTGCAAAATTCTCACCAAACAGGTACATGCCAGGCGCCAAGATTGGGACAAACACCTGAATGGAGCTCTATGGGCCTATAGAACCTCCTTCAAAACCGCATTAGGGTACACACCCTTTCATTTGGTTTATGGAAAGGAGGCGCTTTTGCCCATTGAAGTGAAGTTAACAAGTCTTCGAATATTGGGTAGCCAGGTAGGCTCTCAAAAGGAGAAAGTACATCAAAGGATCATGGATCTAGAGAGGCTGCAATTGGATCGTGAAGAAGCCATCAACCACTACTCTCAAGAAGCAGAGAAGCGTAGAGAAAAAGTTCAACAAAAAGCTAGCATCTAAAGACATCAAAAAGGGATCTCTAGTGCTTCGATATGACAATCGCTTCGACACTCGTAAGGATGGAAAGTTTCTTTTTCGATGGGAAGGCCCGTTCTTGGTCACCAAAAAGTTCAAAAATGGCTATTACAGACTTCAAGACATTGATGGTAAAGTGCAAGACAAATGGATGGCGTCTAAAGCCTTATCACATCAGAATAAGGTCAGCCCAAGATCAAACAAAGTAGGCTAGAGGCATAAATATCTCTAGCCAGGTTTGGGGGGGCTATGATTCGAGCCTATCACAAATTTTTTGTTTATTATATTTTGTTGGTTTTCCTTGCTTCTAGAGGTTTACAATAAAAGAAAGAGTGAGAACAACCTCTTGGAAAAATTCAAAAAATGACTAGATGGAAATTTTTCCTTGACTAGTTCACAGGAGGTGAAAGGTAGAACCTAGTGGTAAAGGGAAGGGAAAATATGTAAATGTGAAAAGAAAAGATATGATGTGTTTGTGGAGCCATGCACCCATGATTCAAGGGTCATGAGGGGTTCATATCATTGGGGCTTTGGAGCCATATGATGATTCAAACAGATGGGACCTAGGTGGAAGACTTGGTGAAGGAAGGAAACAAACACATGATTTTGCTGGATTTTTAAAAAATACGTCCACTCCGATCCAAGAAAAGTTGTCTTCATCAAAGTTGTAGCTTATGAGCTGGAGATTTTGACCATACTTTTTTTATAATTTTTGCAGCTACGGTCTAGGAAATATGGCAAAAATGGTGGACGCCAGTTTTTCCAACTGTGGTGAAGACCACCCCCTCTACCTTTACACACACACCCTTCCTTTTCCACATCGAGTCCTTCTCTAAAAATCAGCCATTAGTCTCCTCACCCTCCCCTCCTTCCTCCTCTCTCTCAAGCTCATAAAACCATCACAAATTCCTCTTCTAATCACCTCTCAAATCATGCTTAATCTTGTTGTAATTCATAAGTTGTCATTCAACCCCTTCCTATTATTACCAGATATGCATTGATTTTATGTAGATTCTTTACATTTTAAAATAAGGAAGCTCTTGGACTCAAGCTATGGAGGAAGGAGTGAAGACAACACAAGTGATGATGGAGCCAATTGGTCAACAAATCACTTGGAAGGAGCTTTTTCATTGGTGGAATGTCCCTAATCAAGCTTCATTTGTACAAATTGCACTTGGATCTTAACCTCACTCCTAATCACTCTCTTGCCTATATAAAGAGCCCCCCCCCCCCCTTTGTAATTTCAAGTCTCCCTCAGCCTCATTGAGTCTTTGTATCACTCATCATGAGCCCATAAAGCTCATTCATTCACTCTATTCTTTGCACATTATAGAGTGCAAATTGTTTTATGCTAGTAACCTCCCCTCCTCTTACTTATGTTAATTAAGAGAGATCTTTTATTGTGTGTGTGAGAGTGCTTGATGTGATTTTGGCTAAATCTTCAGTTGTTGTTTAGTAATCTACATGCTATTTGTGTTGGGAGTGCTTGAAGTTATCCATTCCTTGTACACACATTGAGGTTAATGCTTCATTCATAGTGATAGCTCTCTCTCTCTCTCTCTCTCTCTCTCTCTCTCTCTCTCTCTCTCTCTCTCTCTCTCTTTGCGTAGCGGTCCTAGTCCACGCTTCCAAGACTAGGTGGTGCCCTCATCTCATTTCCCTTATGGCACAATGGAGTTTGTTTTGGTGTAGAGGCCGCCATTCCAAATTTCCTTCGTCAATGTCATATCTTGATGAATCAGGATATCATTGGTCACACTCATCATCAATCTCATAATGTCAAGTCTAACACTACTAAATAATCACCAGATACCAAATTCCAATCCACTTCCAATTCCACAATATAAGTCCAAATCCAAGTCACTTTCATTATGTACCCGGGTAACAAAATCATACCACTTATAGTGGTGGCCAGCCACTGCAGCATGATTTTGTGATCGGTGTTGCCTAAATCGGTGAATCTACACCAATAAGACGTGCTACCTAAATCGACAAATCTGCACTAATGCTGCCTATATTGGCGGATCTACATTTACCATTGTGAATAGATCTGCAATTTGTCAGTGTGCTGCCTAAATCGACGGATCTGCACAGATAATTTGTGTTGCCTAAATCGACGAATCTGCACTAATGCTGCCTAAATCGGCGAATCTGTATTTGATATAAGTTCAAAAAGCATGAAACTGTAGTTTGTTGTTGTGCTGTCTAAATCGGCGAATTTGCACTAGATGAGCATTGACACACTGCCTAAATCGGCGAATCTGTGTGTATGTGACCAATGGACCAAGCAAGACATAAAAAGAAAACATTTGCCACCTATTTGACACAAAATTAGACTATGTTTCACTAACAAGGCACTTACAAACTGTGCCTCGATATCCAAGAGCACCCTAGGTCAAATGAGGAGCTGCATAGCTACTGAATAATCATGTCAATAAAATTTCATAACGTGCAAGTAATAAGAGGAGAATATAAATGAGCCCGTTAAAGAGGGGAACTTGAATAAAACAATCCCCATAAATTTATACTTTATGCAGTTTTCAACTATGTATATATGTGTATAATAGTTAATAACAACAATTGATCAACGAACGTTAATTTATGAAGGAGTCGTACGTAGATTCTAGAGGTTAAATGACAATAGGTTTCTAGCGATTAATACAGAGCATGACCCTTATGTACCTTGTTGATTAGTTAAAATGCCAACAATGACGAATATTAACATGGAAATAAAATGCAAATACCTGTGGAACAATAATGCCAAGGTCATTTAAAGTATGCTCTCAAAGGTATTTACGTCAAAGAGGTCCAACATAAATGTAAGCTAAGTATGTTAGTTGAAAAAACTACTTAGAAATTGATTGTAATTAATGTGAGTAGAGTGGTACATATTCTTATTATACTTGACTTAGAGTAGGGTTTGAGCAAACAAAAAAAAACTTTTGTCTATGGCAGCACATCCTCATGGAATCTCTTATGCATGGGATGAAGATATGAAATGCGTTCGCAAAGATACAGTGTACATGAGAAGTTCATAACTAGAAACTTTACTCTTGTCGACAGTCAAGTAAAACTACACTTTACTACTAAAATGTACAAAATGTATCTTGTGTAGACAGCGGGAAGTCACACACAATTGCATGCTCAGTGAAAAAAATAAATATAAGTACATTGACAACTTGTAACACAATGGAAATAAGTTAAGGGCTCTGTTGTCGAATAAGGAGATGTTGGAAAAGGTGTGTGTGTGTGTGTTTTTTTTTTTTGGCAACATAAGAAAGTACGTGAAATAAGGATTGTGGTGGGGAATTAAGTAATATTGCATTCAAATTGATAGTTATATAGGGAGGGAGCTTACTTATCGGGGGGAATTTATCTAGAGGGATGTAGTCATAATTCATACCTTGAGATTCTCTGACTGTAGCAATGTAGTTGAACGTTATCTGCAAAAGTATTACTACAAGACAAGGCGCCAAAAATAATTAAACGACACATTAATATTGACAAAGTTGATAATGGTAAAACGGATGCAAAGCTAAGATTGAAAGTGAAAAAGTGTAACTACAAACATGTGAATAATGAAGGTCCTAAATGAGAATACCTAGCGGTCAATTGTTAGTGTTGCGAGCCTTATAGAACGGTTGAGAAAATTACAACAGGAAGAGTGACAATAACTGACATACATATCTATAAAAGTCTCGAAAACATGATAGCATGCTAATTAGTAGCTTCTTATGAAGTGTCGTGTGCTTAGAGTGAATAGAGTAGAATGTGGGTGCAATTGTGGATGATTTTACAAAGAATTTATATTAGCTTGGACAAACGAATAATGTCCTTCAATATGTTGTGGGACATGGTGTAAATTTGGAGCATAGAGAAAAGGTGGGACATCCTAGGGAAATGCAGAAGCGTCATATCAAACTCCCTAGGTTTTTGCTTATCTAGTTCATAGCCAATTAAAAAAATCATTGAATTTAAAGAAAACAATGACTGATACTGTTGATAAGATGAGATGTCATAAAATCTAATATCTAACTAACCCAAATGATTTTCTCATATTAAATTGATCACTTAATGTGGGAGAATAAACGGGAACAAGTGTTAAGATATAGGTATGTGCTTTTAGATCTATCTCAACACGGGGCCAATGTAAAGGGGCCCAAAAGGGATATGGTCTATCAAAGAGCAAGGCTAACCAATGGAGCATAAGACCTTAGGGTTAGCTTCATTGAAGACCTCCAATAAATGTGTGTAAAAGTCCTTTTGACCTTAAGTAAGCTAGGGCTGAGCTTGAGATGGGAACCCGGCCCAAGCTCGAGGTGCTTGTCCTGCTTGAGGTGCTTGTCCTGCTTGAGGTGTTTTTCATGCTTGAGGTGCTTGATTAAGATGCTTGAGGTGCTTGACTGGCTCCATGCTTGAGGTGCTTGACTTGCTGCATGATTAAAGTACTTGAGGTGCCTTGAGAAGCTTGCCTGAGATGCTTGTGGGAACCCCCCCTAGTTCAAGTGCTTTGTCATGCTTGGTGAGTAAGGTGCTTGATCACCTAAAAGTCAAAAGCATTCCTACAAGAGGGGGGGCGAGCCCTTTTCCTAGGGCCTAGAGAGAGAACTCCCACTCTCACACACAAGGGAAGCCCATCTTGAAGAGGTAGCAAGGACACATGTCAGGCCCCTACCCATGTTACCTTCATGTGTTGCTTGAAGCCTATTGGCTAGGCTTCAAAGGGGTCCAATGATAAATTACATGAATTATCTAATTGTTTTAGCATTTATCAAGTCCTCTCTCTCAAAGGGGAAAGGGGGACACTTGTCCCAAGGCTACCCATGTTGCTTGTAATGGCTCCTGCTTGTGATTGGCTAGGCCTGGAGGGGTCCAATGAGCTTCAGGCATGAGCTACAAGGGGGGGTCGACCCAAGCAAGCTAGGGGGGTGCCTAGGGGGTATACTCACCCACACACACTCACAAGCACTCTCATTGTGTGATATGCAAAGTGCAAGAGCTCCCTCTCCAAGCAAGTAGAGGTTGAGAGCCTACACCAACACTCTTGGCTATGGAGTGCAAATCCAACCAAGAGCCATGCTTCAATGCTTAAGCTTGCCATCTCCTTCTTCTTCATTACTATGCTATTATGTATGCTAGCAACAAGAGTATGATAAGTGAGGAACTAATTCTTTCTCCTACGAAATGTTTCTTCTTCCTCTTCCCTACCCTCATTCCCTGCTAGCTCTCTCCACCTTCGAAGGTGTTTGAGGTCTTGGGACTGAGGCTTGGGATAGTTAAAGCTTTCTTCAAGTTTATGTTATGTTTGTGATGCATGAAGCCTTCCATCTTCATGGCATCACCTAGGTCACAAGGAACACAAAGACTGTATTGTAACAAGTCTCTCTTTATGGGAGAAATCATAATACAAATGCCTATTGGAGGGGGGACCGGCTCCACATAAATCCGGTCCTCAATTGTTGTCATGTTCTCTAAACTCTCTCTCTTGCAAAAGTATTGTCTATGCCAAGTTAACTAATTGCTATGATTATGTTGCTATCTTCAATTATGTATACCCGCTATGCTCACAAAATCATTTCTTGAAAGTACTCTCATTAAATTCCGCTATTCTCAAATTGAATAGGCAAATTCCATTACATTGGTATCAGAGCATTTGGTTTCTCTTTTCTTGCTTAAGAAGAGAGGTCCTTAAGTAGCCTATAAATGGTTGATGTTGTTAATTATAATAGAGTAAGTGGAACTGGGATCTAATACCGGTTTTGTTAAGCCCACTATGTGGGGGATGGTGCACACCTCGGGAGCTTTGGACTTAATAATGGAGTCTTTTTAGACTTGCCTACGGCTTTACCATTATTGAGCCATAAGAAGTCCGAAAGGAGCTAGCCCTTGGCAACTCTGCTATGTTAGACCTACTCCTCTACTCTCTATAATTAACCACTTTGAGCCGTGGGTGTAGATACTTAAGAGCCGATTTTCAAAGGCTAAGAGGAGTGGCAACTAAGGTTTTGAATTGCCAAAGCATACACTAAGTACATACATAAAATTTTGTTAACATGGCTGACAATAATCAAGAGAGTAGAATGAACATTGATAGCTTTGATTTTGCACATGAAGGTGCTAATGATGATGCTCCCATGTTTGTGAATTATCTTGTGACTAGGTTGCAACAAGCTATGGGCAACCCTACCTTGCAAGCCGAAGTTACTCAACAACTTCGTGCCTATGGAATTTCCCTTCCTCTCCAAGAGGAGAGAGAGCTTAGGAGGCCTCTTGAAGAGACCCCCAAAAGAAGACTCTCTCCCATTCGAGAGGAGGAATCCAAAGAGAAAGAAAGCAGTGAAAGTCTAAGTTCTTCTGAAGATGTGGCTCCACGAAGAAGGCGGTCTAGACGATCACCTACTCCTCCCAAGAGGAAAAGAGCAACCCATAGTCCTTCTCCTCATCACTCTCAAAGGCAAGAGAGGAAACAAAGGAAGAAAAGGGCTAGGAAGAGGTCACCCTCTTCTCCTTCTTCTTCACCTTCCTTCTCTTCCGATGAAAGTTATGGCTATTCTCCTAGAGAATACAAGAGGGGAGGGCATCGCAAATCATTTCCTGCATGGCGAAGGTCACAAAAGCTAAAGAAGTTCAAGGAGGGAGGAAAGAGTATCTCTTTTCTCACCTACGATGGCACCTTTGGTGCTACCGACAAAGTGTTGGCCTTCATCCAGCAATTTGATGCGGCCTTTGGGGACGAGGGCTTCACAGAGTCCTCCAAAAGCTACGCCATGTAGCTATGCACTTCCAAAAATCAGCTCGTCAATGGTGGGCTAGCCTTCGTGGCAATGGAGAAGCCCCAAAGACATGGAAAACTCTACGAGTTTCCATCATGAAGCAATTTCTTCCAAGCGATACTAAAGATAAAGTTCTTACCGAATGGCGCGGCTTGAAGCTCCTCTCTCATGAGTCTATCAACAAGTATGTAGATAAGTTTTGGGATTTACATCTCAAAGCTACTGTCTTTCAAAAGATAGACTTTGCCGAGCAAAGACAACAATTCTGTGCGGGATTACCTGAAGAGATGGCCGAATATATCAACTCTCAACGGCCCGGTACTATTACCGAAGTAATCCACCACACCATGGTTGCTTCACACATCAATTTCCATCAAGGGGCTAGACATAATGTCAAGCCCATGGAAAACAAAGATAAAAATGATGCAAAGGGGAAATCCAATGCTCAAAATAATTCCCAAGGCACTTCCAACAACAACAACAACAACAATCGGTCCAAGGAGAAGGGAGTTTACAAAGGTAAAAACAAACTCTCTCCTGAAGAGCTTGAAGCTTTTCGCAAGGACCATAAGTGTTTCAAGTGTGGGGAGCAAGGACATGGCTATCGTTCTTGCCCCAAGAAGAATACTCGCAATGAGACTCCTAGGGCTTCCACCATCGAAGCTCCAAAAGAGGATGCTCATTGCAAAGGATCATCACTCTCCTATGCTTGGGGAAAGGTAAGAGAGCATGATGCCTTCATCTTGTTTGACCCTGGCTCTACTCTCAACTTCATATCAATAGAGTTGGCCACCAAGTTGGGCATTCAAGCTTTTGAGATGGTATAGTAACAGCTGATGCAGCTTTCAAGGGACAACAAGCCTCCGTTACTCCCTTGATTGGGAAGTTGAGGCTTCATGTCCAAAGCTATGTCGACAAAGAAGACTTCTTCATCTCTCCCCTCCAACATCAGGATGTTATCCTAGGGGCACCATGGTTTGATCGCATGGCTGCCAACATGAAGCTCCCTGAAAGGAGAATTTACTTCACCTACAGGGGAAAGAACATGTATATAGATGCTAGTGAGCGTGGTCGCACTATTCCACTTGTAAATCCTCTTTCTTTTGATAAATCAATGAAGAGCTCAGTTTCTGCGTACATGATTAATGTCAAAGAGTCTCTAAAAGCTAATAATGTTTCATCAAATGAAAATGATAGGAATCAAGAAGAGCTAGACTTGTCTACTTTTCTAAAAGGATTCCAAGATGTGTTCATCGATGATATCCCTATGGACCTACCTCCAAAACGAGGGGATGATGACCATCGTATTGAGCTCCTTCCAGGAAGCTCACCGCCTAACAAACCTCCTTATCGAGTCTCACAAGCTCAACAAGAGGAGATCATGAGGCAAGTACAAGAGCTGGTAGACAAAGGAATGGTGAGGCCTAGTTCCTCTCCCTTTTGTTCTCCAGTCCTTTTAGTGCAAAAGAAAGATGGTACATACCGTATGTGTGTGGACTATCGAGCACTAAACCATATCACTATCAAAAACAGATTTCCCGTACCTCGGGTAGAAGATCTGTTTGATAATCTACAAGGCTCTACCTACTTCAGTAGGATTGACCTTAAGAGTGGCTATCATCAAATAAGGATAGTGGATGAGGATATCTTAAAGACCGCGTTTCGCACAACATTTGGTCTTTATGAATATCTAGTCATGCCTTTTGGCTTGACTAATGCACCAGCTACGTTCAATCGTTTGATGGAGAAAATTTTTAGACCATATCGAAAATTCACTGGAGTGTTCTTCGATGATATCATCATCTACTCCAAGTCTTTGGAGGAACATAAGCAACATCTCCAAGTGATTTTTCAAGCCTTGAGGGAGAACAAACTTTTTCTCAATCAAAAGAAAAGTGAATTCTTCCTTCAAGAGATTCAATATCTAGGCCATATTATCTCTCACGATGGTATTCGTATGGATCCATCAAAGTTAGAGGTAATAAAATCATGGCCTAACCCAAGGAATCTACATGAGCTAAGAAGCTTTATTGGTATGTGTGCATACTATAGACGCTTCATAGCAAAATTCTCTCAAGTAGCAGGACCACTACACGACTTAACCAAGAAGAACGTTAAGTTTGTATGGACTGCTAAGGAGAAAAATGCTTTTGAAAAACTCAAAGAGAAGCTTACTTCCCAACCAGTCCTCGTGCTTCCGGATCTCTCAAAGCCATTTGAGGTCCAATGTGATGCTTGTGGTGATTGCCTTGGAGCGGTTTTGCTTCAAGAAGGGCATGCCATAGCATATGAGAGCCGAAGGCTCAATGGTGATGAACGAGTCTTGGGCATTTATGAGAAAGAGCTTTTAGCTGTTCTACATGCCCTAGACACATGGAAGCACTACCTATTGGGGACTCCATTTATCCTACGAACCGACCACCAAAGTCTCAAGTATTTCATGACGCAAACCAAGCTTTCCGACAAACAAATGAGGTGGGCAAATTTTCTTTCGCAATTTAATTTCCATATTGCTCACATAGCTGGTAAGCACAATCAAGTTGCCAATGCACTTTCACGACGACCAAAAGTTAATGCGGTGTCTATAGCTACTCACAATGATCTATCCTCTATGATAGATGAGTATGCTACTGACCCTGACTTTAGAGACATAATGTCAGCCCTTGCTTTGGGGAAGAAAGAGGAACCATTCACCTTGCAGGATGGTTATCTTCTCCACGGCAATAGGCTATGTGTTACCCATTCCCTTCGTGAGAAGGTTATGTATGAATCCCATGCTCCTCCATATGCAGGGCATAGAGGTATTCAACCTACTCTCCGAGGAGTAGAGACGTATTTCTATTGGCCTACCATGAAAGTGGACATACAAGAGTATGTTTCAAAATGTGTAGTATGCCAAAAGACCAAGTATGATAGAGGGAAGCAACCTGGATTACTCCAGCCATTGCCTATTCCAAATTCACCATGGGAGAGTATATCCATGGATTTCATCTTTGGATTACCCAAGTCTATCCATGGGAATACAGGAATATGGACAATAGTCGACAGGTTTAGCAAGCAAGCACATTTTATTCCTGTCAAAAAGACTATTAAGGCACATCAAATGGCAACTCTCTTCATATCTCAGATTTTCAAACACCATGGATTACCCACATCCATCGTGTCAGATAGAGATCCTAGAATGACCAGTAATTTCTGGAAAGGTCTCTTTGAAAATCTAGGAACAAGATTGAATTTCTCTTCGGCCTATCACCCACAAACAGATGGCCAAAGTGAGATAGCCAATCTTACGATACTCGATCTACTCAAGACTTATGTTACCGAAGTAGATCAACGCTCACAATGGGAAAAGTATTTACCGCTAGTAGAGTATGCCTACAATAATACTGTACATACTTCTACGGGCAAAGCACCTTTCGAGATCATAGAAGGAAGACCTAAAAGTCCCTTGCTACTGAAAGTACATGGGAAGATCTTCGCCGCCGATGAGTATAGCCGTGACCTACAAGAATCTTTTCAAAAGATTAGGGAGGCTATAGCCATCTCTCAACAAAGGCAAAAAGCTGCTGCTAATAAGCACAGAAGAGCCTTAATGTTCAAAGAAAATGATTGGGTCTTACTCAAGTTTCCTAAGGCTCGATTAAAGCAAACGACGGGCAAAAATCCTACGGGCCATCAAAAGTATTATGCTAAACTAGCAAAAAGATACTATGGTCCTTTCCAAATCTTGAAGCCTATCAATGAGACGGCTTATCAACTCAAGTTGCCCAACCATTGGCTTATACACAATGCCTTTCATGTAAGCTTACTTAAGCCCTACAAAGGAGAGCCACCAATTGAACCAATTATTGAAGACCCTCCCGAAGTTCAAGACCAAGAAGAGGTGCTACAACCCGAAGCTATCCTTCGGCATGAAGACAAGGTACTACGACATGGTAAGATTATCCGACGGTATCTTATTAAGTTCAAAAATTATCCTTTTGAAGATGCTAAATGGATGCAAGGAGTACAACTTAAGGATAGTATGAACCTTGTCAATGCTTACAATGCTACATTAGAGTAAGCAAATGTACAAATTTATTTTAAATAACTCATGTTTTTGTCTTATATGACTAGTCCTCTTTTTAATTGTGCACAAATTTAACTAGTATGCATGCTTAAAATCATGTTTGTGATGACGACGTCTCTCAAACACCAAGTAGAATTTGTCACTCTACTTTGGGAGAATGAAATGGACTAAAGAGCAGACATGCTTGCGGCAGCTATGTCTCCCAAGCACCAAATGGATTAGTCATCCATCTTGGAAAGATGTCGTAGGGTAACAAGGGATCCTTTACCCGCTAAGTACGATTGACTAATGACTAAGACTTTATCTCTTCTACCTCATAGTCGAGGACGACTATGATTTCAAGAGAGAGGTAATGTCATAAAATCTAATATCTAACTAACCCAAATGATTTTCTCATATTAAATTGATCACTTAATGTGGGAGAATAAACGGGAACAAGTGTTAAGATATAGGTATGTGCTTTTAGATCTATCTCAACACGGGGCCAATGTAAAGGGGCCCAAAAGGGAGATGGTCTATCAAAGAGCAAGGCTAACCAATGGAGCATAAGACCTTAGGGTTAGCTTCATTGAAGACCTCCAATAAATGTGTGTAAAAGTCCTTTTGACCTTAAGTAAGCTAGGGCTGAGCTTGAGGTGGGAACCCGGCCCAAGCTCGAGGTGCTTGTCCTGCTTGAGGTGCTTGTCATGCTTGAGGTGTTTTTCATGCTTGAGGTGCTTGATTAAGATGCTTGAGGTGCTTGACTGGCTCCATGCTTGAGGTGCTTGACTTGCTGCATGATTAAAGTACTTGAGGTGCCTTGAGAAGCTTGCCTGAGATGCTTGTGGGAACCCCCCCTAGTTCAAGTGCTTTGTCATGCTTGGTGAGTAAGGTGCTTGATCACCTAAAAGTCAAAAGCATTCCTACAAGAGGGGGGGCGAGCCCTTTTCCTAGGGCCTAGAGAGAGAACTCCCACTCTCACACACAAGGGAAGCCCATCTTGAAGAGGCAGCAAGGACACATGTCAGGCCCCTACCCATGTTACCTTCATGTGTTGCTTGAAGCCTATTGGCTAGGCTTCAAAGGGGTCCAATGATAAATTACATGAATTATCTAATTGTTTTAGCATTTATCAAGTCCTCTCTCTCAAAGGGGAAAGGGGGACACTTGTCCCAAGGCTACCCATGTTGCTTGTAATGGCTCCTGCTTGTGATTGGCTAGGCCTGGAGGGGTCCAATGAGCTTCAGGCATGAGCTACAAGGGGGGATCGACCCAAGCAAGCTAGGGGGGTGCCTAGGGGGTATACTCACCCACACACACTCACAAGCACTCTCATTGTGTGATATGCAAAGTGCAAGAGCTCCCTCTCCAAGCAAGTAGAGGTTGAGAGCCTACACCAACACTCTTGGCTATGGAGTGCAAATCCAACCAAGAGCCATGCTTCAATGCTTAAGCTTGCCATCTCCTTCTTCTTCATTACTATGCTATTATGTATGCTAGCAACAAGAGTATGATAAGTGAGGAACTAATTCTTTCTCCTACGAAATGTTTCTTCTTCCTCTTCCCTACCCTCATTCCCTGCTAGCTCTCTCCACCTTCGAAGGTGTTTGAGGTCTTGGGACTGAGGCTTGGGATAGTTAAAGCTTTCTTCAAGTTTATGTTATGTTTGTGATGCATGAAGCCTTCCATCTTCATGGCATCACCTAGGTCACAAGGAACACAAAGACTGTATTGTAACAAGTCTCTCTTTATGGGAGAAATCATAATACAAATGCCTATTGGAGGGGGGACCGGCTCCACATAAATCCGGTCCTCAATTGTTGTCATGTTCTCTAAACTCTCTCTCTTGCAAAAGTATTGTCTATGCCAAGTTAACTAATTGCTATGATTATGTTGCTATCTTCAATTATGTATACCCGCTATGCTCACAAAATCATTTCTTGAAAGTACTCTCATTAAATTCCGCTATTCTCAAATTGAATAGGCAAATTCCATTACATGAGATGTTGCTTTTGTGAGCGGAATTGTTTTGATTATGCAAGAAGTAGTTGCACTCAAATGTTAGCAATAGGTTTTAGAGTGCTTATCGAAATACCTCGATTGTTAGTACATATTCTTAAGTAAGTGAAGCAGTTATGAGTAGTGTATCCCACACTATTGGGCCAAAATGGAATGAAATAAAATGTTAGATTTAATGTCTTCAAAAGGCCAAAATGATCTACAAATAATCGTAGCAAACTAATACAATGCTTGTGTATCTAATCCATTGTCTGGGTGTAAAAATAAAATGAAGTAAAGTGAAAAACTACTAAAAGCCTAAAGTCTGAGACTGGAATCATCATCGTCATCGTCAATGCCCGAATGCCTGACATCGTGCAGTCGTAGTGGGATGGGGAAGAGAGAGAGAGAGAGAGATAAGAAATGAAATGTTATATTACGTGGCTTCAAAAATGCCAAAATGGCCGATGAGATTAAACGGATACAATCCGTATGAATTGAGTACATTGTCTGGGTAGAAAATAAAATGAGATAAAGGGGAAGACTAAGTCAACCTAGCTCTGATCCGCCGCTTGCTTCGCAGGTAGGAAGGTACCATGCATCGTGCCAGTGCCTCTGTCTGCATAGTCGTAGTGTGGTGCCTCTATCCTGCACCACTTTGAGCACCACTCGCCCCCAATGGCGGCGCTACTGTACTGCCATCCTCACAATTACATCTTGAAACTCCTTCCACGACGACGATTTCACGCTAACATAAGGTGAGCTTCCATCATTGTTGTTGGTAACCATGTTCTGGTCCTGGCTACATGTAATTCGATAAGAGAGTCTCGGTTGACTCAGGTTGGTTGCCCGAAGAAATATTGTAGAGAGAGTTGATGTAGCAGGTAACAAGGACATGAATCCAGTGGCCTTCTGTGCTAGCTGTCGAGTCAGGTAACGAGGAGAACGATCTCTACATGGCATAGCACAGTGGCAAGTGGTTATATTGCGAAGAGGTTGATGGTGCTGGAAGAGGTACTGGAAGGCAAGCCCAAATTATGGTTGAGGAAGGCCATCAAGGGGGGCTGGGTGGGGTGTGTTCTTTGTCCTCTCGAATGCAGGGGCTTGGTGGACTTAGGAGGCTCGCTGCTGCAAGGAAAACATCTACAGGATATTGGGTGGGGTCTGCACGAGTTTTGCGGTTGGGGAAAACAAGGACGCAAGGGTAGCTATGGAGGGAGGAGAGTGCAGATAACTGCCAACCACTGCATGCAAGTGGGGCGGTTGGTTCGAGTGATAGCCATGCAACGGACGACAAAGGGTTGGCAGGCGCTAGTGAGAGTGGGAGTGTATAGCTGCCAGTTTGACGATGGCCATGGAGTGGGATAATAAGAAAAAAAAAAGAAAAACTGGTGTGGTCGTGAGTAGTTAAAAAAAAACTGCGCCGTAAAGTTTACTCAAAGGAGTGTGGTACTACGCATGCAGCCAATCAACACAGCCAGACGCAAGCACGTTAATGAATGGACGCGTTGGTCGAAAGTGTATGACAACGGGTCTGAACTGGAGGAGCAAAGTCATACGAAGTCAGTGGGTGAATTGCATGGCGGTAGGAGAGTTGGGGGGGCCATCCACAATGGGAGTTGGCCTGTGGGTGAGGCTGAGTAGCCAATCAAGTTAGCCCACATGTGTGTGTGTGTGTGTGTGTTGTTGGCTGGCAGATATGTGGCCAAGCTACGTGCAGTTTTGCAGGTATGCATGCGCGTCGGGTTAGGGGTTGTAGGGTGTGTCCGATTAACATCGGCGCTTGCCGCCGGTCGCAATCAATGCCACGCCAGAGTCTGTGAGTGGGCGGACCATGCATGGTGAGGCGGGCAGCTATGGTTCATCGTTTGCAACCCACGAAAGTGGAGGCAGTCGAGGACAGGTCCCCTCTGGTGATGGGTTGGTAAGCAGATGGAGGCATGGCAAATCTGTGCAGGGGGGAAAAAAAGCAGTGTCGTCCCCATGCTGACGACAGGCAATTATATATCTAGAGATATATATTAAAATAAAATAAAATTTGGAGGTCGCTCCCACAGAGTTGGGATCAACCACACAACGACACACATAGGGAGTGTTTGAGGTCGCTTGGGATAGCTTTGTAAGATGTTCAGATTCTCTTCTTCTTCTTCTGCTTATGCTTTTAGGTGTTGTACATCTCGCTAATCAGTGCAATTGCGACCATATATGTAAATATTTTTCTTTTAATATACAAGAGCAACTTCAAGAGTCGCTATTATTGATTATTATTCTCCAATTCGTCATAATTAGATCCTTAATTATACTAATCATGTGGTTATTTACAATCATGAAGAAGATTTGTATTGAATAACGAGAGATTATAATTACTAAACAATCTAGGTGCATTTACAATCTTAAGAAATTGAAGATAATCACCTACATATAACTTCAAACAGTAAAGAATTAAGTTTAAGGTAAGCATGACTCATCTCTAATATCGATCATCTCCACAGCTATGACTATTGTGAGTTCAAGAGCGTACCCACGGCTTTGATACCACTGCTACAGCCGGAAGCCTGGCTGCCCTGCAAAATACTCGAAAATAGCACATAGCAAGACATAAACGACTAAATCTACGTACCTACCGATTCGCACAAATCCATAATCAAGCACAACACAAATAGAGAGAGACAGGGAGCAGGAGAGCGCAAGAGAGCGCGTGCAGGCGCACCTCCTAGAGTGGAGTGCTATGCGGGCACGACGAGAGAGAAGAGGGAAGAGGAGAGAAGAACAACACAAACACTGGGTGCAATCTTCCCCCGTGCAAGAGTGACCATTTCTCTCTTGCACGTATTTGTTTCATAGATTTCTTAAATGGTCAATTGTAAGTACAAACTGGCCGGCCGATCATAAATGGCCAAAGCCATAAAAGAGAACTTGAATAATAAAATGTACAATATATATATTTCCATTCGCATAGGCTTAGCTTGGTCCAGTCTTTTCCACCTGTCAGCTGCAATAAATAATAAAATATCAATTCCATAATAGAGAGAGAGAGAGAGAGAGAGAGAGAGAGAGAGAGAGAGAGAGAGAGAGAGAGAGAGAGAGAGATATTAGCAGTGCCATCCTCCAAGCTTAATTAACCTCTTGAAGGGAGAGAGAGGTGTTCGAGTAGGCTGCCTCAACCTTGACGTATGCCTTTGCAGTTGTGGCCTGCACTTTGCACCATGAGCCCTCTTACCACGCCATTCACTTGTGAAAAACTAGGGCTGCCTCTCCCGTGCACACGCAGAGAGAGAGAGAGAGAGAGAGAGAGAGAGAGAGAGAGAGAGAGAGAGAGAGAGAGAGAGAGAGAGAGAGAGAGAGAGAGAGAGAGAGAGAGATTAGCAGTGTTATCCTCCAAGCTTAATCAATCTCTTAAAGGGAGGGATCACTTGACCTAGCATTCAAGCCCGCACAAACAAATTGTAGTGGATACTAGTAAAGAATTGCAGGGGTGATGTGAAAAGCCGTGCGTCGGAGACGTTGGAATTGTCATGATTGTGAGCTCTCAAATTCTCCCCCCCCCCCCTTGGACCTCCCCCCCAAGCTATCGATTTCTTGGGACACGTGTCTTGTCGCAACCGGCCAAGCTCTGTGTGTGTGTGTGTGTGTGTGTGTGTGTGTGTGTGTGTGTGTGTGCAGTCACTGTGGATTGCTTAGCACGCTGTAGGAAGCGCAGTCGAAGAATGCAGGGAGCATCGTTGGAGAAACCTACTTTTGCCACGTGACCGCGAGGAGGGGGGGGGGGGGGGGGGGGGGGGGGGGGGGGGGGGGGCTCGTCACTAAATGACACCTCCCCAGGGAGGTGGGATCAATGGCCCACAGTAGGCGTCGCGAGGCGGGTGCAATCCGGGCCGTCCGATCGACATTTGAACTAGATGTGAACTCGGAGATATGTGCACCACACCAAATTTGGTGTGAACTGGGGAGGGCCTGCACAACACACCAAATTTGGTGTGAACTTAGTGCGAACTCGGTGTGAACTCGTCCGCAACGCCGTGATCTATAAACTTATCCCGCACACATTTTTCAATGGGTGAGCGTTAACCTAGTGGTTAGAGTCAATCCCATGGGGGAGAGGATAATGGGTTCAATTCGCAGATCTGAGAAAGTGGGAATCTTTTGCATTCCGTAGGCAATCTAACGATCACGATCAACCGGTGATCGTGAGCCATTGATCCCACCTCCCAAATGGAGGTGTCAATTAGTGTTGGAAGGGTGGGTGGGTGGCTGGGTAGGTGGGTGGCGGGGGGCAGGCGGCAATTTGGGAGACGTTGCACGTTCAAGATGTGGATTTCCGAAAATCCGAATTTCTCTGGTTTGAAGCCAACTCACTGAACGTGTACGAGGAAACTTTGGTACTGGGTAGGTGGAGGAGGAAAGGACACTGCCTCTCTGCCTCTCTTCGAGTAAGACACCATTTTTCCTGGACACACGCGTACACAGCGATGGAACTCGAAGAGCATGTAGCAGTAGCAGCAGCGGCGAGGCCACTGCATGCAGTCGCCATCCCCTTACCTGCACAAGGCCATCTCAATCCTCTCATGCGCCTCTGCAGAGCCCTTGCTTCCCGCCATGGCTTCCTCATCACCTTCGTCAACATCCAGCCCATTCACGATCGCATTTTGGACTGCATGCAAAACCACCCTACAGGACCAGATGCTGCACAAGGTAAGAGACACTTTCTCCGTGTCTTTCCACTAATTGCTTAATTTCATGCCCTTCTGCGTGCACCTATGTATGTGCAGTTGTGGTGCATCTCGGATCGCCTGCTAATATTTTTTCTTTTGTAGATGGGCATCCCGTGCGCAGCCCCCCTTTACCTATTCGCAGAGTGAGTCTCCCCATCAATGGCCTCGACCTCGAGAACGATTTCCGCCTTTCCTTTGCAGACTTTCTCATTGCTACCCGATCCCTTAGCAACCCCCTTGAGAGCTTCTTGCAGAGCATCGGTGAAGAGGGTAGCGGCCTCCCTCCAGTCACCTGCTTAATCTCCGACAATTTCATGTCTGGTGCTGTGCAGAATGTGGCAGAGAAGCTAGGCATACCCTGGGTAAGCTACTTCCCCTGTAGCCAGAGCATGAATCTTCTCTATTTCTACACCCACACAGGACGCGTACCTCTTCAAGATGGTAAGTAAAAGCCTTTAACCAAGGAACACCTGTGTTTTGTTGCACATGCTGCCTTCGCAAGAAGCTATAATTACACACATGTGCATTATGACATCCTGTATGATGCTGCCGGCTTGAATTATGACGGAGGGACTATGTACTGAGCTAGGTGTGGTTGGGAGTAGGGGATTACCAGCCTGGGTTGGGGCCGTGTGTCAATGCCCCCAACCATACCTGGCCAGGTATGCAGTCCGTCGTGACCAGTAGCCCAAGTCGTTGAGCTCTACAGGATCAAATCATGTGAAGTGAACCCGCATGGGAAAACGTTAGAAAGCTTCTTGTGCTTGTTGTAGCATGCATGTGTATGTGTGTGTGTGAGCTTCACAATCTGATCCTTTTCTCTGTTTTTTGCAGCCATTCATCTGAGTATGGATCGTGATAAGCCGATGGAATTGTTCAAAGATGATCTTCCTGGGTTGCCACCCCTTTACAACAGGGATATGCCTCCCTACAAGCATGTGGTGGAAGAGAGCCCTCGCATCATTCCGCTCATGGTAGACTTGTCGAGGATCTCAAACGAGAAGGCAAGTGCAATTCTGGTGAACACCTTTAAGGAAATTGAGGGGGAGGCGATGTGGGCGATGGCAGAGCAGCTAATCACGCCTCCTATCTTTGGAATAGGTCCGCTGGTGGAGGTGTTGGAAGAGGAGAGCAGCACTGACCTGTGGAAGGAAGAAAGCCATTGTCTACAATGGCTTGATGCACAGCCCGCACAATCGGTGCTCTATATCTCCTTTGGAAGCATTACACTGCTGTCGTCGCAGCAGTTTGGCGCAATTTTGGATGGGCTGCAGGCCAGTGGGCATAGATTCTTATGGGCTTTTAGACCTGATCTGGTAGAGGGACATGCAACAGATGAGGCTATTCATGAGAACATGCTGCCGCAAGAGTTTGTCGAAGCTACAAGAGACCGCTCGTGCTTTGTTGAATGGGCCCCACAGGTGCGTGTGCTGAATCACTCGTCTGTCAGAGGCTTCCTTACACACTGTGGGTGGAATTCAACAATAGAGGCGATTGCAGCTGGTGTACCTATGCTTTGTTGGCCTTATCTTTGTGACCAGCACACAGATGCCAAATTCATTGTTGAGGTCTGGAAGGTTGGACTAAGATTTGAAGCCCCATCAAGCAAAGGAGGTATCATAGATAGCCGAGAAGTTGAGAGCGTGGTGCGTGCTCTTATGGAAGGGGAAGAGGGACTTGTTTTGCGCAAGCACTCCGCTTTGCTCCGCCAATCTGCACTCTCCAGCCTGCAAGCTGCCGGCTTCTCCAACCGACAACTTCAAGCATTTGTCCAACATATCTGCAACATATCCTCTTGAAGCTTTTGGTGACTAGAGTGGCTCTATTGAATCAGATGGGAATGGAGATTCTAATTGTAGTAAGCGGAGCTAAAGAGTCTCTCTCTCTCTCTTTCTCTCTCTCTCTCACACACACACACACACACACACACACACACTCACACACATTTGCCAAAGATGCTTTGCCATGGAAGATCAAATTGGTATATTGTCATTTGGAGATGATGTTGGGCTGTAGCAACTGAACATTTGGCATCCTAATGGTCAAGGTTGTATCCAACTTTTTGAAAACTTTTTTTCAAATTGGTTGCTCAATCAATATTTGCTATATTTGGTGTGTCGTATCTTTCTTTTGTGCCATTGGATTTTGCCATTCTGGTCAACTTTTCTACCACACCATCCACGCCAAATTATTCCTTCAATCAAGTAAAGTGGTAATGAATGCTTTGAAGAATATCCAATGGATTGGAGAAACCCTCCCAAACTTCAGATGTTCATGTTTGTTAAATTGAAACTTAGATGCATTGCAATACAAAGTTTCCGACATCCTTCAACGAAGTTTGTTAGAAGAATTGTCTCTTAATGATCACTATCGCATGGATCTTGCACCGATAATTGTGTATGCAAACACTAGTCCTAGTGAGATTGGATGGACAACTGTACAAGATAATGTGCTAGACAACAAGATTGTTCACAAGTCATACATAGTTATGAGATTGCACTAGCGCATTAAAAGCACCAAGTGGCGGCAATGACGCATCCAATGGCAAGAGAGTGGTGCTCCAAAATTGATGGCCACATCGATGCAATACTTTATTGGAGCTATAGTAGTGGTAGTGACACATTGCTTGTCTTTACTTGGGATGATTGCAAGTTGCTCTCACTAGACATTGTTCTTCCTTGAGGGATGACTTTCTCTGAATTTTTCAATCCGGAAGCTAGGATAATCCCTTTTTACGACTGTGTTGTCTTGGAATTGTCACTACTATCAAGAGGAAACATGGCCGCTTAGAAAAAAAGACTTTCCCGAACTGTGTCAGTGTTCGGGAAAGGTGTGCCTCAGCTTAGCCTTGAGCCAGTCAAAAATCAAGATTAGCCGGTTGCAAATGATGGTAAGGGGAAGAAAAGTCGACAAATATACAATGAAATAGTTCAAAAATCCTCTAAATTTGGAAATTTTTACTAGTATTTTCGGTTTGCATCTCCACAAGGAGGAAGCATGGCCGCTTAGAAAAAAAAGACTTTTTCAAACATATATATTTTAGCACAAAGGTCTAGGAAGTCAAGCTAGAAAAGAAGAAAACGAGTAGCGGTTTCTTAAAATAGAGGATAAAAATTTGAGTAGAGAATGAGATACACTTTGTAAGTACTTTATAGATGTGATCATGTATTTACATTAAAGTTTCTCCTCAAGAATGCTTCGAGGTTGTTTTGGTTGACATGTGAGGTAGATATTGCAAAAATAATAATTGATAAGGTATTCCTAATGGTTTCAAAACAAGGTGAAGTATGCACAAAGGCCTTCAAAAGGCAAAAAGGTGACTATTCAGGGGTCATGAGAGTTAAAAATCCATTTTAACAAATTATGGAAGAGGCACTGGATGGAAAAACGGTGGGAGGGAGTCATGGAGAACATCTGGAAGCCAACTCGGGCGTCCCAAGACAGGGATTTCATTAACGTAATCACGATCGGGTGATTATGTAAATAACTCTAGTATTTACACAAAAAAATCACGTGATCACGTTAATGGTTAACGTGACTTTGATTTTGACCTGCAAAAACCTAAAGAGCCGGTTAGCTCTCCGGGCTTTTTCATTTTTCTTGCGGGGCCCACCGGGCTTTTTCATTTGCCCGACGGGCCAGCCGGGTATATGCAATAGCTCGGCGGGTCGACGGGAAAATAAAAAAGCCCGACGGAAGTAATTATATATAGTAAATAGTGTGCTAACCCCAGTCTTTTAGCTAAGCAAATCCTTGGAGAGTGTATCCGAGTGCCGGGTATTGTCATTTCCTTGTGAATTGACCTAAGGTTACAGAGTCACAGATCCTTTTTTTTGGGCCGAACGTGATTTTTAATTCGGTAACCACTTATAAAATTTTTTAATTCGTTTACCGACATAAAGGTACGAAACCAAAACAACGGAAAACTTGGAGAATCATGCTCATTGCGAAGAAGCCATTGGTCAAAATGAGGGTTGTAATTGATTTTAGAAGATGGGCATATGTAAATGACGAGTCGATAGTCAAGGGTCGGATGTCCTCTACTAGTGAACCGAGCATATAAAGATCCTTGAAGTCTTGCATTTGAGTTGATTTACAATATAAAAGCTATAATCCTTGATTGGATTAAAATAGCTTTTATATATTGAATTAGTTGCATAGGTGGGCTACAATCCTTCACTGGGCACAAGTAGTCCCCAATTGAGTGATTATATTGAAGATTTATTTGCGTTAGTTTATGTATTGGTTTATACAGAGAGTGCATTATGTATTACGATAGATTATTGGTGCATGAAATGACTAATCATATATTTTATTGCTTTCGTTTGTTTTTTTGTAGAAAATGAAATTAGATGTGTCTTATTGTTTGCAAATCAAAGTAAACACATACATAATTATTATAATAATAATTGCATAGAGAGATTCATAGCATTGTTATAGTTATTATGCCATGCATAGACTACATTGCAATGTGAATGGTTGCTCACAATATAGGTGATCGATATGTAGATTGATTAGCGTGCATTGAAAATCTCATATTGTGCATCATGGTTACTTTCATATTGAATGATTTTTAAATTATAATATATATTGAAAATAAAAAAAATGTTTCAAAAACTGAACATCTTGTTCTTTTCTCTTCAGTTTTAATTTAAAAGCAACGGAGCAAAATGTGGGCACAAGTGGTACGAAGAAACCAAAGAATAAAAAAGCTCCTGGCAAAGAGTGGGATTATGCTCACAACATATGTGGCCGATATACGGAGTGGAAATGTAAATTTTGTCACACAACAAAATCAGGCAGTGCACCACATATTAGGGATCATTTTCTGGGTAGTGCTAAAAACAATTGTAAGAAATGTGAACATTCTCAGGCACCTGCAGTTGCAAAGCGTTTGAGAGAAGAGCTCGCCCAAAAGCGTGGCAAGAGACAACAGATATATAGCTCTGTGCCTTCAAGTCAAGAGTTCCCAGAGCCAAATATTAACTCCGTAGATCTTGTAGTGACGCCAACTAACCTTGGAGAACAACCTGCGCAAGGAGAGGAAATTCCAGGCAGTGTTCCTTTTAAACGTCACAATGAAGGTGGACTTTGTCAAATGCGTCAAAAATCATTACATCAAAGGTTTTGAGTGCAGTCTCTAGAAGAAGCACAAACAACACTCACGAAAGCAATATTCTTTACTGGAAGTGCTTTGGTCATGGTAGACAACAATCATTGGAAGGTTGCTTGGAAGAAAATCGGTGAGTTTGGTCCAGGATTTTCAACTCCTTATCACACGATAAGAAATGTTTTCTTGGGACAAATATTATATCGAAGTCAAAGAGCGTGTTGGCAAGATAATACTTGGGAATATTTCGCTTTCAGGATGTACGATTGTGAGTGATGGCTGGTTAAATGTTCAGAGAAGACCGCTGATCAATGTAATGCTGGTTTGTCCAAGGGAAGAAACGTTTATAAAGGTGATTGATAGTTCTGGTGCACTTAAAAGTGACAAATACATTTCTGCGGTTTTGATTAATGTAATTAAAGAAATTGGTGTTGAACATGTCGTTCAAGTAGTCATGGACAACGCAAAAAATTATAAAAACGTCAATAAATTAATAAAGAAGTGCTTTCCACACATTTTTGCCAATGGTTGTAATATGCACAGCTTGAACTTGGTCCTGAAAGATTGGTACACTAGCTAAGAAACCACATGGTTCACCAAAATAATTGATACAGCACGTCAGGTTGTGAAATTTATCTTGAAACGACAGAGTTCTCGATTTGTATAGGATACGTATGTCAGTGATGCTAAAACTTCCTGCTGAAACTCGGTTCTGTACACACTTTTATACCTTGGAATCACTTCTCTGCAATCAATGTGCTGTGATTGACACATTCAATTGCGCGGCCTTTGTGAATGGCAGCTTGAGCAAAAAGAAACAATGAAAGATAAAATTACATGTCTACGTGGCAATGTAAACAAGGTTGCTTGGTGGAGGAGTGTAATGGATGCATACCATGTAATGATGCCAGTTATGTTCGCGATCCGCAATCTTGATCAAAGGGCGCCAAACTTGGGCAAAGTGTGGATGACATGGTGGTCAGTCCACCAGAGTCTTGAAAATCCTGAAGAGCTGAAAGAGTCTGTAGTAGAGAAGGAGTGGCGATTACCATTCTCTGGCAAACAACAAAAATTTTGGCTAAGTATTTTCATGCAAGGTGGAAGAGCACTCATAGTCCACTCCATAGCGTGGCTTACATGCTCGATCCAGAGTATTGGAATTTAGATATGATGTCCAATACAGAGGTGATAGGCGATTTCTATTATGTGGTCAACACGTTCTACCTCAACGTTCAGGACCGAATTGATTGCATCAAAGAAATGAGTACATTTAGATTAAAAGAAGGTCCTTTTGCGAATGATTTTGTACAGGTAATGGCAAAAGAGCAACCTGCATGGAAGTGGTGGATGATGAATGGTGGAGAGCATTACTCTACCTTTCGCCCCCTTGCAATGAAAGTACTCGCACAATGTGCACCAAATTCAAGTTCAGAGAGAAACTGGAGTATGTACAAGTATGTTCACAACACTATTCGCAATAGACTATTAGCAGACATAGCAGAAAAATTAGTGTGCAACGAAAAGATATTGAATCACATCGAAAGTACTGGCTACGAGGAGGAAATGCCAACCTGGTTGTATGATTGTCAAAACGAAGATGAAGAAGAGTTCAATGTTGGTGTATCTCAATGCACTGTAGACGAAATAGAAGAGAATTTGATAATAGATGTGGAGGTTGAATTACAGGGAGAACCACAACACTCAGACTTAGAACCAGATAACAACTCAATTGATTCAATATAGCTTGAGAGTAGAATGAGTAAATATAAAAAACCACTGTAAAAGACCTTGTATTCAAATGTGTTTTGAGTAATTACAATGCTTCATATTCACGATAGTACATGGTTGGTCGCGATATTACATAGTTTGTCGATCTCAATTGTGTTGCCCTGAAGCAGCATCTTGCTCATCAAACAGATTTCTAATTGTGCTAGGGGTATCTGGGCGTGCTTGCTTGAATTTATATTTATTTGCCATGCCAAATATAATATATATTCCTTGTGGAATATCTTGTGAACAAATTGCGCATCGACTACTGTTTTGCATCAAACAAATAAGACAAACTAAATGATAATAATGACCACATGTCAATGTATAGTATCCACTCCATCCATCAAAATTCTTGTAGCAAACTGGACATTGAGAAGATGAGGATGTATCTGAAGTAGACGAGGGGACCAACTCCGGATGCAAGACAAGGTGGGGGATGTGTGTCCCTTGTATAGGTGTTGGATTCACTCGCTGTGTCAGATTTTGAACGTCTTGACTTAAGCGGTGAATGCTTTTCTCCATCCGGATTTGTGAGGGTTGCGATGTCTGGGACCTCCAAATAAATCCTCTCAGCGTTATCTTTGATACCATCATGGTTGCACTTCGAAACCTTCCATCTTCCTTTCTTGATCTCTGCGTCCTCACATGGCCATATTGTCTTGATCATGTCCTTTGTCACTTCTTTATTGATCTCTTTCCATTGCATATGGTTTGGATTTGCCCACTTTGAGAGTCGGGGAGCAGCATGCCATGTGTCAGAGACTTCATGCGTTGAAATGCATTAACAGCCGCTTGTTGTTGATCATCAGGCAGTGATTGGGTGCCAATATCTTGTTCTTGATCAGCCATTTTCTCTTAGAGCTGCAGTCAACAGATAGACAAATATTCAACATCATTGACAAATATATATTCTCACTCATTGGGACACTGCGCGGAATCCACTAAATCAAACCACAACAAATGCGACTAATTGAACCACAAGGCAAATTTGAAATACTGACAGTTAAATGAAAAAATTGAAATGAATAAAGATAATTGACTCAATTAGGTGAACCACTTCAAACCAGATAATACATTTCAATAAAAAAAAGAATACACTGGACAAGACATATGTATATCATAGAAATGTTTAAATCGGATAAAATGATGGTGCAAGTTCAACAAGTGGACGTTAGACAGGGTTAGGGTCTGTCTTTAAACGTTCTTTGAAAAATATCAACACGTTAGAAGCATTCCTTCTTTGGTCTTGCTCTTTTAACTTTATCCAAAAATCTACTTTAATTCGAATAGCCCTCATAACATCTTCGTCCGGGTGGTGAAAAACTTCTTCTGAAAAATAAACTTTTCTGGCTGCACTCCAAAAATGTGCAAGCATGTCGAATAGGTAGCCCAATGCATAAACGTCGCTTGATTTTGTGTATGCATCTGCGCACCGTGGATCGTATAGTTCGGGAGCAATCCACGGACCCTTAGCCATCTCGACATTTGTTGCTCTCTGTGCATTCAAAACGACTTTGTCCGACAGTGCGCTTGGAGACAAATAATTATTTGCTACGTGCTTAGCCGGTGTTCTCAGTATCATACCCCAATCAATGATGCCGACGTGGGGTTTATTGGCGTGAGTAAAGTCCAACATTACATTGAATAGGTGCAGGTCACTGTGCACTATACCGGCAGAGTGGGCAGCCGCAACGTCGTCGATTGAGGCATGAAAAATTGCTGGCATCTGCTGGATCACTGCTTTGATCCGCATCGTGTCTATCTCGCTTACAGGGTTGTTTGCTACAGGCAATGATCTCCAGCCGTGTTGTAGCCTGTGCATGTGTCGTTTGAACAATCCATGAGCAAACGGTAAGCGACACATCATGTCGTCCACGGTACCCCCATTGTAGTATGGGAATATCGTGATCCAAGGAGCTTCTATAGTAAACCCAATGCACCTTACAATGGAGGGGTGAAGCGTTTGTATTCCTTGCTCTGTCTGAAAGCTGTCAAATTTTGCCTCACTCCCTTTCTTGTAACATTTTTCCACATATGTAATGTGGTCTGGAAAAAATGAGATGCCTTTAATGGTGTACAATGTGCACACATCGAAGGAGTCTGCTCCAATTCTCATACCTTCTACCAAGGCTTGAGGGATGCCGACAAGATGAGTGCACTTTGCATTCAAAGCAATACACATGATTGTGCCGGTTCTGCTGGCATCGGATCGACCTCCCAAAGCTGCTTGCGCATGTTGGGCCACCTTCAATCTCTTGGGTAAGGCTGCTTGGTCTTGCGATTTCACACGCTTCATCTTTACCTTCTGTTCTTCCCACAATTTATCCCAGAGCTCTAATTTTGACATGTTGCAAGCAGGTGGGATATCTTCCTTTAAGTCTTTGCAACATACTTTCATATTGCCCAACACTGTCCTGACCTTGTGGTGGGGGTCAAATTCTCGTATCCCAGTTGGATGCAACAACTCGTATTGGTCTTCAAGTTGCAACCTGCGCTCTGTGTTCTCCCATATAGCGCTAGTGATGTCTTTGATGTAGACATCACTAATCTGCTGTATGCGATCAACTGCACATGATGAGATTGCCAAAATACATTCTTTACGAATGGAACGCATATTCTTTTGATCTGGCGTCATATTTGCACTCGACAATACAAAAACAACATATCAAATACATATTCATGGTTGCGAATGACATAGCACTCTCACAGTATCTCAGGTAAGCTCTTAACTACCACTTGAAGACTTTAACAAATATGCAAGAAAATATTGATAAAAATTGAATATAATCTTCACTTGAAATTGCAATCTGTTACACATATAAAAAGCAGTTCAAACAAGTGGTTTATAAGAAGTTAACTCAGATCAAACAATACATGTTAACAGTCTGGCACATTTCAGTATATATTGAATTTTTAACTTATATTTTTCTCCGTGCGCACATACTAATTCAAACCAAGCACAAACCGACTTAAAAACTTTTAAAACATTTAAAACATTGGAAGTATACAAATTGGACTAGCAAATTGTGTTTACACACTTTTTTACATAGAATTTATGTAAATGTAGCAATCAAAAAGCGATGATAATTGATGCTCTTTAAAAAGATACAAAAGAATATTTAACATGCAAATTGTGTGCATTTAGATTTTTTACAGAGAATTTATGTAAATAAAGCATTAAAAATAGCGATAATCCTTGAGAGTCCTTTAAAAAGATTAAAAAAGAATATTAAACATACAATTTGTGTGCAAATACTTTTTTACATGTAATTTAAATGAAACATTTAAAATAGCGATGATCGATGAATAAAGTATTCTATATAAATGGAACATTTAAAATAGCGATGATTGATGAATAAAGTACTCTTTTGAATATGATTAGCTAGTATATAATTTCAAATGGACAATTAAAAACAATAAAATCAAACAATTCATACATTTTGTATATGAAATACTCTTCACAGCCGCACTACCGACCAAGTATTTCATATACTTAATACTTAAAAAATTAACTGCACATGTACATACAAATTATATGACGTTCTTACGGCCGGGTTAACGACCAAAATGCCACACTTATGCAAATATATATGCTTCTAACAACCGACACTCTATTAGCCGCTGATAGACCGCTTTTGGCGTGTACAAAGTAGTGTTTGTATGCATGGTCATTTGTACAAAAGGATGTAAATACATGCATTCGGGAGCTTTGCAAAGTGGTTTCAAGTTCAAAAAAAGATGCAACATGTACACATTGTGAATAGTCACGTTCGTGCGCTAGCAGTAGAACACATGTACATGCCCGTATAGGGTATCAGGGCCTTGGATATGGTTTTAGGTGGCTTATTTTGGTTCTAGATATTTCTTTTGATCTTTCTAGAATGTAAATAATGCAAGTGACAAGTGTGGGTACTCTCATCCCGCTCGAGAAGTTTGACACATGCGATAACTGTCTATTTGCGGCGCCTGATCTGCGGTGATATGTGCATCGCCCTAGAAGTGGTCAAAAATGGAATGTGGGGATGTGGAAATGTGCTTTGGGTATCGAGGATCAAGCGTGCGAAATTTGATGAATTTTGGAGTCCATTTGGGATTTTTCCTGCGAAAAATGCCCGCCAGGGGTCAAAACTGGCCAAAACTGGGCCAAAAAAGGTCAAAAAATGGTAAAAAAAGGTGTGAAATGGCTTCAAATTGCCACATCACTGACGGTGCCGTGATGGTTCTAGTTGAAGGAGGACTTTTGAAGAACAATATCAGCACTTTCACCTCTCTATGTGTGGGAGGAAGCAGGGTTCTTACAGGTGGTCTAGTGTAGTCCCGTTGCGTTCCCGTCCTGTTTTCGAGTGTGTGGAGGAGTGAATGAGAGCTTTCTCTCTTCAATTTTGCACTTGGGAGAGTCTATGGGAGTTCTGAGGTTTCCATGGATGTGTGTGTGCAAGGAATTGAGGGAAGAAGGTGCGGCTTTCTGCAAGACTATGTGACCCTGTATCGGTGCCATTAGGGTTGGCGCTACTCCAAAGAGTCCAACAGAGTGGAGTTTGGTGAAGTTTTCGCAATGGTTTGAGAGTGGCCTTTTGTGGCTGGAGTTTTTTGTTTTTTGATGGTTTTTCTTGTATATTTTGGTCACCATCGAGCGTGATTTCAAGTGTTGATCACCTCGACTCACCTTGTAGTGTCTGCGGGCAGGCAAGGGCTTGTAGGTCGAGGCGTTTGGAGTTTGAATTGAGCTTGTGGGTAGAGTTTTTAGGGAGATTTTGAGTGGTAGTGAGTGAGGTGAGGAATTCAAGTAAATTCCTTGTGTTGTGTTGAGTTGTCTGGGTGTGTGAGTGTGCGCACGACATCTTTTGCTCCATCATCCTTTGGCGATCCTGCTGGGGAGCGAAAATTTTTCGGTTGTGCACCCAGGTGAAGCGGTTTTGCTATGAAGTTTGAGCTTCATTGAAGAAAAGTGGTGGTTTGGTTGAGGTGCAAGACTTCAACTTTTGTGGGTTACTCACGCAAGGGAGAAGCGACTTCAAAGGGATGGCGTATAGTCGGCCAGTGTTTACAGGGAAGGAGGATGTGAAGGACTGGATTGCGGACTTTGAATGGCATACGCTTGGTATGCACATTGTGAATGATGAAGCAAAGCTTCATGTATTTCCTCTTGCGCTCAAAGGAGAAGCTCGCGAGTGGTTTGAAGGTTTAGAGGAAGAAAAAAAGCTAACATGGGAGCAGGTGAAGCTGGCAATTTTTGACAGGTTTGGAAAGAAACTAACTGCAACAGAAGCGACAACCACTACAAGAGGCTATTCATATTAGAGACGCTCACACAGCGACGCTCAAATTTTTTTTTCCCGGCGTCGCTATGAGCGTCGCAACTTTCTTTGTAAATTTGCGACGCTCATAGCGACGCCGGCTGGGCTAAAAAAATAACCGAGCGCACCCAAAAACTCAGATCTCAGATTTGAGTTTTTCGGCGCCCTCAAGCAAGGAGCAGGTAACACTCTCCCTCTCTCTCTCTCTCTCTCTCTCTCTCTCTCTTTTTCTTCTCCACACACACACACACACACACACACACACACACACACACACACACACACACACACACACACACACACACACACACGAGGAGAGGAAGGAGAGCCAGGTATGCTCCTTCCCTCTCCTCATTCTCATGTTCCCTTCCCCTCTTTCTCTCTCCCTCTCTCTCTCTCTCTCACACACACACACACATACACACACACATAGTGTTTTTGAGAGAGAGAGAGAGAGAGAGAGAGAGAGAGAGAGAGAGAGAGAGAGTACAAACAAAAACAAAAACGCACACACACATACATAAACAAAGAATGCACACACACATTGAGAGAGGAAAAGAGAGAGAGAGCATGCATAAACAAAAAACGCACGCATTGAGAGAGGAAAAGAAAGAGAGAACATGCATAAACAAAAAACGCACACATTGAGAGAGGAAAAGAGAGAGAAAACATGCATACAATACAAAAATTGCACACACATTGAGAGAGAAAGAGAGAGAAACTAATTTAACGTCGTAGGAAACTAATTAAAATTAAAAGACCTAAAGATCTAGTCGACGAGGAGTTGAACTCAAGACCTATTATTCAAGAGGGAAATGGCATAATCAATCTATCATACTTGGCATGGGTGATAGAAAGGTTATACCATTTATCTCTTTTTATTGGCACACACATCCACACACGCGCACACACACAAGAAGAAGAGAGTTATAACGTCGTAGGAAACTATCTTAAAAGACGTTAAAGATTAGGTTATATGTAGACTTACATTAAATTAGATTTAGGTTTATTTTTAACTAGATTTATGTTTATTTACGCTAGATTTAGATTTACGTTATATTAGATTAGATTTAGGTCTCCATAGACTGCGATGCCTGCATGAAGCGGGTGAAGAAAGCCCTCAATGGAATATAGGGTATTGCTGCCTTCACTCATGGTGGGCTCCGTCGATCCAAAAGTACTGGTGAAATGTCTTCAGAAGATAGGGAAGAAGGTGGATCTTCAGGGCGGCAAGAGTCACTACATCCCCGACACAATGACCATCTAGACAACCTCTAGTCATTCAACAGCAACTTCAAAGTTAGTAACAAGAGCAAGAACGGTCTAAAGGGCCAATTGCTGTCGTCAGATGTGGATGGAGATGAGGCAGCGTCACCGCCGGAAGTTAACTCTCACATCTTTAGTGATGAGAATGCCAACTCTTGCCGAGTTTAGGGAAAAATTATGTGTTAAATCAGTTTTAAGGTTCTTATAATCCCTGTTAGTTTAGTTCTTTGTTTTTAATATAACATAATTTACGTTAGATTTAGATTTATGTTATATTAGATTAGACTTAGGTTTATTTAGGTTTACCCACACACACACACACACACACACACACACACACACAAGAAGAAGCGTCGCTATAAACGTCGTAGGAAACTATCCCAAAAGACGTTAAAGATTAGGTTAGATGTAGACTTACGTTAAATTAGATTTAGGTTTATTTTTAGTTAGATTTACGTTTATTTAGATTTACGCTTATTTACGTTAGATCGAGTCCACGCAAGAATTACTTACGGTTTAGGGTTTAGAGTTAGACGAACAGTGAAAAGATCTACTGTGAAAAGATGTTAAGATGCTGTGAAGTGCTACAGCTAGAGAAGAGGCAAAGGGGTTTTGTCCACTACATGCAGTATCATGTAGACGTGGGTGTGTAGATTTCTTGTACCCACAAATATAGGTATTGACCAATAAAGACGAGATTATAACCCGGTGGTTCTGATCTCCATGCACCTCTAGACCGAGGTGTGCGGGGATTGGACATGACTAGAGAATGTGAGGTAAAGAGAGAGAGAGAGAGAGAGAGAGAGAGAGAGAGAGAGAGAGAGAGAGAGAGAGAGAGAGAGAGAGATAAGACGAAGAATGCCAATAGAATATTAAATTTGTTGTCCAGGTTATAAGTTTTTTATCCTCATTATGAGTAGTGACGAGGATGTGGGACCGTCCAACCGAAACACCTATCTCTCAACGAGGGTCTTATGTCCTTGTAATCAATGCAAGCATGCTGTGCGACGGACAAGACATGTTTCTTTGCAGCACGTTCGCGAATTTGGCGAGTTCGATCCATCTATTATAGATCGAGTTGTTGCCAATTATAACTCGTCGGACTCTGACGCTGGCCAACAAGCAGCAATCTTGCAACCCAATAGACGTGTTCACAGGCGCTTTGGTCCAGCAGCATATGTGAGGCCACAAGATGTAGCCTCTGACAGCTCGGGGGATGATCATGCAGAGCACATTCCCAACGAGGCAATGTTTGAGCCCGAGATTGATGAAATGATCGAGACGATCATGGATTCAGAAAGGCTTATCTATGATGATATGAAAAGTGAAGCCGATACGCCATTGTATAATGGAGCACGTATGTCTAGATTGAAAGCACTCCTGGTTCTTCTCAACATGTAGGCAAAGTTTGGATGGAGTGACACTAGCGTCACAACGCTTTTCAGGTGATCTATTACAATTAGTTTACTTTAATAAAACTCTAAATGTATAATGATCTGATAGATTTTTACACGACTGTATCATATTTTTATGTTGTGTAGATTGCTGAAAGAGCACATACTACCAGCTGACAATGTGATGCCAGATTCCCGAGATGAAGCAAGAAAGATTTTGCGAAACTTGGGGATGGATTACAATTCTATCCACGCTTGTCCTAATGACTGCATTCTTTTCAGAGGGGAATACATAGACATGGAGAAGTGTCCAAAATGTGATTCCGAAAGATATCGAGTAGATCTCCACGGGACAAAAATTCCACAAAAGGTTTTGCGACGTTTCCCTTTGCTTCCTCGCATCAAGCATTTCTTCGAATGTAAGTCCATGGCCGCCCTAGCATCATGGCATGAGGAGAATAAATCTTCGGATGGTGTGCTACGAATTCCTGCAGATTGCGTAGCGTGGAAACATATAGATGGAACATGGTCGGATTTTGCCAGGGAAGCTCGAAATTTGCGCTTAGGCCTGGCTATGGATGGCGTAAATCCATTTGGTCAAAGATCAACATCTTACAGTGTATGGCCCGTTGTCATCGTCAACTACAACATTCCCCCGTGGTTGACTACGAAGAAGGGGCACCTATGGCTAAGCTTGATTGTGCCAGGGCGATATAAAGTGGGGAATATGGATGTGTATCTTCGTCCACTATTGGAAGAGCTACAACAATTGTGGATTGGCATAGAGGTGGTGGATATGAGCCGACACACAGGACGACAGAATGCTTTGATCAGAGGCATTCTAATGTGGACCATGCATGACTATCCCGGGCTAACAGAATGCTCAGGTGATCTATTGACACTCCTCACTCAGACACTGTAAATCTTGTTTTTTCCCATAGTTGATCTATTATCATGTGTATACATGCAGGGCTTCAAACAAGCGGATACAGAGCATGTGTCACATGTGGACCTAGACTGAATGCACGTAGGGCACCCTCACTGAAGAAGCAAATCTACGAAGGTCATCAAGCGTATCTTCCAGAGAATCATGTGTTACGCGACGGCTTTTTGGGAAGAGAGCCACCAAGGATGTTTGCACAAGCATGGTTAGAGCAGAAGGAGATGTGCGATGACGGATTGCCTCCAGGGATGAAGAGCCTATCTCTATGGTATGAGTTACCATACTGGCCCCGACTCATGATCAATCACTTGCTCGATCCAATGCACATATTCAAGAATGTGGGTAATCTACTATGGGACCATCTGACCGGCAAGAAAGATACTTTGGGAGCCAGAGTTGACCTTAGAAATGTGGATCGTATGGAGCAATATTGGCCGCAAACAGCGTCTGATGGATCGATAAAACTCCCTAAAGCACCATGGATTTTCACAGGAGCCCAAGAACGCAAAGTAAAAGAGACCATTCGATCTTTGCGGACCCCCACTCGCGTAATGCACTCGCTCCGAACGTGTTTTACTAAAGAAGGAAAGCTTACCGGTTTGAAGTCACACGATTGGCATAAAATGTGTCAGGTACGTTCATAGTGGACTTTAATATCATTGCATAAAATGTGGACTTTAATATCATTGCTGCACATAATTTACAGTTTATTTTACCAGTTGCCATTGAGGGATGTTTGTCTCTCGACATCCGTAACACAATCTACAAACTTGCAAAGCTGGTGCAATGGATCTCACAAAAGGAGATCAACGTAGACTCCATACCATTCGCCAAACTAAATGCTGCGGAGCTTGTGTGCATGTTTGAGAAACATTTTCCTACTACAATGCTAACCATTCAGGTTTTGCACGGCTGACTGTTCCTAGAAGCTACACACCTCTACCTACTCCGCCAGGAGCCACCCCACTTGACACTCCTCGCTTCGGGGCCCAGACGCCGGTGGAGACACCTGACGTCCGTACCCCCATCGACACGCCGCTAGAGACCCCTGCTGGGACACCCAGGTTCACGCGTCACCGGCCAGAGGGCTTGTCTTACTCCATCGACTTCAGCGGCGGCATCATCATGGATGATGACGGCAAGAAGGTGATCTCGCGCATGCGTGGTCTTTGCTCTCAGCTGTTTAGACACTACATACTAAACAAATGGAGTGAAGTACCAAGTGATTTAAAAAACAGAGTCATCAGCATACTTCATGATGAGTTTCCCGTTCCAACACGGGATCAGTGCTTCAATGAAGACCTGATGAAGATTCGAATGCACGAATACTGCAAACACAAGCGTTCTGAAGTGCAAAAAGCAATCAAGAATGGGTGGAACAGGCCAGATTGGTTGGCCAAAGAAGATTGGAAGAATGCGAAGAAAGCAGCGCGCGAGAATCCCGACAAGTGGAAGCAACAAAAGGATGCAGCCAGAGCGCGAGTAGAGGCAGGGAGCTCGCACCACTTGGGGAGCGGTGGATGGGCATCATTTGAGGCCGATTTTGTAAGTGTTTTCACATTGCTCTTTATGTTCGATAGTTTAGGGTTTATGAGTTTTTTAATTCTAACATAATGAAATCTTTGTATGTTTTGACAGTGGTCGATGACAGGACGTGATCCCACACCGTACGAGCGCGAGTACGCAGGCAGGAAGGGCTTAAACGCCCTGATGGACATTCTCAGTTCTCGCGGCAGCATGGTTAGTATTAGGGTTTACTCTTTTTTATTTTTTGTATTGTTTTATAAATGTCGTTATATGTTTATACTTACTGAAAGCTGTCTTATTGTCTTTTTTTGCAGAATCCGACAGATACGCCGCTTGGACACGATGAGATGTCTGACTAGACGACGTCAGTTTAGCCGTAGCTAGATAGCATTAGTTTAGGGTTTCTCATAGCTTATGTATTATGAGACGGATTTTATACGTCTTTTTGAACCATGTATATTATTACATTTGTCACCGCAGTTCCTTTTGCCAATCAATTCTTTATGCCTATGATGTTGTACAATTGTCATTATTACATTTGCCAATCAATTCATTTTGCCTATGATGTGTACAATTGTCAATTTTGCAAACAATGCGTCTTGTGGGTGACTATTTTGGGTCTATTATCTACCCTTGCACTTTTTTTAAAAAGTGAATCAAGTACAATATGGTTGATGGGTGGCAGGGCATTCAATGCCCTGCCACCAAAAAAAAATTCTCTCGGGCGTCGCTATAACCGTCGCTATTAATGGCTCTGTAGCGTCGCTATAGTCTGCAGTGTAAACGTCGCTATGAGCGTCGCTATGAGCGTCTCTATATAGCGACGCATATAGCGACGCTCGTAGCGATGGTTTTAGCGACGCTGGGGGTTATAAAAACCCAATGTATTTCCGTCGCTAACAGCGTCACAAGAGCACACAACCTCTTGTAGTGAACAAAATTAAGAGGTTCGCAGCAAGATGTTCATGCTAACTTTAAAGAGTTTTTGCAACACTTCAAAGGGATTTGGGTTCAATTAGAGGCGGCATCCCAAGTACCTCCAGGGGATTTCTTTAAAGTGCGTCAGTTTATGGATTGTCTCCATCCAAGTGTAAGGGAGAAGGTCGATCAAGATGAGCCTGCTACATTTGAAAGAGCTGTGGAAATTGCCGAGGCCAAGAGCAAGAAGATCAAGAGAAGGTGGGAGCAAGGCCTGACACATACTGAGCCAGTTGTGGTGCAACCAATGGTCCCTGTGACAACGGATGATAGAGTGGAGTAAGTGGTTCAAGGTCCAGATACTGTTACGGCCCGAGTTTTGCATGATCTTGTTGGTCAGTTGCAAGAATTAAGAATTAACATAATGAATAGGAACCAAAGAGAGGAGCGGCCATCTGGGAGAGGCAGGGGACGAAGGCTACAAGGTAGATGCTACAATTGTGATGAAGAGGGTCATTATGCTCCTGATTGTCCTGAACCACCAAGAGAGAGAGGAGGGATATACCCCCTATATGGACGTGGTCGAGGAAGAATAGAAGAAAATCATCAAGAACGGGCACTAGAAGCACTGCCGCCACAACAACCACCGCAACCGTTGCTTGGAAATGGAGAAGGTAGGGCTATCAACATCATTACCCTTGAGCATCAAGATGTGGATGTTTTGGCCAATAAGAGAGCTAGGCATGATAGGGAGAAAGAGACAAAAGAAGAGAGGGAAACAAGAGCAAGTAAAGGAAAGGCTAAGGTAGAAGACAAACCAGAAAGTAGCAAGAGGCGGCGAAGAAGGAAAATTGGTCCAAAGGACTACCTCCTTGGCCAAGGTGTTGAAGACTATGATATTGTCGACGACATACGAAATCAAAAGGCAAATATATCTTTTGGTCAGTTGGTGGCTTTGAATGCTAAATTGAGGAGGCAGTGGACCAAGTGTGTGAGTACGCGGCTCCCTTCCAAGAAGGAAAAGCGTCAAAGCATGGTGTCATCTTTGAGGGTTGGTCACCGAGTGGATATGGTGCCAATAGTTGAAGCTATGTTGGGAAAGAAGACGGAAGTGCAAGCATATGTGGATGGTGGTGCCCAGGTGTGTGTCATGACCGAGGCTATCATGAAGGAAGCACGCGTTAAGATGTCAGTGAATGCTTGGATCCGTATGAGGATGGCCAACCACAAAAAGGCAAGGTGTCTTGGAATAGCTGAAGATGTGAAGATAAAAAAAGTCTTGGGGATTGAGTGCTTGGTTGATTGCTACGTGATGCAAGCAGGTGAGAATGCGTATCCAATCATTTTAGGGAGGCCATGGCTTATAACCCTTGGTGCTAAGCAGGATTGGGGCACGGGCTTGATCACCATCCCCGACAAAGAGAAAGGAAGGACCATTGTCTACAACATGAAGACACACGAGAGCCGTACACAGCCCCTAGTGGAGATGCAAGATACGGATTCGACGGAAACCACATCATACGATAGTGATGCTTCGTCTACATCATCAGAAGAAAGTGTAAAGGAAGGCTTGATGCAATTATGTCCTGATATTTTTGGGATAAGTGTTGAAAAGGAAGCATCGATGCATGATGTGAAGGTCAAGAAGGAGAAGGATAGTCCAAAAGCAGTTGTAGAGCCTGCCAAAGTGAATGTAAGGAGCATGCTAGGAGAGGACTTGACAGAAAAAGAAAAAAAGGAGTATGAAGACATGTTTACAGAGTTTCCAAAGCTATTCACCATTGAATATACAGAGTTGTAAGGAGCTAAAGGAGTCGAGCATAAGATCAATCTAAAAGAAGGTGCCAAGCCAAAGGTTCAAAAGCTTAGGAGATTGGGGGTCATTCATGAGAAGGCACTTCATGAAGAGGTGACGAAGCTTTTGGAAGCAGATTTCATCTTTTGAGTGGAGGAGTCTGAATGGGTCTCTCCAGTTGTTATTCCCAAGACCTCAAACACCTTCGAAGGTGGAGAGAGGTAGCAGGGAATGAGGGTAGGGAAGAGGAAGAAGAAACATTTCATAGGAGAAAGAACTAGTTCCTCACTTATCATACTCTTGTTGCTAGCATACATAATAGCATAGTAATGAAGAAGAAGGAGATGACAAGCTCAAGCATTGAAGCATGGCTCTTGGTTGGATTTGCACTCCATAGCCAAGAGTGTTGGTGTAGGCTCTCAACCTCTACTTGCTTGGAGAGGGAGCTCTTGCACTTTGCATAGCACACAATGAGAGTGTTTGTGAGTGTGTGTGGGTGAGTATACCCCCTAAGCACCCCCCTAGCTTGCTTGGGTCGACCCCCCCTTGTAGCTCATGATTGAAGCTCATTGGACCCCTCCAGGCCTAGCCAATCACAAGCAGGAGCCATTACAAGCAACATGGGTAGCCTTGGGACAAGTGTCCCCCTTTCCCCTTTGAGAGAGAGGACTTGATAAATGCAAAAACAATTAAATAATTCAAGTAATTTATCATTGGACCCCTTTGAAGCCTAGCCAATAGGCTTCAAGCAACACATGAAGGTAACATGGGTAGGGACCTGACATGTGCCCTTGCTGCCTCTTCAAGCTGGGGCTTCCCTTGTGAGTGTGAGTGGGTGTTCTCTCTCTAGCCCCTAGGAAAAGGGCTCGCCCCCCCTCTTGTAGGAATGCTTTTGAATTTAGGTGATCAAGCACCTTACTCACCAACCATGACAAAGCACTTGAACTAGGGGGTGTTCCCACAAGCATCTCAGGCAAGCTTCTCAAGGCACCTCAAGTACCTTAATCATGCAGCAAGTCAAGCACCTCAAGCATGGAGCCAGTCAACCACCTCAAGCATCTTAATCAAGCACCTCAAGCATGACAAACACCTCAAGCACGACAAGCACCTCAAGCAGGACAAGCACCTCGAGCTTGGGCCGGGTTCCCACCTCAAGCTCAGCCCTAGCTTACCTAAGGTCAAAGGACTTTTACACACATTTATTGGAGGTCTTCAATGAAGCTAACCCTAAGGTCTTATGCTCCATTGGTTAGCCTTGCTCTTTGCTAGACCATCTCCCTTTTGGGCCCCTTTACCATTGGCCCCGTGTTGAGATAGATCTATAAGCACATATCTATATCTTAACACTTGTTCCCGTTTATTCTCCCACATTAAGTGATCAATTTAATATGAGAAAATAATTTGGGTTGGTTAGATATTAGATTTTATGACAGGGTGGGCAACTCAACCCAAAGAAGTGTAAGTTTGCTCATGCCAGAGTCCATTTGCTAGGACATGTGGTTTCCCAAAATGGAATAGAAGCTGACCCAGAGAAAGTTAAGGCTTTATTGATTATGGATCCGCCCAGTATCACAAAGGATTTGGCATCATTTGTGCATAAGCTCAGGTACTTGTCATGTTTTTTCTGGATGCTATGTCAGTATGCGTATCCTCTCCAGAAATTGAGTCAAAGAGTTCAAGGGTTTGAATGGAATGAAGACATGCAACAGGCTTTTGATGGCATCAAGGAGGTATTGTGTGCTTTACCAATAGTGAGTCCTCCCGACTTGCAATTGATTTTCTATGTATCTATTAGTGTGGGTTCAGTAGCTTTTGGGTCGGTTCTCTTACAAAAGCAAGGAAGGAAATTCAAGCCAGTTTATTTTGAGAGCAAGATGAAGAATGTAAGCGAGTTCTGCTATATGGAAATGGAACAATGGGTATTCGCCTTGGTTCTTGCTTGTCGAAGGTTTAAAACCTATCTGTTGCCCCAAAAGTTCTATGTGCTCACCACATCGAATCTTTTGCCGGATGTAGTATAACATTTGAAGCCTAGCAAGCGCATCTTAAAGTGGACTTTGGAGCTTCAAGAGTATGAGTTTGAGTTTAAAGTGGATCATTTTGTTAAAGATCACTTGGCAGACATAGTCGTACATAAGGGGGGCGAGCTTCCATCTTACCCAAGGGTTGACAAGGATGATCACGAAGAGGAAGTAGATATTACAGATGCGTATACAATGATGTTTGATGGTGCATACAGGAAAGTTCTTCAAAAGGCAAGTGGTGGGGTAGTCATTAAGAACCCAAAAGGCGATGTAATCTTTTCTAGAGCTTACAATCTTGATGAAGGTGAAAGTAACAATGAGGCCGAGTACCTCACGCTTTTCATTGGGTTGAAGCAGTGTGTTGAGTTTGGACTGAAGAGGGTCATTGCAAAAGGGGATGCATTGCTAGTCATGAATCAGTTGCTTGGTTTGTGGAATGTTAACAAAGAAAATTTGAAGAAGTGGTTCTATGGCATCAAGAAGATTTTGCATGAGTTTGAGAAGATACAGTTTAAGCATGTTCCTCGTGAGCAAAATAAAGAAGCTGATGAGTTGGCTAGGGACAAGTTAGATGCCTTGGTAGCTCCTTTAAAGGTCAAGGAAGCCTTGTATGCAGGAAGGGAATCATTGCAAGATGTAGAAGTATTTCTTGGTAAAGGGCAATGTCCAGAGGGCATGTCAAAGGTTCGGCGTAAGAGAATAGTTGCAAAAGCAAGAAACTACACATTGGTAGGTGAGGATCTCATGCTTTATGGAAAGGATAGCATTTTGAGAAAAGTGCCATACAAAGAAGAGATAGGCTTGATTTTGGAGCACTGCCATGAAGAAATAGGCCATCAAGGCAAGGATCAGGTTGTCTTTCGTGTTTTGAGATCAGGTTACTGTTGGCCCTCTATGATGAGAGATGCTTATTTTTGGTGCAAGTCATGCCATGAATGCCAAGTGTTTGCAAATCGAAAGCTTTTGGCTGAGCCTCAGAAAGCTATAATGTCTTTTGATGCATTTGCAAAATGGGGAGTAGATGCTGTAGGCCCAATGCCAAGGACCAACAATGGTAAAAGGTATATCCTTGTGGCTATGGACTATTTGACAAAATGGGTGGAGGCAAGAGCAGTAAAAGATGTAACAGCAGAAAGAGTGGCCTCTTTTTTATATGAACAGGTGTGTTGCAGGTTTGGAGCTCCTATGGTTATCATTTCTGATCGTGGACCAGGGTTTAGGGGAAAACTTGTTGCTACTCTCATGGAGAAATTGAAAATTCAGCATAGGCATTCTTCTCCTTGCTACCCACAATGCAATGGGTTGGTTGAGAACTGCAATGGTCAAATTGTGAAGATGCTATCAAAGTATGCTAGAGAGCATCCTAAAGAGTGGGACTTGGACTTGGAAAAGTGTTTGTGGGCTTATAGAACTGCGTATAGAGTGTCAACACAGTTTACTCCATATGAGCTTGTTTATGGAAAAGAAGCTCTTATGCCCATACAAGTGCAATTGGATGCCCTGAAGTTGTTGTGTAGAATGCAAGGGGAGCATAATGACAAGCTGCAAGAAAGAATTCTTTCTCTAGAGTTGCTCCGAATGAATAGAGAGAAAGCCAGTGATTATTATCTTCAATAAGCAGAGACAAGGATGGAGAAAATGAATAAGAGGTTGCCAGAGAAAGAGATCAAAGAAGGAGATTTGGTGATGAAGTATGATTCTCGCTTGGATTTTACTTTTCAGAAGAAATTGAGGGACAAATGGTTGGGTCCATACAGAGTGAAGCATGTATTTTCTAATGGCACCTATGAGTTGGAAAAATTGTCTGGTGAACGTTTGCGCTACAGAATAAATGGCTATAGACTGAAGAAATATTTTGCAAGGGATGTGGTTCCAGATGCAAATAGTCTCTTGGTTGAGCATAAATGCTCTACCTAGAGGGTGGGCAATGATGATAGACCGCTTTTGGCGTGTACAAAGTAGCGTTTGTATGCATGGTCATATGTACAAAAGGATATAAATACATGCATTCAGGAGCTTTGCAAAGTGGTTTCAAGTTCAAAAAAAGATGCAACGTGTACACATTGTGAATAGTCAGGTTCGTGCGCTAGCAGTCGAACACATGTACATGCCCATATAGGGTATCGGGGCCTTGGATATGGTTTTAGGTGGCTATTTTGGTTCTAGATAATGTGTTTGAGCTTTCTAGAACATAAATAATGTAAGTAACAAGTGTGGGTACTCTCATCCCGCTCGAGAAGTTTGACACATGCGGTAACTGTCTATTTGCGGCGCCTGATCTGCGGTGATACGTGCATCACCCTAGAAGTGGTCAAAAATGGAATGTGGGGATGTGGAAATGTGCTTTGGGTATCGAGGATCAAGCGTGCAAAATTTGGTGAATTTTGGAGTCCATTTGGGGTTTTTCCTGCGAAAAATGCCCGCCGGGGGTCAAAACTGGGCCAAAAAAGGTCAAAAAATGGTCAAAAAAGGTGTGAAATGGCTTCAAATTGCCACATCACTGACGGTGCCGTGATGGTTCCAGCTGAAGGAGGACTTTTGAAGAACAATATCAGCACTTTCACCTCTCTGTGTGTGGGAGGAAGCAGGGTTCTTACAGGTGGTCTAGTGTAGTCCCGTTGCGTTCCCGTCCTGTTTTCGAGTGTGTGGAGGAGTGAATGAGAGCTTTCTCTCTTCAATTTTGCACTTGGGAGAGTCTATGGGAGTTCTGAGGTTTCCATGGATGTGTGTGTGCAAGGAATTGAGGGAAGAAGGTGCGGCTTTCTGCAAGACTATGTGACCCTGTATTGGTGCCATTAGGGTTGGCGCTACTCCAAAGAGTCCAACAGAGTGGAGTTTGGTGAAGTTTTCGCAATGGTTTGAGAGTGGCCTTTTGTGGCTGGAGTTTTTTGTTTTTTGATGGTTTTTCTTGTATATTTTGGTCACCATCCAGCGTGATTTCAAGTGTTGATCACCTCGACTCACCTTGTAGTGTCTGCGGGCAGGCAAGGGCTTGTAGGTCGAGGCGTTTGGAGTTTGAATTGAGCTTGTGGGTAGAGTTTTTAGGGAGATTTTGAGTGGTAGTGAGTGAGGTGAGGAATTCAAGTAAATTCCTTGTGTTGTGTTGAGTTGTCTGGGTGTGTGAGTGTGCGCACGACATCTTTTGCTGTATCACCGCGTTATCGATCGAGTGCCGCCTGAATCTAAGGAAAAACAATCGCCTACATATGAACATCATATAGCCGCGTTACCGATCGATACCCATATGTTTTTTGGAAAAGGGGGAGGAAAGTTGACTTACCATAAGGATACTAAATTCGTCGCATTACTGACGTAGTAACCAGACAGTAAGCCAATACTTACCACAAGGACACCATCTTCTCCGCGTCACCGAGGTGATGCCCTCGTGATAAGCACTGTTCCATAGAACAGCTTATACACACACTCCCATTGTGTGGTAAGGTAACTTATTACTGCTGCGCACTATGACAAAAAGCACGCTAGCACACAACGCATACACACACACACAACACATACACAGATCGTGTGGTCAAGTACTCTGCTGCTGCCGTGCATTGTGACGCAGAGCACGCATAGGGATGCGTTGTAGCACGACCTAATCACAACCCACAAAATTATCAAATCCGTGGATTGAGCAACCCGGCTAGGGCATGGAAGCACGAGCCTAAGATTATAGACATAGAGGATTCAAGGGATCCTTCTTCTCATCATAGAGAGAAGCCATGGAAAGGGCTTCCTCCTAACAACACATTCCTACTCACTAATCACTTGCACACAATCATGCGGTTGAAATTAACCTCTCACATCAATCACTGTTATTTATAACTCTTAAGCACAACTACAAAAGCATGCAATTAATATACTTACTCCCCATTAGTGTGTCCATTCCTGCACAACCCTTCAATATGACTCCGTATGCACACACACTAACCGCACCTTGTAGAGAGAGATGAAGAGAAGGAAGGCATAGCCCTCACACACCATGGCCAATGGTGTGGATAGAATAGATTAACTCAAAAAAGGGATTAGAGATCTACCATCACACTAATACAATCTCACTCCACATAATCAAGCAAAGAAGACTAATAAGAAAGAAAGAGTAATTGATTATTAGAAACGAAGAGCTACATGGGCATGGAAAACCCATGAGCTTCATGACCTATCCACTCTACAAAGAGGAGTCCTCACCCAAGAATGACTTCTCATTAAGCATAGGGCTCTTTTATAGCTTTGGGCCTCAAACCCTTCAACTATGGGATAAAGTTGAGCTGTCTAGCTTAGACTCATACAACTTTGGAACTCCTACATGAGCCCAAGCCCTATACAATGAAAAGGAAATATTGTGCACTATAGCACATCCATATCTTGGTGCATAATTGGTGTAGCATGTGTTAGCCACTGCTAACATTCCCCCCTTCCTAATTTGGTGCACTTCCTCGTGTGCTAGTGAAGCAAGACACGGTGACATGGTAGAAAGCAAGTTTATGGAAGAAATGTTGAGCTGCAAAACATAAGAACACGTAATGAGCATCAAAGGACACCAAGAATGAATAAAAAATGAAGCACAAATGAAAAATCATGCAAAGTGATTTTTTGCTTTTAAAAGATGGGTCAATCATAGTAAAAAACTAAACAACATAAAGCAAAAAAACATCTAAACTATCGTGAAGATTAAACCACTTGAAATTTCAATTTTATGCATGAAACACAAGCAATCAATTATGACCCTAAGCTAATGCAAGTTCATAAACCTACTAGCCTAAAAACTATGTAAACAATCTTAATAAATCATCCAAGTCTATCATGTCTACGGGCTATAAAAAAGCTCCTAATCTATTAGTACATTGTCAAAGCTTTTTGAAGCTCATGGAAGTTTTGTTTTTGTCATTCATTGAAAAAATTAAAGCACAATACAAGGCTACCACCCCAAAGCAAGTTTAGGAGCGACTCTTGGATTCTTGATCCCTCAAGAAGGTGTTCCAAAAGCCTACTAGCCTACCAAGGCGACGTCTAACCCCTATCAGCCCAGGGCATCGGTTTAGGGCCTTGACCAAGTGAGCCAAGGTGATTCCCCTTGCTTGCCAAGTGCCAATAAGGCGCTAGGCCTCACAAAGACACAACATAACATAAAGATTTTATTTTCATGTGTCTAGTAGCCTTTTTGCTACTTTTTTGGACACTTCTTTGCTTCATTGATTCATTTTTAAGCACTTTTTTGTTGCTTCCATCTTGAGATGCTAATGGCAATTGGACTAAAAGACTAAAGCCTAATCATAGCCCTAGGTCATGACAAAAAATGAATGGAGTATTAAGACTATCACTAAGAGTCTAGGACTAATGAGAAATGAACCTACATTAACCTAAGGTAAAGGCCAATTACCTATGATTAGCACACATAAAACCTAATTTTTTGATGTGTTAATTTTCACAAAGCAAAGTGTTGAAACTTTAGGATGCTTAGCTTTCGAACATGAAAAAACCATAGCTTAGAAGCAAAATTTCACTTAACCAAGCATAGAGAATGAAGAGATAAAAAGAGCAAAATCATGGAAGGATTACACCTATTAATGCTCTTTGTGCATCCTTGAGCAAGCATCCCCTTTGTAGAGAAGTCTCTTGATCTTTTATTTGCAAAAGAAGCTAATTTTAAGCTAAGTGTAAACCCAAGCTCTAAAACCTTTTATTGAAAGCCAAAAGCACACAAAACATTAATGAAAGCTAGGGTGTTGCATACCCGAATTTGCCAAAGGGAAAAAACCCAAGGGAAAAAAGTGCCTTTGGTTATGCACATGATGCTCTTAAGTAGCAAATTTATGCATACATATCAACAATGAGAGAGATAAAATGCTTCTACATAAGCACATTTTGCAATTTTTACCATCTCTCATGCATCATTCAAAAGTTTGATTAATTTCTAGCTCACTTGAAGCATGCAAAAGACAAGCCAAGAGCTGAAAATAATGCAACTTTTAAATGAAATGAAGTGGCTCTCCAAAGCCAAATTTTACAATTAAAAGCTTTCCAAAAAGTTGGCTAACACTAGCTCATATTAAATTTTTAACTTTTTTAGTGCAATCCATGAGCTAGAGATGACTTCAACTTGATGAGTTGAAAATGAATGGCTCTCAATAGCCAAATTTGTGCTTGAAAGCTCAAAAAAGTTGGGTAAATACTAGATCAAAATGAAAAAATTTACATTTTTAGACCAAGCTATGAGCTAGCATTACAACTTTAATCCAAACATGGAATGGCTCTAAGTAGCTAAATTTTGCAATATTGCAATGATGACCCCTTCTTGGATCAATGAAATCACACACCTGCCACATCCCTTCACAATGAAGCTCAATTGTTAGTGCTTTTTAGCATTTGAACATCTAGTACAAGCATTAAAAGCATGATCATCTATAACCCCAAAATTCTCGTGCTCTCTCTTGACCATCAAACAAGATCAACGTTAGTGCTTTGCAGTGATTTTTGCATTCAAATAAAGCACTAAAATGCATATCCAATGCCATTTTTTAACATAAAATCCCAACCAAGCCCAACTCCTCATTCAATGTAACTCTCAAATGAAGCTCATATGCATGTCCAAAAGAATTCTCCATCTAGTGCAATTAGAATTATTGAATAAAACTAAGTACTAAACTTCATGCGCAATCACAATATCAATCTTTTGTATGACTTTCATGCACAAGTATGCAATTGATGCACATACAATCGTAGCAAACATCTGTGCTCTTTATGGCATGCATCACCAATGATGGGAAGGACTTTTTAGCTCATCCACTAGTGCATGACAAATTGGCAGTCAAAGTAAGCTTCAAATTTACCATGATTAGTCACAAACTAAAAAATTACAGCATCATTCCATGGCCATTCTCCCAAAATCTTTGTGAATTTTAGCATATTTAGCATATATATAAAAAAAGAAAGAGATTTTACCATGAAGTGCACACAGTTCTCTTTTTCGATAATCAAATGTTGGCTCTAAAAGTGCAACTCAAAATGCGTCTAAGCTTTGATTAAATAGAATGGCTCTTTATTTCAAGAATTTTTATGGTTTTTGAAAGTTAACTTCAATCGTGAGCATTCATTCAATTTTTAGTGCATTTGAAATGAAAATTTGGTACACCAACTATCATAACAGTCAAGTCTCGTGTTGCAGTCCATAGGCAAGAATGAGGGAGGTGAGAATCGTCTCTTGATGAGAGTACATTTCTTTTTTTAAAAAATTTCCTCGTCTTTGTGTAGCCTACGTGGCGTCAGCGAGCGTCTGTGGGGAATTAAGGGACAGAGAGAGAGAGGGGGGATGTGTGTGATGTATAGGCGCAAGGTTCAGGAGGGAGAAGCAAGAGAGAGCAATCGAGGACTCGGTAGGGCCGACGATCACAGCAAATCGTGAATGACTCCATAATTTTGACAGTACCCTGGTCATCATCGACTCTTCCTCAGGTGCTGCCGCAGGAGCAGGAATCTTGAAGGCATCAACAAACATCCGGGAGCAGCAGCAAGAGTGGGATTGTTCAGTCCAAGACATGGCAGCAACTATATACACACCACACACAAGTCCGTATGAAAAAGGACAAATCCTAGGCAAGAGGACCCGGCTTTTTCTCCAGAAAGCGGGTGCGTGCCACCTGTGCGCTGGTTGGAGGCTGGAGCAGTTGATGGTGTGTGTGTGTGGAGTGGAAACGGCGTGCGTGTAGGTAGCGAGTCAACCGGCTCTGCAGAAGATTGTGTGTGTGTGTTTGAGTGGTAGCGCCAATCCAGGAGCAGCGTACGCACGCATTAGACAACTTATCTTTGGACTGGCTTGGAAACCAGGCTCATCGTTGTGCATGCTATTGTGTGTGTGTGTTTTGTGAGCTGGACGAGCTGCAAAAAACGCTGTGTGTATGTAATAGTGTGTGCCAACGAGCAGTTAGCAAATGCCAATGAAACACATGGCGGGCCAGTGGTTGATGGGGCCAGGTTGGCATGGCGACTCGCGAGAACATGCAGCTGAATAAAAATGGAGCAGGCGCAGCATAATTTGTGCCGCCCAATTATATGCAACAAAAGTGGGGTGGGACAGCAATCACGTGGGCGATCTGGAGTTTTCGGAAAACAGTTTGTGTGTGTGTTTGAGTCAAGCCTGAGCGACGGATATTGGCAAGTTGACAGAGAGAAAGTCGGAAAGAGTCGGGGTGGGTGCCTGCACGAGGGAGTAAGGCCAATAAGCAAGTGGCCACTGGTCATCTTGAGAGAGAGAGTGTGTGCAAGAGCCGAAGAAGCTGCCAGCATTGATTGCGGGCTTTTGAAAGGCTATGAGTTGGACTGGAGCGAGGTATTCAGCAATGCCAAAAGGCAATCCATAAATGGAGATTTGGGTGTATGTCTAAAGCTGAAAAAATAGGATTTTTTTTTCTTCCCTTTTGAAAATCCTCTTTTGGGACTTGTTCTCACGTAGAAAGTGTGTTGGCATTTGTGAGTGTGTGTGAGTTTGTGTTATCGGCGAATCTATCAAGAGATTGAGAGTGAGTCGGGACTTGGCACGGCATCTAGGGAGGGAGAGGAGATGATGCACACATCCGATCAAGAATGTAATAGGCTCATAAAAATATTTCTTTTGTAGTCTCGAACCTAAAATTTTACGCCCTTTGATGGTGCATACACCTAAATTTGAATATCCTAGCAGTTAGAATTCCACATGTATCATGCAATAAAACAAGACAACTGTCCAATTATCATCAATGCACACATTATTAAACCAATCTCATCCATTTTGCCATACACTAGAATTGGAAGAATTTTATGCTCAAAATTGATTTCCAATACATCAATTCATTCACACAATATGAGTAATCAAATTTTCTTTGGTCCATTCAAGTCCGATTATTTTCAATCATTGCAAAAACTAATTGCTCATATTCAGAAACCCTAATCTTTCAAACGTAATTGGATTTGTCATTTGTGTTTGCAAAGCTACCCGCTCAACTCATAGGCATACCATATCAGTTAATTTAGCTCAGATGATAGTGGTTTAGCACCTCATTCATCCCCAATTATGCAAAAATTGAGTCATTCAATTCAAATCCAAATCGATTTATGATGCACACACCAATGTTTAGGTCTATTCAATAATTATGATTAGATAATCACACCAATCATTCATTTCAATTTGGATAGATAATGCCATTGAAAAAGCACACACATTAGTGCAATCAACTATTAGCCAAATTAATCATCATAATTGGTAAAAATACCAATTATTCATTCACCCATTGGATTGCACATGCCATTGAGTAGGCACACACACCCAAATTTAGGCAAAAATTTATGCAATTAATCCATCAATTTCACATTGAAATTCTCAAATTGCAAACTCAATCAAGCATAAGTGAATGCATACATGCTTAATTTATAAAAAATTAACAATATTTTTACCCAATCAAGCAATGCACACACTCAAAAATTAAGCACAAATGATCGAATTTTTCTCAATTGACAATGAATTTAGGCTTATACCTAATCATTGCACACACTTTTTATGATCATTTCATAATAAAAAACCATTTAGGTGTCCCAATTGACCATCAATCATTGAAAATCAAGTGGTCATAGATAGGCACACACTCAATTTTTGCCCAATTTTTTTGGCAATTAGGTTTATCCAATGATTGAATTAGCCTCACATACTCATTATGTACATGATTTCATACTCATGTATCATCAATTCCATCACTTTATATGTATACACACACTAGAAATTAGCTGCACACACACTTGAATTTTTTGACAGTTTTTTCCCTCTTTGGTGTGTGCACACACACAATGATTTTTATGCACACACATGAATTCTTGATGAGAATTAAACATTATTTAGATACACACAAGTTCATTAGTCACAATTTGACTATCTATTACATTCAAAGTGTATCAAATTAGGTGCAAAGTGTAGGTCAATTTGTGTTACACACCTAATTTTAGAAAATAATTAGCAACATTGGATCACATTGATCAATCAAGAATTGACATAGCAAGTAAGTGCACTTACATCGTAATTACACTCCAAGCTATTCCTTTGCTCCACGCGAAGTCGCATCATTGCACACACAAGTGTGTGAACCATCAATTCGGCTCCAAAATTGACCATTTGTAGGTCAAAATCAAACACTCAAAATCATCAAATTAGGCATAAATTGGTACAATTAACTTGATTAGAGTGATGATTCCATCTCTTGCAAGGGGATTTCACATACTTTATACTTCAATGTTAGTGGTTAGGTTAGCAAGGTTAGTCAAAATTAGTAGAAATTAGCATGAAATTAGTAAATTAGCATGGAAAGACGGGAATTAGCAAGGGTTACCATGAAATTAGTGAAATTGGAGGTTTGGGGTATTCATAACTCAACATTAGCATCAATTTCTTGCATAATCATCATCAAATCACACCAAAAGTAAGTTACACAAACTCAAAAACCGACAAAATTAGTAGTGAAATTACTCTATTCTACACATCCTAAACTCACTCGCTTAGGTTATCGATCCCCGGCAACGGCGCCAAATGTAAGGATGCATTATAGCACGACCTAATCGCAACCCACAAAATTATCAAATCCATGGATCGAGCAACCCAGGTAGGGCATGGAAGCACGAGCCTAAGATGTGTAGACATAGAGGATTCAAGGGATCCTTCTTCTCATCATAGAGAGAAGCCATGGAAAGGGCTTCCTCTAATCAACAACACATTCCTACTCATTAATCACTTGCACACAATCATGCGGTTGAAATTAACCTCTCACATCAATCACTCTTATTCACAACTCTTAATCACAACTACACAAGTATGCAATTAACATACCTACTCCGCATTAGCGTGTCCATTCCGGTACAGCCCCTCAATACGACTCCGTATGCACACACACTAACCGCACCTTGTAGAGAGAGATGAAGAGAAGGAAGGTATAGCCCGCACACACCATGGCCAATGGTGTGGATAGAATAGATTAACTCAAAAAAGGGAATAGAGATCTACCATCACACTAATACAATCTCACTCCACATAATCAAGCAAAGAAGACTAATAAGAAAGAAAGAGTAATTGATTATTAGAAATCAAGAGCTACATGGGCATGGAAAGACCATGAGCTTCATGACCATCCACTCTACAAAGAGGATTCCTCACCCAAGAATGACTTCTCATTAAGCATAGGGCTCTTTTATAGCTTTGAGCCTCAAACCCTTCAACTATGGGATAAAGTTGAGCTCTCTACCCTAGACTCATACAACTTTGGAACTCCTACATGAGCCCAAGCCCTATACAATGAAAAGGAAACATTGTGCACTACAGCACATCCACATCTTGGTGCATAATTGGTGTAGCCTATGTTAGTCGTTGCTAACAGCATGCTCCCACACGATCCGCTCTCTTCCTCTCTCCTCTCTCCTCTCGACATACCTGCGAAGGAGGGTTGGCAGCAGGTTCGTGGTTGACGACGGCAAGGCAGGGAGGGCTAGGGATCATAGACCAAGCACAACAGAGTAGAGCCCTCCTGGGGAAGTTCATTGTCTGAGGTCTTCTTCCAGGTGAGGAGCCCTGGAAGGAGTTCTTGCTACAATGGATTCGTGCTAGGGTGCCTTAAGCAGGAGGCCCCTGGCAACTTTCAAGCAGATGGATCTTCACAGAGATGCGCAGAGTTGGTTTGAGCAGGAGACTGGAGGATCGCTTCGCTGTGGGGTTGCTTCGATCTTGGGAGCACCTGCTGTGAGGTCAAGAGTAGCATCAACCTACTTGCATGGAGGAGTGCCTGCGACAGCCCCTTGTTTGTAACTCCATGGTTTGCACTCAGAGAGGTCACTTGGTTCTTAGTCGGCATCATGTTTCCTCGGGTTTGGAACTCCATGGTTTGCACTCAGAGAGGTCACTTGGTTCGTAGTCGGCCTCATGTTTCCTCGGGTTCCATGGAAGTGGGTCCAACATGCTCTTTAGGTGACTGGTTACAGTTTTCAGGCCTGTCAGAGAAGCTATAGGGCTTTCAGCTATAGGGCATGAGAGGGGTGCAGAGCATGTGCCAGGACATCACAGAGGCACTACCAGCTGAGTGGCTCACGTCTCTCGAGTCAGCAGTGCCCACATGGATGGGAGCCTTTACGCGACTGGAGATTCTCATCTCTGTTCGGGCTTGCTTAGAGACTGTTCCTTCCCTATTTTTTGAGCTACAAGGTGAGGGACGCGTACATCGAGTTGCAGTAGAGGCCCCGCAGGTGGCAGAGTGCTGTTTTCAGAGGATCCGAGTGGTGGGCATCTATGGGAGGACTTGTGTCATCGATCCTGACCCAGTTTCTCTTGAGACTAGACAAAGACTGTGGGATTGGGAGTGCTGTCCATTGGCAAGAGTACAGTGGGACCCTGGAGAGTGGCTTTGGAGGGACCTCATCTCTTCTGCAGACCACCCAGGTGTCCCTTTATTTCAGTATACCGTTCGATTGGGACGTCACATACTAGCAGCACAGAGAGAGGCTTGCCCTGCTGCAACACCTTATTGGCAGGAGGAGGGTCTCACAACTGAGTTCTTGGCAGCTTTTTGGGAGAGGTTTTAGTGGCTGGTCGCACACAGAGCTACAGCAGTTGGGAGCTGGCTTGTGGATAGTGACCATCTTGCATAGAGTCAGCGTCACTGTCTTTGGGACTGTCCCTTGGCAGAACAGGTGTGGCTGTGTGTTCTTCGATTGATGCCCGCTCTTTCCACGGCTCGACAGCACACTTGGGGGGAAGCTGCTTGGTCCACTCTCATGGGCCCGGCACTTCAGTTTGAGCTATCATGCCCCAGGAGGATGATAGTGATGCAGGGGGGACGACCTACACTCCAGCCTGCCACAGAGCTTACTCCACAAGAGTGGTACAGTGAGAGAGAGGTGTGTTGGGAGCTCATCAGTGGCCTGGCACTTTGGTTCATCTGGAGGGCCCGTTGCTACCACATCTTCGAGGCTCGCCCTGTACCACTAGCAGAGACTGTTTGAGACCTTTGGCTTGAGCTGGTCCATACTCTCAGAGGAGAGTTCGAGAGACTCCAGGGCAATTCCGACCACATGAAGGAGTGCAGAGAGGCTTTCCTTCGACTTTGGCATCTTGGGCCATTTTTCACCATGGTCCAGGGTGTGCTCAGATGGCATTACCGCCCACCTGTGTGGCTCTTCCCTCCTCCCATCCCTTGATCTAGCCTCATTGTACATATGTTGTTTTTTCATTGGGAGAGTCTCCCCAGCATGATTGTTGTAGTCCTCTCTTGTAGAGGAGGTTGTAGCCCCATGGGCAGTTTCATTAACTAATAGAAGGATCTTTTTCTCGGAAAAAAAATTCCATTTTAACAAGGTGAGGACTCACGATGGCTTGTTGAAGGTAAGGAGGGAGGAAAGATTAATCGAAAGTAGGTCTTAATCAGTGTTGCAGTTGTATTATTTTAATATAAAATTGTATTGTCCATATACACACACAATTACAAACTAGCGGTTCCAGAACGGCTTACTGGTTGATTTGACCCCCACCATTGTCTTCAACGACGGATTATGCTATAAACGCCCTACCTAATGTCTTGTTAGTTAAGGACTTCTTTTTTAATGCCTTCATTAAAAAATGTAGGTTTAATAAATGTAAGTACATAAAAAAAATATATATATATATATATATATGTGTGTGTGTGTGTGCGTGTGCATGTGTGTGTATTTATATATGTATGTATGTATAGAATTTACTAGAATTATGTAAGGTGAAGCTTCACTTTAGCATTCTAAAAGAATAGAATGCAAGAGACGTCAAACCATGTGAGGATGAGAAATGAAAGGTGAAGTAAAAGGTTTCATTTAATATTATAAAATCTAAATAACACTTAAGTAAGTCTCAATCAGACCATTTTTTTATTTTTTCTTGTCGGTACCCGCTACTCGCAAATGGCTTATATATTATGAAGGGCCCTCAATAATAAGGTAAATGGTGCACATTGCACATCAGTATTTTGAAACAAAATAAAACAGAAAGGAAGTAAAATAAAAAGACACATTAAAATTCAAAACGAAAGAATATTTTAATGCTTTCAAATAAGCATCGAAAATAATTAAACAATCTAGTGAAGTGAATTTTTTTGAAATCCTCAAATAAGAGAATCGTTTATCAATACCTCAGTGTTTGAGAAAGGTGTGTTTGAGCTTAGGCTTAAGTCGATTGAAAATCGAGATTAGCCGATTGCAAAGGATGGTAAAGGGAGAAAAACCCGAAAAAATATACTAGACAATAGTTCGAATATTTTGCAAATTCAAAAATTTCTACTAGTATTTTCAGTTTGTATTTGTACAAGGAGGAAACTTGCCACTTAGACAAAAAGACTTTCTCATAGACTGCATTATAAGATCAAACTCTTACCAATATTTTGTTTAATGTTTTGATATCTAAAGTCATTTTCAAGCATGGAGAAAAGGTAAATGCTACCTTGGAGAATAGCTTTTTATTCCAAAGTTTTAGCTTTCCATTCACAAGACTTTTGAATCCCTTAGGGACACTTGTCTCTCAAAGAAGGTGTAAGGAAACAATTGAAGGGACAACAAAGTTATTTTACAAAGACCCTTGCCATGTGGCGCTCATCCATCCAAAGAATCCAATGGCCTCGGTGTTGCAACAACCTTGCATAATGAACCCTATGGCCTTCCAGAAGCCAAAAAGGTAAAAGCTCATAGTGATCTGAGAGAGAGAGAGAGAGAGGAGTCTATTTTTAAATAGCTAGACTTGCAAAATCATTGCTAGATTATGAGATAGCTTTGACAAACATCTATAAATATTTACAAATATTCACTACCTTCATAGTGCAAGCACATAGTGTAAGTATAAGGACACTTTAAAGAGAAGAAAATTGGAAAGGAAACATAAACGAGAAGAAAATAGAAAGGGGTCAATGTCAAGTGGGGCCACCTCTTTATACGAACACAAATGTGTTTTGACTTTCCACTTTCATAGGTCTTTTCATTTCCTAAACTCACCCTTCACTTACACACTTAAAATTGTTACCATATACATTTGGTAGTGATGTGTGTGAACACACTAGGACCGCCAGGGCATTTTTTTCCTCTTTAGGAGGTTTTTTCCCCCGTGCATTATATATACGCCCATCACTCTAGGGCTATCTATCTTTCCATTGCATACTAAGAAACACACTATCTATTGTGTGCCTTGAGCTCCCTTCGTCTTCTCCAAGCTGTGTGCGTTTCTCTGCAACCCTAATTCCAACAATTGATATCAGAGCAGGTCACGTCCTCCCGGGCTTAGTCACCAGCTGCTCTAGCATACACCTGCTTACTTTCTCCGATTTCAGTGAGCTTTGGCAAGCGTTCGCAGGTCGACAAACATTTTGGGAGGACTCGTAGAGCTTGGTTTGCTCAGAATTTTGATTTGGGCTCATTTTGGCCTCCGTTTCCAGTACAGACAGTACTGCACAGGCTATTTCGTCATTTTGTGTAGAATTTTTGTCCGTGCCGTTTTTTGCATAACAAGTGCCTTATAGTCTTCTACGGTTTGTGCTATATAGCACAGGTTGTTCCCGCTCCGTTTCTCCTATTTTCGGGCAGTTTTCACATCAGGTGCAACATTTACCATGGCTCACAACAACAATACAGATGTGTTCAAGATGTTTGCTGCTGAGGACAGGTTGGATGGGGACAACTACCCTATGTGGGCTTATATGATGCAACATGTTCTTGTGTCAAAGGGTGTCTGGAACATTGTGCATGGCATTGATGTACGTCCTGGTTCTGAGGATGTAGGCGATGTTGAGGATGTTGCAAGTCTTGCTGCAAGGATTGCAGATGTTAGAGTTGTTATGCCTACGACTGAACAAGCTCGTTGGGATGTTAAGGATGCGCAGGCTCATGCATTGATTGCATTGTCTGTGAAGCGCACCATTGTTCCTCACATCCGTTCAGTAAAATCTGCAAAACAGGCTTGGGATATTCTAGCAGGTCTTTATGCAAGCCGCAATGAGGCTAAAATTGCTTTGCTATGTAAAGAGCTGGAGTCAAAGATTATGCATGAAGAAGATGATATGGACACTTTCCTTGCTAGTGTCAAGGATATCAATGAGCAACTTATTTCTATAGGTGAAGTTATTTCAGATAGTTCCCTTGTGCAGACTGTTCTTGATGCCTTACCAGATTCTTACCAGACTTTTGCTAGTACTTGGAGACTTATGACCCAAGGAAATCCAGAAGTTCTCATGTTTGATGCATTATGCACATTGCTGTTGCAAGAGTCACTTTCCAGAAAAAACAGGACTAGACAACATGTAGTTGAACAGGCTTTTATTGCTTCTCAATGAAAGGGTGATAACAGCAATACAACCACTTCTTATGGTTCTGCTGCGAGTGGAAAAAAGAAGATGCATTGCCATTATTGTAAAGCTAATGATCACTTGATCAACTCGTGTCCTAAGTTGAAGGCCAAAGAGGCTAAGAAGAAAGAGGGTGGTTCCACTACAAATGCTGGTTCCACTACAAATGCAGCCATTGTTGAGTCTTCTATGAAAGGAGACTGTAATGTTGATGTTGATGCAGAATGGGCTTTTAGCGCAGAGTGCACTTACAATCCTGCTGTCCATGATGCATGCTTGTCAGTTGCTGCAGATTCACATGTGTGGTATTTCGACAGTGGTGCTACAAAGCACATTACCTCACATCGTGAATTGTTTACCTCTCTCGAGTCTGTCCCTCATGGGAATTCAGTCACTTGTGCCAACAATGCCTCTTATCCAGTTCAGGAAGTTTGAAAGATTGTGCTTACTGCTGCTAATGGCAGTTCTTTCACACTTGTTGATGCACTTTATGTACCTGGGATCAAGAAGAATCTCTTGTCTGTATCTGCACTTGCTAGACTTGGACTTGTAGTCAAATTTGTGGATGACAGATGTACAGTTCATGATCTCAGTTTTGGTGATGAAATTGTTGCATCTGGCCTTTTGTGCCGTGGGATGTATAAGCTCACTTCTATGACAAGTGTGGACAAAATTTTGCAAATGCTGTTGCAGATTTGAGGGCTATTTCAGATGCAAAACTTTGGCATGCACGTTTTGGTCATCTGAATTTTGCCAGTTTGTTGCGTTTGCAGAAATCTGATATGGTTGCTTCTTTGCCGCCTCTTGAAGCACCTGTCAAACATGTTTGTGAAGGCTGTGTTTTGGGTAAGATGCAGCGTTCTAAATTTCCAAAGGATGGTTCAGTTCCGGCCACATGCAGGTTGCAGCTTGTGCATAGTGATGTTTGTGGGTCCATGCAAACTCCGTCCTTGGGCAATTACCTGTACTTCGTGACTTTCATTGATGATTACTCTAGGCATGGATGGGTATTTCCGCTTAAAGCGAAGTTCGAAGTTTTTATGTGCTTCAAACAATTTCTGGCTATGGCTGAAAATGTCTCGAAATGTACTATGGGCACCCTCCGTTCCGATCGAGGGGGGAAGTATATGTCTCATGAATTTAATGCATTTTTGGCTAGTCGTGGGATAAAACACCAATGTACAGTGCCTTATACACCTTAGCAAAATGGTGTTGCCGAGAGGAAAAACAGGTCACTGACGGAAATGGCACGATGTATGGTCAAAAGTCAAGCTTTGCCACATTCTTTTTGGCTTGAGGCCATCATGTATGCCACTTATGTACTTAACAGGTGTCCTACGAAATCTTTGCAGTCTATTACTCCATACGAAGCATGGCATGATAGAAAGCCTTCTATTGAGCACATGCATGTTTTTGGCTGTTTGGCATATGCTTTGGTGCCACAAGTGCAGCGCAGAAAATTGGATGATAAGACCGTCAAATGTATTTTTGTTGGTTATAGTGCTGAAAGCAAAAGTTACAGATTGTATCATCCGCAAACAAAATGTATTCTCATTTCTCGGGATGTAGTGTTTGTGGAAGATTCTGTTCAGCCCTTGCTGTCATGTACTAGAGACAGTAATGTAAGCTCACAAGACATTTATGACACTTTGTTGCCTCTTCTCAGTGGTGGAAATACGAATGTAAGTTTCAATGAGGCAAATGTACAGCCTATGGGGGTTTCTGAAAATGTTTTAGATCATCCTATTACTGATGCAGATGTACATGATGTACTTGATGAGGAAAGGGCTGAAAATGAGCACGCTAGAGGTATGCCAAAATGGTTGATGCACACTTTGCGTGACAGTAAATTGGATACACCTTTGTCTAGTCGTACTCGTTCATGCTCTCGCCATGCATCTTATGCATTAGATTGTTATGCTTTGGCTGTGTCTAGCTTACATGATGTTGAGGAGCTTCTGTCTTTTGATGAAGCACAGAATTCAAAAAATTGGATGGCTGCCATGCCGCATCAGAATATGATGCACTTATAGAAAATGACACATGGACTTTATGTGATTTGCCTCTTGGCAAAAAGGCCATTGGTACGAAGTGGGTTTACAAGTTTAAACGCAAGCCGGATGGTGAGATTGATCGCCATAAGGCTTGACTTGTTGCAAAGGGTTATGCACAACAAAAAGGCATAGATTATGAAGAGACTTTTTCTCCCACTTGTCGTATGACTACTATACGTTTTCTATGTGCATTGGCAGCTCATTTTGGTTGGGATGTACATCAATCAGACTTTGTTACTACTTTCTTGAATGGTGACATATTTGAGGAAGTTTATGTAATGCAACCTCGCGGTTTTGTCATAAAAGGACAAGAGGACAAAGTGTGCAGATGTAAGAAGGGTTTGTATGGGTTGAAGCAATCTCCTCGTGCTTGGTATGAGAAAGCTAACACCTATTTGGTTAAACGAGGCTTTCGTAACAGGTCAACAGAAAGCACATTGTATGTAAAGCGTGAGGGTGATGTACTTCTCTTTGTGGTTCTTTATGTTGATGATTTGCTGATCACTGGACCAAATGAGAGACATATTGCTGAATTTAAGGCTGATTTGAATGCTAATTTCAAGATGAAAGATTTGGGGCTATTGCATCATTACTTGGGTATACAGTTTAAGTAGTGTGATGGTGGTATTGCCTTGTGTCAGAAAAGTTACATAGAGACATTGCTATGTAAGTTTGGACTTGAGGATTGCAAACCTATTGCCACTCCCATGGAAACAGGTTTGAAGTTGAGTCTACATGATGCCGGCGATCCTGCTGATGTCACTTTACCAAACTGCTGTTGGATGCCTCATTTATGTATGCAACACGAGGTCGGATATTCAGTTTGCAGTCTCACAGGTCAGCAGATTTATGCATAGCCCAGGGTCTAAGCATTGGCAGGCTGTCAAGAGGATTTTCCGCTACCTTAGTGGCACTTTACATCTTGGCTTGTTTTATCCCAAGGGGGGATCATTGCCGCCAGACTTACATGCTTTTTCGGACTTAGATTGGGCTGGTTGTTTTCACACGCGAGTGTCCACAAGTGGTTTTTGTTTCATGCTTGGCAGTTCATGTATATCATGGTTGAGCAAGAAGCAACCTACTGTGGCCACTTCGAGTTGCACTACAACAAAAAAAGGTGTCATCGACGCAGATATCGACGTACTGCGTCGCTATGTGCGTCGATATCCGCGTCCCTGTGAACCTGTCGCTATTTGCGACGCAGATATAGACACAGATATAGACGCAGATAGGGACCTGCATAGTGACGCAGATAGCGACGACCATAACATAAAATGTTTTTCTTGGGCAGAGGGCAGGTAGCCTGGCCTTTGCCCAGTTAAAAGATGGACACAGCCACAACCAGACTTCCTGCCCTCTGCCCAAGAAAGCGAGCAGCACCAAAATCAACCATGCTCCCGCGCGCAAAAATTTCGGTAGAGTTCCCTTTGTTTTTACATAAACTTTTCAAAAAAAACCATATCATGTATACGCCTCCTACATGGTATCCATGTAGGATCTCACATGAGATTTAAGGCCAATGAAAGACAAGTACCGTACCAACTGAAAAGCATAACCATAACGAACCATAACCATAACTTAAAAGCATAACCATAATGCAGATAACCATAACCATGAACAAAATTAACAATAACCATAAGCATAACGAGAAAGTTAAACATAACCATTAACAAAACCTGAACCATAACTATGTCTATACAAGAATAGGAGAAATAACCATGTCTATACAATGACAATGAAAATAATCATAACCATAAGGGAAAAAATAACTGTCTGTACAAAAAAGAGACACATAAGCGTGTCTGTGTCTCACAAAGCATATATATGAAATCCGGTCCACTAATGACTAGGCGTCGCAACCTGCACATAGGACAACTCACAAAATTAGTATTGATATTACTTCACATATACTTACTTAATTAAATCAACTCACACATATTAACGTCTCACCTCAAGCGATCAGCGAGACTGTAAGGCCTCCCAGTCTACAGGCTCTCCTGAAGCTTCAAGATCATTCAGTACTTCATAGATACCTCTGCGATATCCATCTGAATCCTCCTGGCATGCCGGAGCTCGATGCATTGCAAGATTTTGCATTTATACAAAAATCAAAGTAATAAGAATACATGATTCATCGCGTTTTAAAAAACGCCATAGTTAAGATTGGATTAGAAACTCACAAACTCATAGTGAAAGGTGTCGAAGCCTCCGCTGCCAAGATGAGATGTCCCCCTGGTCATCTGTCATACCTGCGCGGTCTCACGCTGCTGTCTGAACCGCGTGTCCACTGTCCGCTCATCCTCCCTAATCTGCACCCACGTCTTGTGTGGGATGCCCGAAGGGTTCGGCGAGCCTGTCCTGAAAGCCTTCCGAGCTGCATCTCGTTGATGTTTCACGGTGTCCTGTGCAACACCCTTGATCCACCTCCTTGGAACAATGGAAGAACCCGGAGCAGGCTGGTACTCTCTTAGGATGGTCTCCACTATGTAATTGACTTTGTCCCCATCCTAATCACCCCAAGACGTCAGAAGGCTGGTCGAAAACTGCAGCTCCGCGAGCTGGCGAATCCGTTGTCGCATCTCAGTCCCGACTCTATCCATGTCAACAGAACCATCTGCCTGTACAGTATAGAGCTTGGAGGCACTAGGGTCGTGTGCCCCCCAAGGTGTCCGAGGTCTGCGAAGAGGTGTGTCGAGAGGTGTGCCTGGGTAGGATGGGGGTCGTGAGTGAGGAGGGGTCGAAGCATTTTTGGACCCTCGTCCACAGCAACCACCACCTCCACCTGAAGATCACAGAGATCGACGAGTGCACTTGTGCTGCGGAGATGAGGACATACCCGCCTTTGTCCCACCGGCCGTGATGGGAGAAGCAGGCGTCGTACCCATAGGTGTCCTCCCCCCCGTAGGCGTCCCCCCCCAAGGCGTCAAACCCTCCGGTGTGAAGCCCGGAGGCGTAGTACCCGTGCCTCTGGCTACCCAGTACTGAGAAGCCTCTGCCATCTGAGCAGGCATCATCCGTGTAACGAAGCCATGAATGCATCTGCACTCATGGAAGCGGGATCTGGAATCTGGTCTGCCATACTAAAGTGCTGCACAAAGAAAGTAAAATAAAGCGTTAGAACACAATTGTTTAAATTAACTTTAAGATTAATTTTAAATCAACGTCTTCACACAAACACTTACAAGCCTAGGCCGCGACGAGTGAGGCATCATTGATAAGATCTTGCACCGTATCATCGTCTATCTCTAATTGCAAACATAACTCTGCCCCAACTCGTTCTGGAAGATTATCTTCATCCATTCCATCTTTATCTACAAGTGTCAATTCTGGCTCGTCTGCGTAATCCCTCGTATATTTGTCAGCTTCCTCTGCCATACCTTCGTCCATCTCATCTAATGTCACAGTAGTATGGACGTCGTCTGACTGACTTTCCTCCAGGAGATCTTGCCCCTCAAATACTTGTTTATTTCTTGGAGCAACCTGAACCACAAACCACCATTCTCGCTCTCGAGGGTCCGGTACAAAGACCACTTGCTCGCAATGTTCGGGGAGAGCAAATGTGTCGCTCGCATCTATCCAAATCTTTGTAGAATCTATTTGCACAAGTTTGTTTCCATCTCTGCGTACCGTTGCATTGTGACCAGAAGTATTCACCTTGAACCACTTCACATCCAACAAAAAAATCTCAAACCGCCTGAAGCTTACTTTCAGGATATCTGACACCAGACCACAGTAATCCAGGTTGCTAGTGCTTTCATTCGTGTCTCTAGCACTGACCCTAACCATTACCCCACTGTCAAACGTGTTTCTTCTGCTGTCAATTTGTTGTGTTCTGAAATGCTTTCCATGCGACCACAGTGCCATGTATGTATGATACTTCCAGTCACATCCAATAGCCAGCTCTTCCTCTTCTAGAAAGAACATCCAACAACTGTGGACTGTACCTGCCACTGCAACCTAATCTACTACATGGACGAGCAAGTGCATTTGGATAGTTAGGCAGCTCGTGGGTAGATACTTCTCAATCATGCAAACTACCTCAATGGAGTTAGCCCTTGCGACTGCAATAGATTCCTCTCGTATCTCCTTGGAAGAGATCCACCGCACTAGCTCTGAAATCTTGTATATGCAGGTCCGCACTTCCTCCGTTAAACACCCCTTTATCGCAATTGGAAGAATGAATTGCAAGAACTTATGCCAGTCGTGCGATTTCAATCCTGACAGTTGATCGTCACGGGTGAATGCTGTCTTGAGACATCGCATATATCCTGTTGGCGTCCTGAACTCTGAAATCACCCTTTTCACTTGTCGCTCTTTGTTTCTTAGCAATACCCATGGTGCTCTTGGAAGTTTTGTTTGGCCAGCTGCGTTGGTGAAAGGCCATAGCTCTGGCATCTTTCCAACCGACTGCAAATCATCTTGTGAAGCTCGATTGTCTTTCATTCCCATGATTGTCTTCCAGAGGAGCTCTCCCACATTCTTGAATATATGCATTGGATCTAGCAAATGGTTAATAAGTAGATCACCCCAGTACGGCAACGTATGGAGAATGGACAAACGTTTCATTCCTAGAACAGGTTGCCCCTCATGTTGCTCCCATCGACGACGCCACTCTTGTACATGCATAGGACGACATTCGACGCGACCAAGCTGACCTTCGTGTAAGTGATGGCCATCTGGAAGATAACGGTGGTGGCCTTGATAAATTGTCTTTCGAAGAGAGGAAGAATAGCGCACATCCAAAGACTGCCCGCACATTGGACATGCATTGTATCCCGAAGTTGTTAGCCTTGCATATATTAAAGCATGAATCAGGCCAAGGCAAAGGGCTTGCAAATAGGGAGAATTTTGTAAATCAATAACCATTACTAGAAGCTTCTCCGTATTCTGGCCAATCATGCATAGTCCACATAAGAAGTCCATGGATCCTTGCATGCTGGCTTCCTACTGGTTCAACCGCATCTGCTATGTCGATCCCATGCCATAACTCCTGGAGCTTGTCAACAAGTGGACCTAGATAAACATCCATGTTTATTGCCTTGAACTTACCAGGTACAATCAAGCTTAATATCAAATGACCCTTCTTGATGGCAAGCCATGGAGGGAGGTTGTAATTGATAAGGCACACAGGCCAAGTGCTCCATGACGAGCTTCTCAAGCCAAATGGATTGATTCCATCCATTGCCATGCCCAAACGTAAATTGCGTGGTTCACTCTTAAAATGTGGCCAGGTATCTTCAATGTGCCTCCAAGCCTTTGAATTAGCGGGCACCCTAAACGTTGCGTCAGTGGATCTATTTGTAGAATGCCACCGCATCAACTTTGCAATGGAACCACAACGAAACATGCAACACTTTAGCTGGCACTATCTCGCCAACTGCATCTTGTTTGTAGCTCATTGCTCTGCAGTTAGGACACGATAGACAATCTGCGAATTCATTGCGAAAAAGAATGCAATCATTTGGACATGCATGAATCTTGTTGTAGTCCAAGCCAACTGAGGTCAGAAGTTGCTTTGCGTCTAGCCTGGAGGGGGGCATTTCATTGCTAGCCGGGAGAAGTTGCTCCCGCAAAACCTGTTTAAGCCACATTAAATTAAAAAGCTCTCCGAGCACATCACCGTTGCAATAAGAAAATATCTTTTGTAAATTACGTACCTAAACAAAGCAATGATGCTTGCATCTTACCACCCGTACATTGAATGAAGATTCAAAAACGCCAGACAAGTATGAAGCACATATATTTTGGCACCTTCATAGATTGGTTGACGTGCCAACTTCCTCAACATGTCTTCAGGAGATAGGCGTACGGCTTCTGGTGCTGCTTCGTTCGCGTTCTCCTCGCTTGTCTGGAAGAAGGCATCCAACATCTCCTCCATGCCATCGTCTTCTGTCTGTAAGCCCTTTTCTGCTTCCATCCGTGGCTCTATATTGGTCGGACCTTCACGCATAATCTTTTCTCTCTCTCTCTCTCTCTCTCTCTCTCTCTCTCTCTCTCTCTCTCTCTCTCTCTCTCTCTCTCCCTCTCAGATGTAGGTGCTATATGTCGCAAAAATCAATGCCCGTTCCGTAGGAGTCGTATCGTAGATTCTGTACGGTTTCTCTAGCAAACTCTCCGTACTTGTGCACATGCTCATTACATATCCTACGCTTGCGCAGGATTTGATACTTGCAGAGCGTGCACGAGCATGCAATCTTTTCCTCCATGTTAGTTGATGACGTTGCCATCTATAATGATTATGAATGTTGTTTTAATATATATATATATACTCCTGACAATGTAAACTACCTAGCATTCTCTAGTCTTGCCCAATCTCCGTACACCTCGGTCCAGAGGTGTACGGAGATCAGGACCACAGGGTGAAAATCTCGTCTTTATTGGTCAAATCCTATATGGGTAGACACATATGTGCACTCCCAGGTGTACATGGCAATGCATGTAGCAGGCAAAATCCCTTTGCCTCTTTTAGTTCCATAGTTTCTTCTCTGTCTACGTACCCTATCTCTCGTTATTTCTCTCTCGATCTCGCTCTCGCTATCTCTCTCTCTCTCTCTCTTGCTATCTCTCTTTCTCTCTCTATTTCCCTATTTTCCTATCTCTCTCTCTCTGTCTCGCTCTCCACTTCCCTATCTCTCTCTCTCTCTCTCTCTCTCTCTCTCTATATATATATGTATATATATATATATATATATATATATATATATATATATATATATAACTCTCTTTCTCTATCTCTCCATTTCCTATCTCTCTCTCTCTCTCTCTCTCTCTCTCTCTCTCTCTCTCTCTCTACTTCCCTATCTCTCTACTGATCCAAGGAGCGACTGAGCTAGGGAGATCTAGACGCCCACGAATGTGGAGGACTACACAACATTGACAGAGGCTGCATCAGAGGATCTAGCTAGGTCACTTTGGCTCGACATGCACAACGCTCGGTCAGACTACTGACCATGGAGGAGATTGATGAGATCCGCCAGCAACAGATGCTCGATCTCCTATGATCTACCTATCCCAGCTAGCTGGTTTAGCCGTTTAGTCCACACCCAACAGTTTAGGATTCCATAATATTTTATTTTGTCATCTTCTTACTCTCACTTTGTATCAGATCCATCACATTGTAACTTTCTTGTCTCATGTCTCATAAGTCACTTTGGCCTTTCGAAGACGTTAATATAACATTTCATTTCATTTATCTCTTTAATTTTTTTCTTTAATTTTAATTTCCTAAGCATACATTAATTCTCTCTCTCTCTCTCTCTCTCTCTCTCTCTCTCTCTCTCTCTCTCTCTCTCTCTCTCTCTCTTTGATTACCTACACACACACACACACACACACACATTTCTCTCTCTCTCTCTCTCTCTCTCTCTCTCTCTCTCTCTTTTCTACACACACACACACACACACATTTCTCTCTCTCTCTCTCTCTCTCTCTCTCTCTCTCTCTCTCTCTCTCTCTCTCTCTCTTTTCTACACACACACACACACACACACATTTCTCTCTCTCTCTCTCTCTCTCTCTCTCTCTCTCTCTCTCCTACACACACACACACACACCTTTCTCTCTCTCTCTCTCTCTCTCTCTCTCTCTCTCTCTCTCTCTCTCTCTCTCTCTCTCAATGTAGAGAGAGAGAGAGAGAGAGAGAGAGGAGAGAGAGAGAGAGAAAGAGAGCGGTGTGTGTGTGTGTGGGGGGGGAAAGAGAGAGAGAGAGAGAGGTGTGTGTGTGTGTGTGTGTGTGTAGGAAAGAGAGAGAGAGAGAGAGAGAGGAGAGAGAGAGAGAGAGAGAGAGAGAGAGAGAGGAGAGAGAGAGAGAGAGAGGGAGGGGTTGTGGGGGGGGGGGGGGGGGGGGGGGGGGGGGGGGGGGGGGCGGAGATGGACATAATACCTGCGCAGCAGGTTTCGGCCAAGATCTGAGCAGGCAAAAATGGCCCCTGCGCGCGGGTTTTGCTTTTTTCCCCCAAATTTTTTTTGTGTCGCTATACACGTGGATATACGCGTCGATATACGCATGGCAAATAAAGCCTTTCCACGCGTATATCGACGCACACTGCTACGCGTGTATCGACATGTATAGCGACGCACGCTAATTACGTTGATATACACGTGGAAAAGCATGGCTGTCGATATATACGCGTCGATATCTTCATGTGGTGTTGTGAGGCTGAGTATAAGGCAGTCTTCACAACTACGGTTGAGTGTGTATGGCTCAGACGCCTTATGGCTGATTTGGGGGTTGGACAGGACACTGCAACACTATCTACACTGACAGTCAGAGCGCATTGGCAGTTGCGAGGAACCCAGTTTTTCATGCTCGCACAAAGCACATTGAGGTGCATTACCATTATGTCAAGGAGAGGCTCTCAGCAGGAGAGATCAGCTTGGCTTATGTGCCAACACAGGACAACCTTGCAGATCTTTTCACAAAGGCATTGTCTCGTGAGAAGCTTGAAGCTTTCCACAAAGCTTTGGGCTTACTCCCCTTTGTGGCCTGATCATGTCCTCAGGGCATGGCACTTCCCTTTACTCATGTGCCAGCTCTCGTTCACCGCATCACTCCAAGGAGGATTTGTTACCATATACATGTGGTGGTGATGTGTGTGAACACACTAGGACCGCCGGGGCATTTTTTCCCTCTTTAGGAGGTTTCCCCCCCCCCCCCCCCCTGCATTGTATATACGCCCATCACTCTAGGGCTATCTATCTTTCCATTGCATACTAAGAAACACACTCTCTATTGTGTGCCTTGAGCTTCCTTCGTCTTCTCCAAGCTGTGTTGTTTCTTTGCAACCCTAATTCCAACAAAAATGTATTGAAAGGCTTTTTATTTTTTTGAGATTGGAAAGACCTAATTGTCATGTGGAGAGAGAGCATGACATTTTGTAGTCTTGATCTTTGTTTAGGGATAAACAATACATTAATCTCATTGAAATAACTTGTGCGATCGGTATACGAGAGAGTGTGTGGAGATATATGATTGGTTTAGGGACATAATAGGCTCAAGGTCTATATGCTTTTAAAGTATAAACCATTCAAACATCTTTTTTACCTTTCCTGAAGCATCACACAAATTTTTATCACGCATGTGTATGTCGACATGCAAGTGACACATATCACAATCCTTGCATATCTACAATTGTGTTACTAAAATGTGCTTAGAGTGAGAGAGAGGACATGGAAAGAGAGGTGTGAGAGCACCTAAGAATTCCTTAAAAAGCCTCTCAGGAACTCCACTAAGATCTTTAGTAATTGCATGCAATCAAGATATGTGAGAGCATTAATCTAAATTAATAAATGCTTAACTGCATGATTACTATGCATGCTTAGGAAGGGAGAAGAGGAGGCTAAAATTTCATGCTTGAGAGGAGATACATAGCCAAAGTCCACAAGGTCTCTCAGTTAATTAGTGGTTGGACGCAATATGCCATTTATTGTGCTACGGCAAGATTATTTATACTATGTATTATGCTAGCTATAGAACAAAGTAATATCAAGGTCATTTTCTCATAGGAATTTTTCTCGTCTCCTCTCTATCTGTCTCAAATCATGTAGGTGTATTGGCTTGGAAGAGTGCTCCATGATTTGGGCTTGAGGGTTTATACTTCTACAAAAAGCCACTTGGAGAGTCAATTGTGTCTCTACAACACGACAAAGAATAGTTTGAAGGGCAAGAAGTGTTGTATTTTTGCAAGCTTCTCTTTGGAAAAGGTTAACACAAAGTTCCAATGGAGGGAAGACCAAATCGACATGATTTAAATCCTTGATCTTGTGCAGAATTGCCTTTCTTGCATTCTCTATGTGCATGTTACTATATGTTTGTAATGAGATGTCAAATGTGGTGCTAATCTAAATCTATCCAGACAAGGGTCCTACGAGCTAAGACATATGGGATATGAGCCCTAAGCTAAGGTCTAAGGAAATAACTTAAAGGCCAAGGACTAGTCTAGTGCTATTTGAAATGACGTCCTAAAGATAGGGGTGAGGGGCAACCTTTGAGAGGAGATGGCTCAATGGAGAGTCATACACTTTTTAACATGTCCTTACTGAAACTTACGTGATTAAACTATGATAATGCATAGATTTGAAAGTATGGTAGGTTTATGTGTGTGTGTGTGTGTGTGTATGTATGCCCACGTGTGAAGATAATGGAATTCTTGTCGTTAGAATCACTCTAGGAAGATAACAATGCATAGGTATGCCTTCTCTCTCTCTCTCTCTCTCTCTCTGTGTGTGTGTGTGTCTCATTTTACATTTTGAGATCAAAACTCATCGAGTAGATCTTTGCTATCTCCTTTTCCACCTTCTTTTCCCCCTTTTTTGATTCTTTCAAGCTAAAGACTTGGTGGATCTCTCTCTCTCTCTCTCTCTCTCTCTCTCTCTCTCTCTCTCTCTCTCTCTCTCTCTCTCTCTCTCTCTCTCTCTCTCTCTCTCTCTCTCTCTCTCTCTCTCATATTATATCTTGAGATCAAGACTCATCGAGTAGATCTTTGCTATCTCCTTTTCCACCTTCTTTTTCCCTTTTTTTGATTCTTTCAAGCTAAAGACTTGGTGGGTATCTCTCTCCCTCTCTCTCTCTCTCTCTCTCACACACACACACACACACACACACACACACACACACACACACACACACACACACACACACACACACACACACACACACACACACACACACACACACACACACACACACACACACACACACACACACACACAAATGTCGAAGATTATTGACTTAAGGGCATGAGCCTATGGTTTCCCTTGGCCGGAAATAATACCTCCTTTTTATGAGGCCATGCATAAAATAAACCTTAAAGGCTTTTTGGTTCACTTAGTAGTCATTACTAAAATTGGGGTGTATGGTATAACTCATGATGCGTATCAGTTGATAAGGTAGCTCTTTTGCAATGCACGAACTTTGGGCAACAGAGTCGGGTGTTGTAACATTTATGGAGGGAAACTGCTGGCGGTGCACATGGCCACTTATGGCAACCTTCTTCCACCAAATGCATGGCCAAGAGTGAGCCGCTGGACTATATTTAGGGCTTCAAAATCTTAGCCTGATCAACATAAGGCTATAACGGTAAGGGTCTCCCTCACTTAGTAAGATCGGGTATGCTTGTGTATTCTCTGTTGATAAATAAGGGAGAGTTGTCTGAGTGATTGTAAGTGGAGTGTGTTATACAATGACAAAAGGGAAGGAAAAACAATAGGTCCTGGAAGTCCACCCTTTGGCTTCTTCTTTGTCTCAGGTCAAGCTCCTTTGCTTGATGAGTTAAGATTGAAAATGGTACTTGGAAGTTTGAAAACATTTCATGTTGCAATGTGTAGTAATATGCATAAGAAAATGGTCTGCTTGCGGTTTTGATGGGCGATTCTGGTATAAACAGATATGATGAGGGTAATGACAAATTTAAAGGCTGGAGACTATATCTACTTGGTATTATTGGATGGATGACAACGTAATATGTAAAAATCCTAAAGGCATATCAGATAGGCATGAATATTTAGCAAAACTTGGTCATAATGCAGGTCCTACCATTTTGTGTACTAAATTTGATTTTTGTGATACCATGATAAACTTACTCGGCTGTTAAGTATCGCAAGCTAGCCATTTCCTTTAGGAGGGCATGGTTAGGCTTTCAAAACTTTGAATACCTTTGCGTGGACCTTTCCCGAGGGGATAAAGAGTCTAGACCTAAGTATAGGGGCTCGACTTTGTGTTGATTGATTGGGTCAATTCCTTCTAATCTGAGCACTATGCAGGTCATACCATTTGTGTACTGAATTGGATTTTCTTAAGATACCATTATAACCTAACTCGGTATATAGTGTCGGATAATACTTAATCTGGCATGGCTATACTATCAAAGCCTTAAAACACCTTGGTGACCTTGCCTGAGGTGGTAAAGAGTTTCGACCTAGGATAAGGTCTCAACGTTGGGTGGTTTGGCCGAGTAATTTTCTTCAAAAACTGGTTTGCTAAGGATATGGTGTGTACTGGCCTTTTGCTAAAGTGTCGAAAGCTGGCATTTTCCTTTAGGCTGGCATGGTTAGGCTTTCAAAACTTTGAAATACCTTTGTGGACCTTGCCTGAGGTGGTAAATGTTCTAGACCTAAGTATAGGGGCTCGACCTTGTGTTGATTGATTGGGTTAATTCCTTCTATTGCTGGAATGCTAATGAAGCTATGGTTTTTGTTCTTCTGATAGTAGTTTGCACTAATCTCATTGGCTATGATGTCTTGACTTAATACTAACCACACCTTTGTGAAAGCGGAATAACCTTGTGAGTACTGACTTTGTGATGGGTTTTGATCGGATTGGGAATAAGGTAAATTTCCTTTTGAGGATAACAGATACAGCTCAACAGTATACATTATGGATGATGAGGTAACATGCCTGGTTGATGCGATATACTTGCTAGATATAGTTGTTTACTTATAATTTGTTGGATTCTTAATAAACGAAGGAACTTAAGGAAAATCTGAGCATTATGCAGGTCATACCATTTGTGTGCTGAATTAGGTTTTCCTAAAGTATCATTATAACCTGACTCGGGTGATAGTGTCCGATATTGTTTAATCTGGCATGGCTATGCTTTCCAAGCCTTAAAACACCTTGGTGACTCTGCCTGAGGCAGTAAAGAATCTTGACCTAGGATAAGGTCTTGAATTTGGGTTGTTTGGCCGTGTAATCTTCTTCAAATATTGGTATGCTAAGGATATGGTTGTTGGATATGGTTTGTACTAGCTTTTTGCTAAAGTTATAAAGGTTTGTACATAAACTTAACGTCAGGTAAAAAATTCATGGGCTTTTTCATATATGACATCGATAATGGATATATCTTTGTGTACTTCTTATTAAACAGGCTGGTTTCATTTGGCTCATTGGTCTAGAGCTTAAAAGTTTACTATACCTGTCCTTCTAGACCGTGGCTAGTTATGGTACTGATTTAGGGTTACTTTGTGGGATGATTTAATAACCAGACGGTATTATGGGATCCTTGCTGGAAAGTGATAGTCTCTTAGCTAAATGCTTACTATCAAATTCTCTTATAGACCTTGCCTGAGCCATTATAAGGTCTCGACCTAGGCATAGGATCTTGACCCTGGGTTGATTAACTGGTAAATTTTCTTTTGATGAATCTCCTTTGCTGTATGCTAATCTTTTCCTGCCACTGAAATTGCCTTATTCTAAACTAATTTTCTACCTAGGTCTCGACCTATACTAACCTTACCTTGCTTGAAGCATGATAGCGAGGTACATATTGATATAAGGATGAATCAAGTTTTTGAAGAAAACTTCCTTTGTAAACTAATTGATCTAGCTCAGGATAATACATTCTTGGCTGATGTGGTTTACATGTTGGAAAATTTTTGATACTGGCTTTTTCGGGATTTGTATAGTTTTACATAAGCTCGACCTCGGGTATAAACTCCCGACCTTTCATATATATGACATAGACTCTGACAGGCTAGTCTTACTATACCCCTTAGGATAGATCTAAAAGCTATCTTGACCTAGTTTATTGAAACTATCATAAAAGAACACTAAGAGACTATCACTTTCCAGCAAGGATCCCATAATACCGTCTGGTTATTAAATCACCCCACAAAGTAACCCTAAATCAGTACCATAACTAGCCACGGTCTAGAAGGACAGGTACATTAAACTTTTAAGCTCTAGACCAATGAGCCAAATGAAACCAGCCTGTTTAATAAGAAGTACACAAAGATATATCCATTATCGATGTCATATATGAAAAAGCCCATGAATTTTTTATCTGACGTTAAGTTTATGTACAAACCTTTATAACTTTAGCAAAAAGCTAGTACAAACCATATCCAACAACCATATCCTTAGCATACCAATATTTGAAGAAGATTACACGGCCAAAGAACCCAAATTCAAGACCTTATCCTAGGTCGAGATTCTTTTCTGCCTCAGGCAGAGTCACCAAGGTGTTTTAAGGCTTGGAAAGCATAGCCATGCCAGATTAAACAATATCGGACACTATAACCCGAGTCAGGTTATAATGATACTTTAGGAAAACCTAATTCAGCACACATATGTTATGACCTGCATAATGCTCAGATTTTCCTTAAGTTCCTTCGTTTATTAAGAATCCATCCAGCACCTTTACCTTTCATAAGCTATCTGAAACCAGTAAAGATGTAGATATGGGGCTATTGTTCGGTATTGATGTGAAATTGGTAGAAATGTCTTGGGTTAGCAGTAATAGCTTAGCATAAGAGATTCATGATTGTTGATGCATACTTGCCACATGGATTGGAGTACTAACTCGTTGTAGGATGGTTATGGTCTCTTGGCTAGACTTCTTTCTGTTTCTGAATACTAAAACTCCTAGGGCTTTCAGTTTTTTGGTTTTTTCTACATAACATCCTGTCTGGAACATAGATAAGAGCTAGACCACCTAGTGGCTAATAGAATTTCATTAGATAGGTTTTCGTTAACTTTCTGACTCAACATGTTACTATAGCATGTACATATTACTTCTAGTATAATCATTGTAGTTGTACTCTGTTTTTTTATGGAGTCCAACCACTTGAGGGCGGAGGAGGTTGCTCAAAAGTATGGCCATAACTGTTAGGGTTTCATATATAAAAGAAATCTGCAAGAGAGTGTAATTATTATAATGCAAAAAAATGATTTGTCTACTGTAATGGAATTTGCCTATTCAATTTGAGAATAGTGGAATTTAATGAGAGTACTTTCAAGAAATGATTTTGTGAGCATAGCGGGTAGACATAATTGAAGATAGCAACATAATCATAGCAATTAGTTAACTTGGCATAGACAATACTTTTGCAAGAGAGAGAGTTTAGAGAACATGACAACAATTGAGGACTGGATTTATGTGGAGCCGGTCCCCCCTCCAATAGGCATTTGTATTATGATTTCTCCCATAAAGAGAGACTTGTTACAATACAGTCTTTCTGTTCCTTGTGACCTAGGTGATGCCATGAAGATGGAAGGCTTCATGCACCACAAACATAACATAAACTTGAAGAAAGATTTAACTATCCCAAGCCTCAGTCCCAAGACCTCAAACACCTTCGAAGGTGGAGAGAGCTAGCAGGGAATGAGGGTAGGGAAGAGGAAGAAGAAACATTTCGTAGGAGAAAGAATTAGTTCCTCACTTATCATACTCTTGTTGCTAGCATACATAATAGCATAGTAATGAAGAAGAAGGAGATGGCAAGCTTAAGCATTGAAGCATGGCTCTTGGTTGGATTTGCACTCCATAGCCAAGAGTGTTGGTGTAGGCTCTCAACCTCTACTTGCTTGGAGAGGGAGCTCTTGCACTTTGCATATCACACAATGAGAGTGATTGTGAGTGTGTGTGGGTGAGTATACCCCTCAAGCAAGGCCCTAGCTAGCTTGGGTCGACCCCCCCTTGTAGCTCATGCTTGAAGCTCATTGGACCCCTCCAGGCCTAGCCAATCACAAGCAGGAGCCATTACAAGCAACATGGGTAGCCTTGGGACAAGTGTCCCCCTTTCCCCTTTGAGAGAGAGGACTTGATAAATGAAAAATCAATTAGATAATTCAAGTAATTTATCATTGGACCCCTTTGAAGCTTAGCCAATAGGCTTCAAGCAACACATGAAGGTAACATGGGTAGGGGCCTGACATGTGTCCTTGCTGCCTCTTCAAGTTGGGGCTTCCCTTGTGTGTGTGAGTGGGTGTTCTCTCTCTAGGCCCTAGGAAAAGGGCTCGCCCCCCCTCTTGTAGGAATGCTTTTGACTTTTAGGTGATCAAGCACCTTACTCACCAAGCATGACAAAGCACTTGAACTAGGGGGGGTTCCCACAAGCATCTCAGGCAAGCTTCTCAAGGCACCTCAAGTACTTTAATCATGCAGCAAGTCAAGCACCTCAAGCATGGAGCCAGTCAAGCACCTCAAGAATCTTAATCAAGCACCTCAAGCATGAAAAACACCTCAAGCATGACAAGCACCTCAAGCACGACAAGCACCTCGAGCTTGGGCCGGGTTCCCACCTCAAGCTCAGCCCTAGCTTACTTAAGGTCAAAAGGACTTTTACACACATTTATTGGAGGTCTTCAATGAAGCTAACCCTAAGGTCTTATGCTCCATTGGTTAGCCTTGCTCTTTGATAGACCATCTCCCTTTTGGGCCCCTTTACATTGGCCCCGTGTTGAGATAGATCTAAAAGCACATACCTATATCTTAACACTTGTTCCCGTTTATTCTCCCACATTAAGTGATCAATTTAATATGAGAAAATCATTTGGGTTAGTTAGATATTAGATTTTATGACATTACCTCTCTCTTGAAATCATAGTCGTCCTCGACTATGAGGTAGAAGAGATAAAGTCTTAGTCATTAGTCAATCGTACTTAGCGGGTAAAGGATCCCTTTTTACCCTACGACATCTTTCCAAGATGGATGACTAATCCATTTGGTGCTTGGGAGACATAGCTGCCGCAAGCATGTCTGCTCTTTAGTCCATTTCATTCTCCCAAAGTAGAGTGACAAATTCTACTTGGTGTTTGAGAGACGTCGTCATCACAAACATGATTCTAAGCATGCATACTAGTTAAATTTGTGCACAATTAAAAAGAGGACTAGTCATATAAGACAAAAACATGAGTTATTTAAAATAAATTTGTACATTTGCTTATTCTAATGTAGCATTGTAAGCATTGACAAGGTTCATACTATCCTTAAGTTGTACTCCTTGCATCCATTTAGCATCTTCAAAAGGATAATTTTTGAACTTAATAAGATACCGTCGGATAATCTTACCATGTCGTAGTACCTTGTCTTTATGCCGAAGGATAGCTTCGGGTTGTAGCACCTCTTCTTGGTCTTCAACTTCGGGAGGGTCTTCAATAATTGGTTCAATTGGTGGCTCTCCTTTGTAGGGCTTAAGTAAGCTTACATGAAAGGCATTGTGTATAAGCCAATGGTTGGGCAACTTGAGTTGATAAGCCGTCTCATTGATAGGCTTCAAGATTTGGAAAGGACCATAGTATCTTTTTGCTAGTTTAGCATAATACTTTTGATGGCCCGTAGGATTTTTGCCCGTCGTTTGCCTTAATCGAGCCTTAGGAAACTTGAGTAAGACCCAATCATTTTCTTTGAACATTAAGGCTCTTCTGTGCTTATCAGCAGCAGCTTTTTGCCTTTGTTGAGAGATGGCTATAGCCTCCCTAATCTTTTGAAAAGATTCTTGTAGGTCACGGCTATACTCATCGGCGGCGAAGATCTTCCCATGTACTTTCAGTAGCAAGGGACTTTTAGGTCTTCCTTCTATGATCTCGAAAGGTGCTTTGCCCGTAGAAGTATGTACAGTATTATTGTAGGCATACTCTACTAGCGGTAAATACTTTTCCCATTGTGAGCGTTGATCTACTTCGGTAACATAAGTCTTGAGTAGATCGAGTATCGTAAGATTGGCTATCTCACTTTGGCCATCCGTTTGTGGGTGATAGGCCGAAGAGAAATTCAATCTTGTTCCTAGATTTTCAAAGAGACCTTTCCAGAAATTACTGGTCATTCTAGGATCTCTATCTGACACGATGGATGTGGATAATCCATAGTGTTTGAAAATCTGAGATATGAAGAGAGTTTCCATTTGATGTGCCTTAATAGTCTTTTTGACAGGAATAAAATGTGCTTGCTTGCTAAACCTGTCGACTATTGTCCATATTCCTGTATTCCCATGGATAGACTTGGGTAATCCAAAGATGAAATCCATGGATATACTCTCCCATGGTGAATTTGGAATAGGCAATGGCTGGAGTAATCCAGGTTGCTTCCCTCTATCATACTTGGTCTTTTGGCATACTACACATTTTGAAACATACTCTTGTATGTCCACTTTCATGGTAGGCCAATAGAAATACGTCTCTACTCCTCGGAGAGTAGGTTGAATACCTCTATGCCCTGCATATGGAGGAGCATGGGATTCATACATAACCTTCTCACGAAGGGAATGGGTAACACATAGCCTAGTGCCGTGGAGAAGATAACCATCCTGCAAGGTGAATGGTTCCTCTTTCTTCCCCAAAGCAAGGGCTGACATTATGTCTCTAAAGTCAGGGTCAGTAGCATACTCATCTATCATAGAGGATAGATCATTGTGAGTAGCTATAGACACCGCATTAACTTTTGGTCTTCGTGAAAGTGCATCGGCAACTTGATTGTGCTTACCAGCTATGTGAGCAATATGGAAATTAAATTGCGAAAGAAAATTTGCCCACCTCATTTGTTTGTCGGAAAGCTTGGTTTGCGTCATGAAATACTTGAGACTTTGGTGGTCGGTTCGTAGGATAAATGGAGTCCCCAATAGGTACTGCTTCCATGTGTCTAGGGCATGTAGAACAGCGAAAAGCTCTTTCTCATAAATGCCCAAGACTCGTTCATCACCATTGAGCCTTCGGCTCTCATATGCTATGGCATGCCCTTCTTGAAGCAAAACCGCTCCAAGGCAATCACCACAAGCATCACATTGGACCTCAAATGGCTTTGAGAGATCCGGAAGCACGAAGACTGGTTGGGAAGTAAGCTTCTCTTTGAGTTTTTCAAAAGCATTTTGCTCCTTAGCAGTCCATACAAACTTAACGTTCTTCTTGGTTAAGTCGTGTAGTGGTCCTGCTACTTGAGAGAATTTTGCTATGAAGCGTCTATAGTATGCACACATACCAATAAAGCTTCTTAGATCATGTAGATTCCTTGGGTTAGGCCATGATTTTATTACCTCTAACTTTGATGGATCCATATGAATACCATCGTGAGAGATAATATGGCCTAGATATTGAATCTCTTGAAGGAAGAATTCACTTTTCTTTTGGTTGAGAAAAAGTTTGTTCTCCCTCAAGGCTTGAAAAATCACTTGGAGATGTTGCTTATGTTCCTCCAAAGACTTGGAGTAGATGATGATATCATCGAAGAACACTCCAGTGAATTTTTGATATGGTCTAAAAAGTTTCTCCATCAAACGATTGAACGTAGCTGGTGCATTAGTCAAGCCAAAAGGCATGACTAGATATTCATAAAGACCAAATGTTGTGCGAAACGCGGTCTTTAAGATATCCTCATCCACTATCCTTATTTGATGATAGCCACTCTTAAGGTAAATCCTACTGAAGTAGGTAGAGCCTTGTAGATTATCAAACAGATCTTCTACCCGAGGTACGGGAAATCTGTTTTTGATAGTGATATGGTTTAGTGCTCGATAGTCCACACACATACGGTATGTACCATCTTTCTTTTGCACTAAAAGGACTGGAGAACAAAAGGGAGAGGAACTAGGCCTCACCATCCCTTTGTCTACCAGCTCTTGTACTTGCCTCATGATCTCCTCTTGTTGAGCTTGTGAGACTCGATAAGGAGGTTTGTTAGGCGGTGAGCTTCCTGGAAGGAGCTCAATACGATGGTCATCATCCCCTCGTTTTGGAGGTAGGTCCATAGGGCTTTCATCGATGAACACATCTTGGAATCCTTTTAGAAAAGTAGACAAGTCTAACTCTTCTTGATTCCTATCATTTTCATTTGATGAAACATTATTAGCTTTTAGAGACTCTTTGACATAAATCATGTACGCAGAAACTGAGCTCTTCATTGATTTATCAAAAGAAAGAGGATTTACAAGTGGAATAGTGCGACCACGCTCACTAGCATCTATATACATGTTCTTTCGCCTGTAGGTGAAGTAAATTCTCCTTTCAGGGAACTTCATGTTGGCAGCCATGCGATCAAACCATGGTGCCCCTAGGATAACATCCTGATGTTGGAGGGGAGAGATGAAGAAGTATTTTTTGTCGACATAGCTTTGGACATGAAGCCTCAACTTCCCAATCAAGGGAGTAACGGAGGCTTGTTGTCCCTTGAAAGCTGCATCAGCTGTTACTATATCTCCCATCTCAAAAGCTTGAATGCCCAACTTGGTGGCCAACTCTATTGATATGAAGTTGAGAGTAGAGCCAGGGTCAAACAAGATGAAGGCATCATGCTCTCTTACCTTTCCCCAAGCATAGGAGAGTGATGATCCTTTGCAATGAGCGTCCTCTTTTGGAGCTTCGATGGTGGAAGCCCTAGGAGTCTCATTGCGAGTATTTTCTTGGGGCAAGAACGATAGCCATGTCCTTGCTCTCCACACTTGAAACACTTATGGTCCTTGCGAAAAGCTTCAAGTTCTTCAGGAGAGAGTTTGTTTTTACCTTTGTAAACTCCCTTCTCCTTGGACCGATTGTTGTTGTTGTTGTTGGAAGTGCCTTGGGAATTATTTTGAGCATTGGATTTCCCCTTTGCATCATTTTTATCTTTGTTTTCCATGGGCTTGACATTACGTCTAGCCCCTTGATGGAAATTGATGCGTGAAGCAACCATGGTGTGGTGGATTACTTCGGTAATAGTACCGGGCCGTTGAGAGTTGATATATTCGGCCATCTCTTCAGGTAATCCCGCACAGAATTGCTGTCTTTGCTCAGCAAAGTCTATCTTTTGAAAGACAGTAGCTTTGAGATGTAAATACCAAAACTTATCTACATACTTGTTGATAGACTCATGAGAGAGGAGCTTCAAGCCGCGCCATTCGGTAAGAACTTTATCTTTAGTATCGCTTGGAAGAAATTGCTTCATGATGGAAACTCGTAGAGTTTTCCATGTCTTTGGGGCTTCTCCATTGCCATGAAGGCTAGCCCACCATTGACGAGCTGATTTTTGGAAGTGCATAGCTACATGGCGTAGCTTGGAGGACTCTGTGAAGCCCTCGTCCCCAAAGGCCGCATCAAATTGCTGGATGAAGGCCAACACTTTGTCGGTAGCACCAAAGGTGCCATCGTAGGTGAGAAAAGAGATACTCTTTCCTCCCTCCTTGAACTTCTTTAGCTTTTGTGACCTTTGCCATGCAGGAAATGATTTGCGATGCCCTCCCCTCTTGTATTCTCTAGGAGAATAGCCATAACTTTCATCGGAAGAGAAGGAAGGTGAAGAAGAAGGAGAAGAGGGTGACCTCTTCCTAGCCCTTTTCTTCCTTTGTTTCCTCTCTTGCCTTTGAGAGTGATGAGGAGAAGGACTATGGGTTGCTCTTTTCCTCTTGGGAGGAGTAGGCGATCGTCTAGACCGCCTTCTTCATGGAGCCACATCTTCAGAAGAACTTAGACTTTCATTGCTTTCTTTCTCTTTGGATTCCTCCTCTCGAATGGGAGAGAGTCTTCTTTTGGGGGTCTCTTCAAGAGGCCTCCTAAGCTCTCTCTCCTCTTGGAGAGGAAGGGAAATTCCATAGGCACGAAGTTGTTGAGTAACTTCGGCTTGCAAGGTAGGGTTGCCCATAGCTTGTTGCAACCTAGTCACAAGATAATTCACAAACATGGGAGCATCATCATTAGCACCTTCATGTGCAAAATCAAAGCTATCAATGTTCATTCTACTCTCTTGATTATTGTCAGCCATGATAACAAAATTTTATGTATGTACTTAGTGTATGCTTTGGCAATTCAAAACCTTAGTTGCCACTCCTCTTAGCCTTTGAAAATCGGCTCTTAAGTATCTACACCCACGGCTCAAAGTGGTTAATTATAGAGAGTAGAGGAGTAGGTCTAACATAGCAGAGTTGCCAAGGGCTAGCTCCTTTCGGACTTCTTATGGCTCAATAATGGTAAAGCCGTAGGCAAGTCTAAAAAGACTCCATTATTAAGTCCAAAGCTCCCGAGGTGTGCACCATCCCCCACATAGTGGGCTTAACAAAACCGGTATTAGATCCCAGTTCCACTTACTCTATTATAATTAACAACATCAACCATTTATAGGCTACTTAAGGACCTCTCTTCTTAAGCAAGAAAAGAGAAACCAAATGCTCTGATACCAATGTAATGGAATTTGCCTATTCAATTTGAGAATAGTGGAATTTAATGAGAGTACTTTCAAGAAATGATTTTGTGAGCATAGCGGGTAGACATAATTGAAGATAGCAACATAATCATAGCAATTAGTTAACTTGGCATAGACAATACTTTTGCAAGAGAGAGAGTTTAGAGAACATGACAACAATTGAGGACCGGATTTATGTGGAGCCGGTCCCCCCTCCAATAGGCATTTGTATTATGATTTCTCCCATAAAGAGAGACTTGTTACAATACAGTCTTTGTGTTCCTTGTGACCTAGGTGATGCCATGAAGATGGAAGGCTTCATGCACCACAAACATAACATAAACTTGAAGAAAGCTTTAACTATCCCAAGCCTCAGTCCCAAGACCTCAAACACCTTCGAAGGTGGAGAGAGCTAGCAGGGAATGAGGGTAGGGAAGAGGAAGAAGAAACATTTCGTAGGAGAAAGAATTAGTTCCTCACTTATCATACTCTTGTTGCTAGCATACATAATAGCATAGTAATGGAGAAGAAGGAGATGGCAAGCTTAAGCATTGAAGCATGGCTCTTGGTTGGATTTGCACTCCATAGCCAAGAGTGTTGGTGTAGGCTCTCAACCTCTACTTGCTTGGAGAGGGAGCTCTTGCACTTTGCATATCACACAATGAGAGTGATTGTGAGTGTGTGTGGGTGAGTATACCCCTCAAGCAAGGCCCTAGCTAGCTTGGGTCAACCCCCCCTTGTAGCTTATGCTTGAAGCTCATTGGACCCCTCCAGGCCTAGCCAATCACAAGCAGGAGCCATTACAAGCAACATGGGTAGCCTTGGGACAAGTGTCCCCCTTTCCCCTTTGAGAGAGAGGACTTGATAAATGAAAAATCAATTAGATAATTCAAGTAATTTATCATTGGACCCCTTTGAAGCTTAGCCAATAGGCTTCAAGCAACACATGAAGGTAACATGGGTAGGGGCCTGACATGTGTCCTTGCTGCCTCTTCAAGTTGGGGCTTCCCTTGTGTGTGTGAGTGGGTGTTCTCTCTCTAGGCCCTAGGAAAAGGGCTCGCCCCCCCTCTTGTAGGAATGCTTTTGACTTTTAGGTGATCAAGCACCTTACTCACCAAGCATGACAAAGCACTTGAACTAGGGGGGGTTCCCACAAGCATCTCAGGCAAGCTTCTCAAGGCACCTCAAGTACTTTAATCATGCAGCAAGTCAAGCACCTCAAGCATGGAGCCAGTCAAGCACCTCAAGCATCTTAATCAAGCACCTCAAGCATGAAAAACACCTCAAGCATGACAAGCACCTCAAGCACGACAAGCACCTCGAGCTTGGGCCGGGTTCCCACCTCAAGCTCAGCCCTAGCTTACTTAAGGTCAAAAGGACTTTTACACACATTTATTGGAGGTCTTCAATGAAGCTAACCCTAAGGTCTTATGCTCCATTGGTTAGCCTTGCTCTTTGATAGACCATCTCCCTTTTGGGCCCCTTTACATTGGCCCCGTGTTGAGATAGATCTAAAAGCACATACCTATATCTTAACACTTGTTCCCGTTTATTCTCCCACATTAAGTGATCAATTTAATATGAGAAAATCATTTGGGTTAGTTAGATATTAGATTTTATGACATCTACTATTCTCAGGTTATACCAAGATATAGGATGACTGCTCGGATGAGTACTATAGTTGATCCGATCAAGAGAGCACAAATATCAAAAAAGCTTACGGCAACTAGGGCTGAATATATAGCATCATTTGCGGCGAAGAACAGAGCATGGTCAACGCAGAGATCATATCTTAATCGAACTTGCAAGAATAAGGAGATTAATTATAAAGATACTTAAATGTAAATCATTGGCAATTTGTAAACTGATGAAGCTCGTTATGAAGTTGTAACTGACTACCAAAGTCTTGTTAAAGTTCATTTTTTAATGATAAAGTTTATTTGCAAAGAAAAGTTGAAACTTCGTGAAATGGATAACAATTAGGATGCCCATACATCACCTGCATACAGAGCCAATACTAACAAAATGTTATGTTGTTCTATGGGTGCAGGTGAGGGCTACTCTCTTTGGTTCAGCTTTTTGGTTGCTTTATGGTTTGGAGGATTAGCTATTGGTGTGCAGTTTGTAAAGGAATTTCTACTTTTTTGGATGGTGACTTGTACCAACCTGATCATATTCATTTATACAAAATCACGCTATCTAAAGTTTGTTTTGTATAATAAACCTTGTATTTATCAGGGTACCTTGGTCTTTGAACATATGTATGTTCGTCTATGGGTAGTATATGTAGATAACTAAAACACACACCTTTGGCACTTAGATCCAATCTTACCACTGGGTTAGGACCAAACTCCGAGAATTGGGCTAGGACAGGTTTTTCTGTGGATACAATCAATCTGCTCTAGAGGGGTTAGCCTCACACGATCATTATGAATGTTTTCTGATTGGTTGAAGGTTGAGGTGGATACCAAAATACTATATTATACCGTTAGCACTATGGCTTATTCTAAGATTTTTTCCTTTTATAATATTTCATTACAAATTTCTGAGACATTTCTAACTACGCCTCCTTCAGGCTATTTCCTTGTAATAGGGATTGGATTTGCCAAGGGAGCCACTCTCAAGGGCTTCACTATTTGTTTTAAGATGCATTCAAGATGAAAAAGCATCTGCTCTCATTGTGGCCTCGTCTAGTAATCCTAATACCTCCCTTATTCACACAGTCTCATTTGACAAATGGGTCAAAACTTTGGCTATTTTGGTCAAAAACAATAAGGAGGGTATTTCTGCTATTTCTAAAATTATTACAAATGTCCCAACTATCTCTAAAGCACATAAAGAGGACTTGGCTAACTTCTCGTCTGATGGTGCTGAACTTGCTAACCTTCCAGAAAGCAATGTGGACTCAGCCCAAGTTTTGTCATAGCCCCGACTATTCTGGTTCTCCCACCTACCAACAGTCTTTTCTGTAGGGATGCAGCAGCTGCGCAAGCTGTTAAAGGATTTCAGAAGGATTTATGTTCTCTAAGTGAAACTTTGCTTTTGTTTAGTTCCTAAAGTATCCAGAATCTTTCCTTTTTTACTGATATGATAGTGGAGGTTGAATCCTTAGGGATGGAGCACAAACTTTGGTTAATCCCTAACAAAGGTTTTCTGGCTCCATCTCAATAGAGACTGGGTTTTTTTGGCAAATCTATCTGCTGCCACAATGGAGGACTCTCAACTAAAGATACTCAAAGGAGTACAATGCTTAGACAAAGGAGAGCTTATTAAAGCTCCGTTCAACATGAATTTTTTGGATTCCAAGAAGTGTAGTTCTAATGCAGGGCTTTATGTGAGAACCAAGGGACTCATGGAATTCAATAAAAACAATGCTGATTATTATGCAAAAATAGTATGGAATATTTACAGACCTTATCTCAAGTGCGCTTGCAAATTTCTTGACCCTAAAGAGTCATGTGAGTCTAGCATCATATGGTTGGGACCATGCAATTTGGTATCCCATCAACAATCTGGAATCAATATTTCCGGAGAAGCCTACATCCTTTCATCTTACTCTCATTTGTTCTTGGTTAGGTGGACAGGCCAAGGAGTTAGTTATGACACAAATTACCTTCATAAAATTTCATACTTTGATGGTTGACATTCTCAAACAACTCAGAGCAATGAACCAGGAATGCTCCTTACTACTTATGGTTCTTACAAAGGGATAAAAACTATTTTGCCTTTCTCAGGAGCCCTTCAAATCCGCTCCCGGATCCCCTCTACAGATGGTTCTGCCTTCAACTCCCTTCTCCTGCAGTGCCGCCCTTATGGCAACGCTTTTTTCCTCCACCTTGATGGCACCCTTTTCGTCTGCCTGTAGCGCAACGGCTTGTTCCTCTCTGGCTTCAACCAGCCCACCACCTATGGTGGCCCTTCCACCAACTTGCACCTGCTCCTTCTGTTGCTTTTTTGGTCCTCCTGTCTGCAGCGCTTCCACATGTTTGGCTACTCGTGGGCTCCCCACCCCCCTAGATCGTCCTGCATGCAAATAACGTCCACCACTAGCCAAGCTTCCCATGTAAACTCTAGTGGTGCTCTCTCTTCCGCATGCAACGGCCCTCACATCTTCGGCCTCCTTATCTGCTGTAGTGCTGCTGGTTTTTCTTTTGGTCACAATATTCGATGGTAGAATCCTTAATATTTAAGAAATGACCAACCTGGCTCTCCTTCCCATACCATCAACTGTTAATGGTAACAACACCTTACACATTTTCCTTGTTTGAATGTCCTTCAACTCCGGAGCTTCCACGTTCTAAAAACGACTTGATACCTAGCTCCTTTTCATGCTGCTATAAAAGTACCATCACTCTATCAAGTCAGGCTGACGATCATAAATAGGACTGCACATGAGCTTTGAGCTTTGTCGAAATGAAGCCGTCATTTAGCGTACATTGGCACGATCTGATAGAGTTATCCACCAATCTCCAATACCTTTGAGCATCCCGACCAGTAGGGTGAAAAGCCATCCTTGCCCTACTAAATGCCACATCTGACATACCCATAAAATTAGGACTTGTTAAATCCTCCATCATGCAGCTGCTCAAGAATTGTGTCATCCACCTCCTAAGCCTCATGTACGTGCTTCCTGTATGTCCTTGGCTTGACAGTGTTTGGATGCACCATCATTGCCCACCCCCTAGCTGAGCATTTATGCTCAATCGTAGCATTATTTAGATAATATATCATTGCATAAGAAGAGAACTGGTGAATATTATTTACATAAGCCTTAGATAGATAAAGAGAGACTTTTACTGACTGCAGCACCCACCTAGGTCAAATGGAAAGCTGCAGGCTTCCCCAAGAATGATTGTAATCCCTCCTGGATAAAAAATGCGGCTTTGTTCATCATCATCCGTCTGTATAATCGATATGCACAATCCTTGCTTTGCATTGGTAAACCTGTAAACCAATCCTTCCTGTAGATATTGACAGCATAGCCCTTCAAAAACTGCATGCATGAACCATCTCCATGCCCAACACAAGCCTGCACATCCTGGAAAGCCTTTGCAACACATGTCCCCGCCAACAACTAGAGAGCTCTCCACAACATCATTGTCTTTAAGCAAGGCAACCTGTGGCAACTGATCATTCAAAGCAAACACCAACATACCTTCACATGTAGTCCCTTCAAACAACACTGGAAAATGCAAAAAGCCTTGCATACCTTGTATTCTCGCCATAGCTTTAACGACCAAAACCTGCGACTCGTCATCTACATCGACCACTGGATCATCAAACCCCCAGTTTGCTTCATCGGAGCACTCTTCTTCAGTCAACATGGCCTTACCATTGCAAGGTAAGAGAGAGGGTTGCCCAAACCCCTGGTCCGCACAAAATGTCTCTTCACCTGCAATCTGTTGCTCTTTGACCACCTTATCGACATGCATACCATCATATGTATCATACCTTGAGAAAGCAGACTCCGTTTCCCATGTGCTGTCCGTATCCAAGGCACTGTTATAGCTCGAATACACCTCGGCTTTCTCCACAAAACTCACCGGCTTTGGCACTTCAGCTATCTTCACACGTTATCGTCTCTACTCTGTCATCACGCCTATCCGCTGCTACCACATGTGCATCAATAAAGGGTCGGATTACCTGAAGTTCTTCCCTAGCAATTGGCATTGGCACCAATGGACTCGTCAGAACCTGCTTTGCCTGTTGCTTCTTTAAAATCTTCTTCATCCTACTCTACGTATAGGCTACTACCTCCTCATACGTGCACGGTCCATCTATCTCAACTTTATCCCGCACTTTTACATGCAAGCAGTCCATAAACTTGGTCATCTTCAAAAAATCTGCAGTCTCTACAACAGTTACCTTAACCAAATTGCTCCATAGGGCCTCGAACTCCCACATGAATGCTCAGAAATCACCGTCAAGGCTTTGCTTTAGGTTGTCCATCATCTGCTTCACTTCACTCCACTGCGTGTTAGCCACATATCGGCTTCAAATGCTGCTTCCAATGTGCTCCAATCCAGCTTTTCTTCAGCCTGCAAGCCATCATACCATACCTTTGCTTTTCCACGAACCAGGAGCGGGAAAGCTTGGGCCACTCCCTCTTCTTTTGACAAGCCACTGTCCAGCAAAAAATGGCTGTAGTCTTGCAACCAAACCTCAGCATCTTAAGCACCTGTAAAAGACGAAAAACGCACCATGCCATTCTTGTTAGATCCTGCTCTTCAAACCGTGACACCGTCTTTGACTTCACCAAGGAGCAATCAGTAGCTCCTCAGTGGGGGCACCACTGATGGAGAGGGGGAAGTGGGAACAAACCTAGCACACAAGTAATCTGCCTCTCTATAGCCCAGGGATTAACCCGCACCCCTAACCACACCGAAACTCATACACACACACTTTCTGCCAACCTTCACACCACAGACTCACCTACGAGCAATCACGGCTACACACACTCGACCATAACCGCAAACACTTGTCAATAAACCACCATCCCACACTATTACCCACCGATGCATACAATCATCCCCATAACTGTAAACACACTCACACAGGGAGACGACACACGCCTCGACCACACGTACGATTTTCCCACACAATCTCTCTCCCTCCCTCTTTCCACACACATACACAGACTCGGAACCAATGCTACCACGGGAGAGATGCACAAGACGAGGTGGAAGAATAGATCAAAGATAAACACTCAAATAAAACCAGAAGTAATAACTCCATCACAACAACTTCGGGCATGATGGCGGCATAGGTAATACATTTGTGCATGCTTTAGAACACCTCTGCTTCTAATCAATTTAGATGGACGGCTTCCTATCAACCCGTGTCCACAAATCAGCCACCCTCTTGCAATCACTCGGCCACCAATACAATGGAGCCCCGCAAAAAATCCCTTCTCCTTCAATCACGTGGCGGCTACCCCTACTCATGCCGTCTCCTCCTCGTGGTTGGCCTTGTTCTGATGGGCTGGCAGCCCACCCACTACTGGCGGCCCTCCTTACTTCCTGCAGCCTCATTTTTCAGCTCTCCAAGCCCTTGAGGGGTCGCCCTTGCAACCCTACTCTAGGACCGCCCCCTTCACCTCCTGTGGCGCCTCCCTCTTGAGCCAGCCTCCGTCCCTTACCTCCTTCAACCTTCATGCAACCCGTAGTCTTCCCTGTAATCTGTAGCTTTCGACCTTCCTCAACTTCATGCAATCCTCAGCCTTGCTCGCTCACCCTTGGCTACACCCTGCAGCGTCCAATCGTGGGTACCCAATCAACGGCCTTACACAGAGTCCTGACCCCTCATCACTGACGGGTCCAGCAATGGACGGCCCTGTATGTCATTCTTGGCCCTGCTCTGTGAGTAGGCAGCCTCCCCCTTTCTCAGGAGCCCTTCAAATCCGCTCCCGAATCCCCTCTACAGCTGGTTCCACCTTCAACTCCCTTCTCCTGCAGTGTCGCCCCTATGGCAGCGCTTTTTTCCTCGACCTTGACGGCACCCTTTTTGTCTGTCTGTAGCGCAACCCCTTGTTCCTCTCTGGCTTCAACCAGCCCGCCACCTATGGCGGCCCTTCCACCAACCTGCACCTGCTCTTTCTGCTGCTTTTTTGGTCCTCCTGTCTGTAGCGCTACCACCTGGTTTGATACTCGTGGGCTCCCAATCCCCCTTAGGTCGTCCTGCATGCAAATAACATTCACCACTAGCCGGGCTTCCCATGCAAACTCTAGTGGCGCTCTCTCTTCCGCATGCAGCGGCCCTCACGTCTTCGGCCTCCTTTCCTGCTATAGTGCCGCTGGTTTTCTTTTGGTCACAATATTCGATGGTAGAATCCTTTATTTAAGAGATGCCCAACCTGGCTCTCCTTCCCATGCCATCAACTGTTAATGGTCAAAAAACCTTACACATTTTCCCTGTTTGAATGTCCTTCAAACCCGGAGCTTCCACGTTCTAAAACTACTTGATACCTAGCTCCTTTTCATGCTGCTATAAAAGTACCATCACTCTGTCAAGTCAGGCCGATGATCATAAATAGGACTCCACATGAACTTTGAGCTTTGTCGAAATGAAGCCGGCATTTTGCGTACATTGGCACAATCTGATAGAGTTATCCACCAATCTCCAATACCTTTGAGCATCCCAACTAGTAGGGTGGAAAGCCATCCTTGCCCTTCTAAATGCCGCATCTAACATACCCATCAAATTAGGACTTGTTGAACCCTCCATCAAGCAGCTACTCAAGCATTGTGTCATCCACCTGCTAAGCCTCATGTACGTGCTTCCTGTATGTCCTTGGGTCGACAGTGTTTGGCTACACCATCGAGCAAAATTCAAAGACGCAGGTCTGCATCATCATATAAAGCAATATATAAAGGTGAGGATGGCCTTGAGCCCCTCACTTAGTCTCTTTGTGTAGTGTGTGTGTTGGTGTAAAGAGAGATTTGAGGGCTTTTCCTGGACACTTGCCTACTGTCTGAACATGGAGCTTGTGGAGAAAGATGGTGCTTCTCACATTCACATTTTGTAAAATTATTTCTTTACTGGTTTTTTTTCACACCAGACATTCTGGTTTTATATGGTATGCAGGGAAAGTTTTTAAAACTAAAGCAAGAAAGATGGTGTGGCTTGAGATTTAGCAGCCATGAGCAAACTATTCCATGAACTTACGTGCTTTCTCTCCATGAGCAAACTATTCCATGAACTTACGTGCTTTCTCTGGTCTTTTTTTGACGACGCAGATTAAAAAAAGAATAGTAGTTGACATAAATGTTTTTGATTCGTTTTGACTTTAGGCATAAAAGACACTTGGCCTGAGCAGATAAATGAGGATTGGAAGGAATGATGAAGGGCTTTTTCACATGATTTGTATTTTATGACTGTACGGGTGTAGGTATCTCCACACCAATGCTTTGACTAGCATTCACTCCGAAAATACCGGGATTTAGCCATCTTCTTGATGTACAAGCATAACTGGCATTAGGTCGTACCCATGCACTTCACAAGTAAGCATGGCAATAAGTCTGAGGCCTAGGTTTTGGGCTCATAGTTCTGTGTATTGACTCAATATTTTGGGCTCTTAGCTACGGGTTTAACTGGCATTAGGTCGTACCCATGCACTTCACAAGTAAGCATGGCAATAAGTCTGAGGCCTAGGTTTTGGGCTCGTAGTTCTGTGTACTGACTCAATATTTTGGGCTCTTAGCTACGGGTTTAAGCCGTTGATGCCAATAAAAAGTAGGATACACCAGCGGTGTATCTACGTACAAGCTGGCTATATTGGGATAACTGTAAAAGAAAGGGGGCCGGGTTCGATGAGCCCTTGTTGCATTTGATGCCTGGTTTTTGTTGGGTTGTTAGCCTAAGCATGGTGTCACATTGATGATGTATTGCACACTATGATTTGGGTCATATTGCATACCATGATGGAGGTGTTTTTGATAACGATGCCGTGACTGAACAAGACTGGATTTAATGGGTTTTTTTCACCTAAGGCATGGCTTATTTACACTTGTTTGTACATTTTGGTATTTTTTTGGTTACTCTTACTCAAACTAAATCTAGTGGATTTGTTTGGCTTGATATGCTTAGCCGAGTTTTTTTGCCAAAGCCAAACATTAGACAACTATTTGAGGTATAATACGATGTTTTTTTGAGAGTGGTATCTGATGCTAAGGACAAATTTACTATGTTTTGACTGATGATTTTAAAGATGGAGGTGGTAAGAGGTTTACTGCATACACTTGATTAGTCTAGGAGAATTGTTTGACTATGCATACACTTGATTAGTCTAGGAGAATTGTTTGACTAATCGTGCCATATTAAGTAGGAAAATGACAAACTTGCTATGTAAAATTTTGATGGTGTATGGTTGAGGAGTAGGCACAAAATAACTTTGAGCTAATGGTGGTGTTAAGTCACTTGGATAAGAAGGGGTGGTAGCCTTCTTATCAAAATGGTACATATGTAAATATCTATTTAAGATACATTAAAAAATTGGGATAAATAGAAACCATACTTATAATAAATACCATAATTCAAAGGGGTAATGGCCTTTTTTACAAGATTTAAAAAGATTTTTTTACAAAATTGAAATACATGTACACTTTGGACGTTTGTTTAAAGTAAACAAAGTTGTAGGTTGGACATGGATAACGACTAATATATTCCGTTTTGACACGTGTGAAACACATTCAAGACTAATGTATCTGTTGTCTTGATTGAATGGATGCAAGTGATGACTCTATCTTTTCTTGGAATTTTTTTGGCTTGAAGCAAATGTCTATCCATGATTATACTTGCTCCTCCTACTACTACTTCTTTAATGTGTCATTATCATTGTATACTAGAACGAGGCCTCATTCTTATAGGCCATGTAAAAAGATAATTCTAAAAATGAGTTGTTTTTGTACTAATCATTGCATTTTCTCTAAACCTAGCTGTCTTTTGAATGTTAAAGTTCATTTATGTCTTATTATATAAGTAAAAATAGCCACACACACACACACACACACTAAAGTACTGGTGATTGCTTGCTACAACCCTATTTCTCACCCCCTTCGGGTTCCCTCCCGCCTCCCCCCCCCAAATAGGCATTATAGAGCTCTATTGCTATGCCACTTACGCTATAATGGGGCAATGCCCTTGCTTAACCGAAGCGTGAAAATAAGACCATGCCATCATTATATGGGGAACGTGGCCCCTGCTACTCACTGACTATAGACCTCCCCAGGCGATGGCACTCGCAGGCCGAGAACGGGGCTCTCACAGTAGAGGGAGGCCGGGCGCATTCACTTCACCCACTCTGGAAGCGTGTAGGCCAACCTATTTAAACAGAGGTGAGGGCACACCTTGGCCCTCACTGAGCCTTGGATTGGGGTTTTTTCTCTCTCTGTTGTGTGTCGTTACTGTCTAAACTTGTTGAGCGATGGAGCTTGCTGCTCAAACATCACAGGTGCTGTGTTTGTTCTACCTTACTATCAGTTCCAGTTTGTTTCCGTTGTGGTACTATGCATGATTATGGTAATTAATATACTAGTTGTTATATATATTGTTGATTGGTCTTGATCACAGAACGATGCGCCGGGTATTTTTTTTGGGTCTTGAGACCTCGTTTGCACAAAAAGCGGTAGTGTCTTTGTCAAGCACATGCATGGACTGGTTTTTTTTTTTTCTACAGGATGTTGGGTTGGCTCTGTTGTAGCCACTATGAGTTGCAGGATGGGCTCTGTTTTAGCTGCTAAGGGTTATTTTATGGGCTTTGGTTTTTTCCGCTGCAGGTTTTTGCACTAATGGTTGACATATTGGCTCTGTTGTAGCCGCTACAGAACGTTAATCTATTGATTTTTTAACACGTTGCCTGTACGCATACTGGTTGTTACATGGGCTCTGTTCTTAGCCGCTGCAGCACGTTAATTTACTCTCTTTTTATTAAGTAGTATGGCATGTTGCATGATTTGTAGGATTGGAAGTTATTTATTTTAAAAAATGATCTTTGTTAGTTTGTCTTGACAAACTGCTATCACAACTGAGCTTAAGTCCAGTCTCGCCCTTGAAATTTCATATGAAACAACTGGTTGGGGTGTTATTGAATTCATCTAGTACCTTTGATTGTGGGATAAGTAAGGTATCTTACTCGAGCAGGGCCGGACACTACCGTTCTTTAAAGGTTGCTTATGACTTGTGGATATTTTGGGATTATAAAGGTAAGTATATGGCTAGTATTTTCGGCTTTGGTATAGCTTCCAAGGTATGGCTCGTAAAATGAGGTTCCACATTAAAAAGAGGGAGTCTTGCTACTCTGCTGACTGGTTATACTGGTGTCTTATTGGTTATAAAAACGAGGTAATCATCACCCTCATCTGATACCGTTGGTTGTCAAAAAGTAGTCATTAAATGATTAGGCATCTTGTACAGAAAAGGTCGGACATGAACTCTCTTTGTCTAAAGGGATACCAATGATACCATGGGATTTCTAATTTTGAAGGTAAGTATATGGTTGCTTTTTTGGGCTTAAGCATAGCTACCGAGATATGGCTCTTGAAATGGTTGGACTCTTGGTGGACTTCACCACTCAGATTAGAAAGTAGATTGTACCACTCATTTGTGAAGTAATAAGAAAAGACTGCTAACATACAAGTTCTAATAAATAACCTAGCTTGTCTAAAGTAATTAAAACCTATAAGATGGACATGGATAACAACTGATATGGTCCATTGATACCTGTAAAACAAATCCAAGGCTAACTGAATTGTTGTCTTGTTTGGATGGATGCAGGTAAGGACTCTATCGTATCTTGGAGGGTTTTCTTTTCTTTGGCAAGCTACCTACTTTAACGAAGCACTCACTTTTGTGGTTCTTTTACTACTTGTTTAACTGAAAAAGGATCTCTTTCCTACATCATTGTACCTAAATAATTCAAATACTGAGTTATTTTTGTACTTATCTGTTCATTGTTCCCTGGCCAGCTATCTTTTGAATGCAAAAATTCAATTATGTCTTATTAGTTAAGATTTAAACAGCTACACACACACACCCCCCCCCCCCCCCCCCCCCCCCCCCCCCCCCCCCCCCCGCCCTCTCTCCCCCCTTGGGTTAAGGTGGTGGCTGCCGCTTGAGCATCCTCTCATGATAACACAATGGTTACGATTCGTTTTGAATAATACTCCTCAAAACGTGTACGAGAACTGATATTTATAAACCACGTGAGGGGTTCCCCCTCACTTAGCCTTGGCATTTGTTTTTTCTATGTGTGAGCGCATAAAAAGTGAACGCTTCTGAGTGCTTGAACAACTACGTAATATCTTGCAATGGAGATGGTGGAACACAAGAACGCATCTCAGGTTGGTTAAAAGGCTATGTTTTTTTTTGCAATACCTTGAAAAGCATGCTTGAACTTAGTGGTTAATGGTGGTAACGTCCATTTATTGGTTTGATTAGCAGTTCGTCTACGTCATCTCTTTGACATGGGTTTGCGCCACTAATTACTTTCTCACTTGCATATTTTTTTCACCTTCTACCTTGATAAAAATCCCACATTAATGATGTTTTAGCTCATGGTTAAGGCTATTTTTGTACTAGCCATCTTGGCAGTGTATTCTTTTGGTTTCTGTCGAAAACTCTCTGTCCATGCTTCATGCTGCCAAAAAACTAGTGGGTTTAAAAATTTAGGTTGGTGTAGTTTACCCTTGAAAAGTAGATGGAGGTTTTGTACTACTGAACACCAAGGGATGACTCATTGTCTGATTGACTGCATACCATGATGTTACTCTTGTTTTTTCTAAAAACAGAAGGCCTTACCAAGCTACTAGTGTGGTAATGGGGTAACCTTTGATATTGTAGCATTTTTAACATAAGGATAACTTGACTAGATTGGCATACTAATTGTGGTATGGTAGATTCCATATAGGATTTGGCTTTGCCTAGCCAAGTTGGCTACCTTGAAGCTATTAATGGTATATATTTTTGGTTCTAAAGCTGTGGATTTGGAGACATTTTATGACTTATGGTACTTGGAAAAACAAGACAAAAGTTCGTTAAAAAATCAGGCAATATAATTTGAAAATATAAAAAATTGACCTATAGATTTCTTGGGGGATATGACACCAGGATCAAAAGGGGTCGTGGCCTTTTGATCTAGAATCATATGTATGCTATTACGTAAAATTTAAAAAATGAGGCTAGATAGAAACCATATCTATAAATACTTTCATAATTAAAAGAAAGATTCTCAAAACAGTAGAGAACTAGAATACATAAGCACTTTGGACAGTAGTTTTAAGTTAAAATATTATAAGTTGGACATCGATAACAACTGATATAGTCCATTAAACACATCCAAGGCTAACGTATCTGTTGTCTTGTTTGGATGGATGTAGGTGAGGACTCTATCCTTCCTTGGATTTTTTTGGCTTATTGAAAATGTCTATCCGTGACTTCATTGGCTCTTACTACTGTTTGGGAATTACTTCTTGTTAGCAACAAGCTAACATGGACACCATTTTTCGGAGTTCTCCTTGTAAAAGCAATTATTATTTTGATAAATCGAGAATATTGTAACTCCTGTTTTCTTGATAAACCTTGTAATTAATGAGCCGGGGCTACAAGCTTCCAGATTGTATCAACCATTCAATTCCGAGCTTTGGTAGAACTCCAGATTATTACTTTTGACCACCCAAAAACCTTGGTTAAGGTATAAAGCCAATTTTTGTAAGTTTTTTATAAGTTTTTGGATACGAAATACACAGCGTGAGCTAACGGCACTCACTTCTCTCCTTCTCGCGCTTCCTACTCCCTCTCTGGTTGTCACATTGCGAATGCGTTTGTTGCATTGCAACTGCAGGTAAGAGCTCTACGCATTGACGTAAGCCATTCACAGTATTTCGTAGCTGTTGGCGTCGCCGACCCGTGGCCTAATCTCATCATAGCTAGCAATTATTTACACTTTTAGAATGAAAACTAAGCATAGGCGGGGTATTGGGGCATCATTGCTAAGCATTTAGATGCATTCTGGGTTGAAAATGACTAGGTCAAAAATCCACTGCTGTTAATAATCGCGATTTTGGAACTTGACCTAAAATGGGATTTGAGACCATAGGCATGTGTGCTTAGGTCTTATAAAGTTGTCCTAGAAGTTTTGTTACGTTTGGATGTCATTTGATGCTGTAACGGATGTGATTTGCTTGCCGATGAGCGATTGGCTTTTGGTGATTTCAGTCACTTGAGTGTAGCTTGAGTTAGATGCGAGTTGTTAGTTGTTTTCCAAGAGATTGACAACCTCTTGTAGCCTCTATGCACTAGTCGAGTCAGCTTCGTCCCATGGTTTGAAAAATTAATTGTGGTTCTCGCTAATACTGCAATAAGATAGGATGGTGAGGTAAGACATGCGTCCCACATTTGGCGCCGCTGCCGGGGATGGAAGAGACCTAAACTAGCGAAAAACATGAGCATCTTGTGTAATTGTCCTTTAAATTCCTCTAGGTTCACTTAGAGTTCAAAACTCTCTTTTAGAAACCGCATAGCTTAAGATTGTCGTCTTTTGCTGTGTAGAGGTAGCTTGGAAGTAATCGTACTTGCTGAGTACCTTTAGGATTGTAGGATTGTAGCTTTATATTAGGATTTGGAGAATGATTGGTATACGAAACAAGTCTTAAGATCAAGACTCTAAAAAACACAAGAAAACGAGTGTTTGTGGACACTTTCCACAACCCCATTGCATGAGAAACTAGGAGTAGAGTAAGTAGGATCTAAGGTGGATTTCATAGCATTGCTCTTTCTGAAAGAATCAAGTGTGAGTTGTTATGTAAGGTTGTAGAATTTCAGGTCTACGGCTAAAAATAGCACGAAAAGACTCAAATTCACTCAATCCAACTGGGGAGTAAGCCTAAGAGTTGTGTGAACCAGTGGATAAGCTCAAGGACACTTCAAGGTAAAAATTTCAAGAATTTGATCAAAACTCAGATTATTTACTTTTTCTTGACTTTTTAGGCCAAACTAAGTTTTGACTTGATTCATATGCTTAAAACACATCATAAAAGGACTGTCCTTGAGAAAATTTCAAATTTCAAGCCTCAAGTTAATAATCGCGATTATTAACTTTTTACTTTAATTTGGCCAAGGCTTATACTATTAACTCATTGCATGTGTACAAACAACTTTTGTAAAGGCCCAAGAGATTCGGATCACTAAACTGGCAAAAAACTGGGTGAAAACTAAAGTTTGTGTTGACCTTTTGAATCTTGAGTGTGAATAGAGGAAAAATTTATCCAAACTTGTTGAAAGTTAATTCATAGGCTTATATTGATGTGATAAACATGTGTATATGCTCAGTTGACCAAAAAATTGCAAGAATTTGACAAAAGTAAATAATCGCAATTATTCACATCTGCCGTGTTTTTGAACTTTTTTGACCAAGTTGGCATACCACTAGCTTTACCATGTTTTAATAAGTCCAAATACCAAATTTGATAAAATTTGGATCACTCAAGTGAAAACTGTGACAAAAATTGCAAAGTTAGTTTGCGGACAGATAATTGATGACCATTTGACCAAAAATTGTCCAAACTTGATGAAAATTGGCTAGTGATGTTAACATGAGGTGCTTAATAGATCTGTGTCAAAGTTGGGACAAAAATTTGCAAAAAATTATCAAAAGTAAATAATAGTGATTATTTACATTTGCTTCAAAACTTGGTGATTTTGCAAATTTGAGTATACCACAAGGTCAAGCACATCAATTGGACCCCACAAATCAATTTTGGTGAAATTTGGACCACAAAAGTGAGACTTAAGCCAGATTCTCGAAATCAGAGTCGACGGACATGGAATAGTGGGTAAACTTGATCAAAGTTTGTCCAAACTTGATGAAACTTGCCCAAGGGCTTTAACAAGTTATATACTTGCCAGACCAATCCAGAAAGTGCAAAAAAGTGACAAAAGTAAATAATCGCGATTATTTACTTTTGCTATCCAGCGACTTCAAATTTGACTTTTGGGCTTATACAGTATTAGACCAGTATAAAATAAGGCCACTGGGAAATTTTGGGTTCAATTGGATCAAAATTGGTACAGATACACTTAATTTATAGATTGCAGATTAAACCTTTGATTTTGCTAAGCTGAATCTGAAAGTCAAAATTTCAACTTCCATAGCACGAATTGAAATAAAATACAGAGACCAATCACTGGAGTTCTCAAGAGCTCTACTGTCCTTATAGAAAAATAGCTAATTTGATAAATTTTGTACAGGAATTAGGTTGTAGAGGAGGAATCGGTGCCTTGACAGGAAGTTGTAATTGAGTCAATTGAAAATTGACTACAAGTCAATCTAAGGTGAGTACTGTATCCAAGGCTTCATAAGTCTATATGAACCTTACATCCGGTCGTGTAATAGGAAATCAAAGCCTATTTGGAGAAAACACTAGTAGAGTATCCACTGAAGAAAGCGTAAATCAAGGCAATTTCTTGCACACAATTCCTGAGGAAGTCTCGGACACTTTTTTAGATTCAACATCCGAAATGTCTTCTTACTCGACTCACTCGAAAACCGGAACAACAATGCGCTACAAGCATATACTCTCTTTTTACAAGACTAATCGTCATGGAGCCCATATTTACTTGGATCCTAATGAAGAGTATGCTATTCGGCATTGATGATCATGGCATTGATGATCATGGTTCAAAGAAGAAGTTAGGGCCAAGAAGCAAGGAAAAATGTACATGGATCGAAACGGAACTCAATATGTACAGGTTGAAAATCCTCATGTGATAGACAAATGGGGGTTAGAAGTAAACACTATAATCCCATATATGTCAGCAAAAGAAGGACCACCAACTTTGAAATTTGAGGGATACGATTAAGTAGACATGAAGCCCTTGAAACGACTTAGTACGGATAACCCTAGGATCGGAGTCTATTTTTGGGAAGATAGAAACATAAAAGATCTTTTGTGGACTTCTCATGCTAGACTAGGACAATTAACGGCCATGAAGATCATCTATATCTTCACAATCAAAGATAAGCGATCTGCGGAGCTACCAACTTACTTGTTTAGGGATTGTTATAACAACAACTTTGTTATGATGACTCCTGAAGAGGTAGAACAAACCAAATACTAGGGGTATTCCATACGGGATTGGATATTGGGTCAAGGACCAAAAACCACTCCAAGAGACGAACATTGTGAGAGATCATCTACGAGTAATGTGAAGAAACCAGAAACCACCTCATCACGGAGAAAAATGGGTGACACTAAGACCAGCCCAGGGCTACATGAGTCACTATTTCCGACAAACTGGTTTGAAGGACTCGGAACAAGACCAACTCCTAGAAGACCTGGACTTGAACCAAATAGACGTGTCAGACCAGCTGATTTCCAAAAATCGGTCAAAAAATATAGTGGATCAGGGGATCCATATGACCACTTAGCAAGCTTTAAGCAAGTGCTAAGAGTAGAGCGTATATTCGACTTCCATACTCAATTCAAGGGCTTTGGAATGACATTAGAAGGAAAAGCTTTGACATGGTTCCAAAACATTCCACCAAGGTCAATCATGGATTTGAATACATGAGCTCAAGGATTTGTAGCTGCTTGTTCTAAAACGAGGATTAAACATAATACGGTAGCTCAAATCTACAGCTTTAAACAGAAACATGATGAGTCTGTTAGGGATTGTGCAACTCGAATGAAACAATACATTGAAAGATGACCAGAGATGGAGATACCTGCAGAGGAGCGACTTGTTTCATTGTTTCTGGAGGGACTGCTAAACAAAGAACTTCATGCTATACTCTATAGTAAAAAGCATACAACCCTAGAGGTGTGTGTGTCTGATGCTATCGACCTAGGAGACAATTGTGAGATATTTAATGAAGAGGATGTCCCTAAGGATAACCAAGAGAGAAGATTGCATCCACCAAACCCGCACAAGTGCGAACGGTTGTTGCGGCACCACTCCCAGCCATAGAAGATATGCTAAAAAGGATGAATGACATGATGAACAATATGCAAAAAACACTTATGAGAGGACCAAGACAGGGGATATCCCCACAAGGACAACCAATTAGGCCACAAAAATGGTGTGCAATCGAGGGTTAATGGACCAACCACGAGTCCCACTAGTGCTACTTCAGACCAAAGTATGATGGGAATGTTCAGTACGTGCCCATGAGGCCACAAGGACAACCCATGTACAGATATCATCCTAATATGGCTCAAGCTCAAAGACCACCAATGGGTATGGAGAGACCTCAACCTGTGTTGGGACAAAAACCTCCTTATCCAGGACATAATGCGGTTCGTGTAAAGCACATGCACTCAGAAGGAGTCATAGATGAGCAAGCATTAGTGCGTGTTACACCCTATGCAGAGCCTAGTCCATCTACAATAATGGTAGAGGGAGATTGGTATATTCCACACCCACCACCAACGGAGGAAACCATGACTTATGCTCCACCAGAGCTCGCACCAATGTATTATGTAGCTAATCAAGGTGTCAGACCTGCTATGGGAAGACCTATGATGAAGCCCATAATAGGAAACTGTCATAACTGTGGTGCTGATGACCATTGGAAGAACGAATGTCCAGAGCCTGACAAAAACCTCAAACGAATAGAAGACTATTGCATACAATGTTGCAAAAAAGGAGGACACTTTTTGGAAGATTGTCCTAAGAATCCTTTGAACAAGGGAAAAACTGTAGTCAACGTAGTCCAAGTGATGCCTAGTAGCTCATCACAGAGCGAACCGATTGTTCCAATCAAGGTAATCACTAGAGCACAGGCAAAGAAAAAGAAACACAATTCCTTTGATGATTCGGAGAACACAAAAGTTTCTTCTCAAAGAATCAAAAGGAGCAGAAGCAAAAGATATGAGATGAGAAAACAAAAACAACGGGTTGAAAACGAAGAGAAAGAAAAAATTATAGCCCAGGATAAGTTGAAAGAAACTGGCAGTGAATTTAAGGAAACAACTGTGAAATCTGGAGGATCCATTCTGGTTGATAAAATTTTTGAGTCTATCAATGCTGCCTTGGAAGCCTACCAAGCAGGGCTTAGAGCAAGCCAAAACATGGAAAACAAATGGAAAAACTATCCATCTCCAGAAATGGAAGCAGCTAAGGTGGAAGCTTAACAAAATTTGGTAAGAATCATGCAGGAAATGTTGGATAAACAGAAACCTAAGCTTGAAAGTATTGCAAAATCGGAAGAGCGGGCGGTAGAAGAAACGAAAGAAAAATCCGATGTGGTGGCCGAACCCCACCTTGAAACAAATGAACCAGAGCTCATGGTGCCGGACAGTGAAGATGCCTTAGACGGAATTCCATTCGTGGAGGAAGACTGGCCAGGACACTTATGGGAAAAGGTAAGGGAGATCAATGATGGGAGCCTAACTTTAAAGTCAGCTCCTATAGAGGAAGTCTGGTTGGATAACCTACCATGTGATATAAACATGGATATACAATCCTTGTACGGGGATTGCGGGTCAGAGGCTTCAGGAATATCTAAACCGATGACATTAAAAACATTACCTTCTTACTTGGGAGATAACGAAGATGAATCCATCATTTGTAAGACCACTCAAGTAAAAAGACCCAAACAGACCCTAGAAGTAGACAACATTCATTCAATCATGTCTACACCTATACAATGCACTCTTACCTTGGGAGAACTGTTGAAACTTAGGCCATACTTATGGAATGATTTACAGAAAACCCTAGAAAAGGTGGGGATAACGGGGTTAACCTCTAAGAATCTGGGAAACTCAAAAAATGAAACAAAATACAAAGAGATACAATCAGTTCCTATGAACAAGGTCGGAGAATATTATGAAGGGGAAGAAGGAAACACTACCCTCCCAGTGAAATATAATGACATTGAAACCATGGAAATACTGGATAGTGGAGCTGGCATAGCCATAGCCACTAAAGCAGTATGGGAATCCTGGGGACAGCCAGCCATTAGACAAACGTGAATGAAATTGCAGTTGGCTGACGGACACATTGAAAGACCGCTAGGGTTGCTAGAAAAAGTGATAGTCAACTCCTGTGGAATTTAATATCAACACACTCTTGCCATAGTAGACTTTGGGAAAAAACTCAACTATGAAATCATATTGGGAAGACCTTTCATGCGACAGGTACAACTTATCCAAGATTGGGGAAACGACTATCTGTACTTAAAGGAGGTGGGATCTATAACAAGGGTCAATCTAAAGAACCACACCTATAGAGACGTCTTGAAAACACCCATCCAAGAGTTTGATTTAGTTTCTCGGTTGAAACTAAACTTCCATCTTGGCTAAACAAAGACACTCCTATTTGGATGTGCGGAGCTTCAGAAAATGGAAGCTTGATACGAGAGGAATGTATCCTAGAAAGGGACTGTACAGACGAAGCCTACATACCTGAACCCTTCCCAGAGCATTTATTCGAACCATTTGAGTGGACTCAAATCTTAGTGACAATGGATGTATGTGTGAATACGTCTATGCCTACTCAATTTTGCAATGAGGATGGCTATGACATAATTCCCATCCAAATGATGTCAGTCCTTAACATCGAGAAAAACAAGGATGAGGAAAGAAAGGACTTGATGAAAGCTTAACAAGTCTTTTCTAACCTCTATTACGATGCAACTGATAAGTTGGATGAACACTCAGATACCTCCGAAGATTCGGGATCCAAAAAAGAACATACGAGAGCTCAACTACTCTTAAGGGGAAGGGATGAAAAGTTTTTTGACTTTCGAAACCAAAAATTAAGAAGACAAAAATGGTATAGAAGAACGAGGGACACTAAAATTGTGAAAGCACAACCTATGCCATCAGTCTCCAGTAAAACACAATTCCTGATGCAGCTAGATGCTAAAGATTGTGTCAAGGACAAAATAACTGGCAGATATCCTTCGAACGGAAACTCAAAAATATCTCAGACATCGAGAATAACAAGGAAGGGTACTCAAGAAGAACATCAGGATAAAAAACCACTCATGACCAGAGTCGAGCGGAAAAAGAAATATCAAGAGTTGAAAAAAGCTCTAAAGGAGATATACACCATCGAAATGGAAACCACGGAAGAGGATATACACCATCGAAATGGAAACCACGGAAGAGGATGGGAAGGATGTAATGCATGTTCCATCCCATTACAAAAAGTATACTCTCCAAGATCGGAAAATCATAATCGAACAACCTATTAGGAAACTACAGAAACAAGGCGAGTCTTACGAAGGACCTGAAAACGCTAAAAGGGTAGACTTGGCTGAACTAGGAGAAGAGCCTAGGCCGGATTACATTGCAAATGACCTAACAGAAGAAGAAGAAAAGCTTTTGTTAAGTTTGCTGAAGGAATATCGGGATATCTTTGCTTGGTCTTACAAAGATCTCAAGGGTGTTGATCCAGAAATCTGCCAACATACCATACCCATGAGAGATGATGCGAAACCAAGTAGACAGAGACCATACACTTATAACGAAACATTTGCCAGAAAGATAAGAAGAGATTGAAAAACTAAAGGAATATGAATTCAGTTACGAAATTGAACACACTGATTGGGTGTCCCCAATTGTGGTAGTACCAAAGAAGAATGGGAAATTACGAGTGCGTTAATCTCAAAAAAGTTAATGCAGCTACCATTAGAGACAACTTTCCTCTTCTGATAACGGAGAACGTTTTAGAACGAGTGGCAGGAAAAGAAGCTTAGAGATTCTTAGATGGCTGCTTTTGCAACAGAATGGGGTATATTTGCCTATCGGGTTATGCCGTTTGGGTTAACTAATGCTCCAGCCACATTTCAAAGATTGATGAGCCATGCTTTCAAAGAGTATCTTTGGAAATTTGGAAGTATACATGGATGATTTATGCATACATTCGTCAATCCAAGCTAATCATTTTGAACACCTCAAAAAGGTATTCGAGAATTGTAGACTTTACAGGATTTGCTTAAACCAAGAAAAGTGCACATTCATGGGAAGACAAGGGAAAATTCTTGGACATATAGTGTCGAAAAATGGCATAGCTATTGATATTGAAAAGATTCATGTCATTGCTGATTTGCCTAGACCAACAACAGTCAAAGGGGTACAAGCCTTCATGGGACATTGTGGATATTACCGATGGTTCATCTACATTGTGGATATTACCGATGGTTCTTCTCGAATTTGATTTCACTGTGGTTGTTAAAAAAGGCACTACACATCAACGAGCAGATCATTTGTCCAGGATTGTTTCAGGGGAATCACCTAAAGGGGTAGATGATGATCTACCAGATGCCTATTTGTTCTCCGTGGAAATGATACCTAGATGTGCGGAAAAAATTCTGTCATTAATGACAATAGCTCAAGTGGATTCACCACTTCCTATCACAGTTGATTTAATCGAGCAATCGGCTACGTATCAATTACTAGCTGAGAGGCTATATAAAAGAAATCGAGACAGAATATTGCTTTTATGCATTAATCCTGAAGAAAGAGATCAATACGTAAGTCAAGCACATGTTACCATAGTAGGACTTCACTTTGCGGAAGACCAAACTATGCAACGAATCTTAAGACTTGGAGTATTTTTGGCTGACTATGAGGAGAGATGTTTGATCTTTTGTAAGAGATTGTCCTCAATGTCAGAAACAAAAACCATTCCTCATGTAACATTGTTTTAAATGTCACATGTTCCTAAGTGGAGTAACTATCTGGTTACTTACTTATCGAGCCAAACATTTCCTGAGGATACGAGTAAACGCCGTCAAAGAGAAATTGAAACGGAAGCAAGAGACTATGCTCTTATTGGGAACCAATTGTATCGGAGAGGTAAGGATCAACATTTGCGTCTTTGTGCAAATGAAAACGAGTATATTCCGATTATAGAACAAGCACATGTTGGATTAGTTGGAGGTCACTTTTCTAGTGAGACCACCGCAAGAGCAATCTTGATGGCAGGCATATGGTGGCCGACACTTTTTGTAGATGCCAAAGAATATGTTCGAACGTGTGATGCTTGTCAACGAGCAAAAATTCCAACACGGGTAGACAGTATGCCCTTAAGACCAATGATGGGGCCTAGAGCCTTCGCAAAATGGGGTATAGATTTTGTTGGACCGATATAGCCACCTGCTTATAGAACCCAAGCTCAATATATCATTGTAGCTACGGACTATTTGACTAAATGGGCCGAGGCTAAAGCGACTCAAAAGAATGATGCCAGAACCACTGCTGCATTCTTATATGAGTATGTATTCGTAAGGTATGGACTGCCAATAGAGATTGTCAGTGATCGGAGAACTCATTTCCTCAACGAGGTAATAGAGTATTTGCTTAATGAGTTTATGATTATCCATAACAAATTAGCTCCATGCAGCTCTATGGGCTTATCGAGTTTCATTCAAAACATCTTTAAATGCTACACCCTTTAACCTTGTTTATGGTCTTGATGCCATACTGCCAATAGAATTTATATTGCCGACCTTAAGGGTAGCACAGACTCTTGAGTGGACTGGACATGAATTGTTAGAAAGACTTGAAGATTTGGAAAAGCTAAACGAGCAAAAGCTAACTAATGTAGCTCATATCTATGCACAAAAGAGGAAACAAAAACAGTTTTTTGATTCCCACTTAATCACCAAAATTTTCAAGAAAGAAGACTTAGTTCTAGTCTATTCCCTTAAGCAACACATTCCCAAGTTTAAGAAAAAGGGAAATGGACCATTTATCATTGAAGATGTATCCCCAAGTGGAGCAGTAAAATTGTCAACCATAGAGGGTGAACCAATGGCTAATTGGATTAATGGATGTCGTTTAAAGAAATACAATTTTCCACTAACCAATGAATTGCTAGAGAGAATGCATGCAGCCAAACAAAGGAATATGAAGCGACAACAAGTTATTGATGAAGCCCAAGAGGAAGCTAGACTTCAGGTGCTCAAGCGTAAAGTTGCTCTCAAGAATCAACAGATACCGATTCCCATCAACACTTTGGAACTAGATGATGGACAATGTGAATTACCTAAAGACAATGTTTCAACAGATGACAACTGGTTAGATGGAATGGATCTGCGCATCAAAGTACAACTCAATAATCATAGCACCAATGCTTTGGTAGACACAAGAGCTTGAGTGAATGCAATCAGTTATTCCACATACAAGAAAGCAACAAGTCAAGCATTGACTGCAGGAATAACGACAATCAAAGGATGCAACAAGAATCCGACTCCAACATTGGGGGTGGTCAACTTGAACATGGTAGGAAATGGATGTTCATGTCCGCATCAATTTGTATGCTTGCCAGATGAACACATGAATGAGACGATGATTCTTGGTATTCCTTGGATGCGAACATACAAAGCAGTACCAGATTGGGATACGAATCAGCTAAAGCTATCACTTAAAGGAGGGCAATTCATTGTTCCCATTGCACCAAGCAAAGAGGAATGGAAAAGATGCAATTAGAGGACCAATCCACAAAGCAAATCTTCTCCATCCCCTCGACAAACAAATGCTACAAGTAGCATGCAAGGAGTCAGACAAATTTGGGTACCAAAAGCACAACTTGTGGATAAACCAAATCAGATCTGGGTGCCTAAAACTTCACCAAAGAATCTAGCATCTATGATAATGGAACCTAACATGAAAAAGGTTTGGAAGAAAAAGGAGCACTTATCTTCTCCACACAACGTGAAACCAATCAAATAGTGGCGAGTTAAGTCTCAACAGATTCTCAAAAACCAGGCACACCAAGCAGACCGAGCTACCAATGGTGAGAAAAAGCTCGACAACCGTCTAAAGTGCTCCCAACAGCTCAAGCAATCAGCGTGCTTAAACACCTTGATGGTACTATCAAACAGAGAGCACAAAGGCTACAAGATTTTCTCTTTGGAAGACACCAGCAACAAACCTCGACATCGGAAACCCTTGAGTTATTTACTCAAGACCCAACTCTTGCACAATATATTGAGTTGAATTGCATTGATCTTCATATCATGGTAGAGCCAATCACGGCTATGCATAGACACAATTGTTCAACCCATGCACATAGTCGTCCCGGAGACCGCCATCTAGGAGGGGTGGAAGGATACTACTAAATACTAAGTAATTAAGGGCAATGTTTGAAGAGGGAGGAAAACGTTTTATGTTAACGTGTGATTTTTTGCAAAACTACCTAATAATGCCCTTATAATTCATCAACAAGGAAAAATTCACTGATAATATCTTCCCGATGAGTGTAAATAGTATATATACTATAAGAAAATCATAAAAAATAGTCCTTTTTTGGGAATTTTCATCATTTTTGCTAGTAGGAAGGCTTAAAAATGGAGAAATCCAACAAAAAATAATAAAGCTGTGTTTTTCAAGGGATTTTCTTAATTATTGGACTTTCACTTTGCTTTTCTAGAGCATTTTTCTATTTTCTTTGATTTTTCCAATAAAAAGATAAAAAATTAATAATAATTAGCAGGAAAGCTCAGATGGAAAAATGGACGACACGATGGTGATCAGAAAGACAAAGGCGGACAAGCACAAAAATTTTCAACAAAATCAGAAGATGGAAGCGGGAAGCCTAAATTAGGCGGCCAAGCCTAGTTCTACAAAATTTTTGCAAAATGAGCTACAGGAATCCGATTTGGGAAATTTTTGAGCATAACATAGATTTCACGGCCTAATAGGACTAATGGGGGAATCTGGGGAAATTTGGTTCGGGAAGTCCGGGTATAGATAGCCAGAGTAGGCTAAAACCACCTCATTTCCACTTGGAGCTTTGCAGAGAGGGCATTTCGGCTTCTTTCGCGCGTCATTTCCGGAGCCTACAGTTGACCTTTTTCAACGCTATCTCACACGAGAGATGAGGGGTAAGTTCCTTACTAATCAATGATGCATTTTGTACGGCCGGTAGCTAGTCTAAAGCCCTAGAAAAAAATCTAGAAGCCGAGCAGTGCACGAATCGATCTCATCCACAAGCAGGTGGAAGAGCTAGCCCGTCTGTACCACCAACATTTCCATTTCCTGGAAAAAAGGCCACCAAGGTACACGACACCAAATCACGCCGTGGCCACAACTTTTACACAAGTTCTGAAGTCAACCATCAGACAACCTGTGGACCACACGCAATATGTGTTTACAACATTGAAGGCCACCAAGAAGGAGGGAAATATAACCTACTTGGGCGCACCTGAAGTCTTGACCAGAATAGCCTATCATGCCATCGGCATGGCTGACAACCTACCACCTGCCCTGGATCAGAACACATGGATCTTGGTAGCTCCATCCTCTCCAAGATCTGCAAGATCTGGTAAGTGATCATGTAAATCAGGTGATGAATCCGATGACATTTCATCCGAGCAGCATAGCAGTGAAAGCTCTGACAACGAAGAAAAAAGAGCTACGAGGGAAGAGATGAAGAGGAAAGCAGTGGCTGCCTATCAAGAGGAGCCAGCTCAAAAGAAAGCGAGATTTGAAAGAGAAAAATAGGCGTATCAGCGCACTAGGCAAGCGCAGGGAAAAGAGGGTACCTACCGGCTTGAAGGGACCTCGAACAAAACATCATTCAAGGAAAGAGGCCGAGGATCCCAAGGATCATTTAGAGAGAATCTACCAAGAGGCAGAGGCCTTGAGGCTGAAAGAGGCAGAAGAAGCGGCCAAGAAAGCTGAGGAAGCAGCAACTCAAGTGCAAGGCCAGGCATCTCCCCGACCCACCTCACCGCCACCGGACCAGCCCATGCCCACTCCACCATCTTCACCACCAGGCCAAGAGACTACTGAAGAGGGCGAGAGTGACAAGGAAAAAGAGTCTGATTTCACCCACCAAATGGAAGCTACACAACAAACTGACCACGCCGAGCAACATGAAGAAAAGGAAGCTAAACCAACATCAGAACAAACAGCCGAGGAAACTCACAAGCTGGCAGATGAAACCGATAAAGAGGAAGATAAAGAAAAGGAGCAAACCACTACACATGAGGAAGTAACCAAAACTGAGAAGGTGGAAAGACCTGCAACCGTGAAAACGGAAAGGGTTGAGACCACACAAGTTGTTTCCGCTCAGCCAAAAACTGCCGAGGTTTCAAAACCTCAGGATGACCAGGAAGTAACCACCTCTATAGAAACACCAGCAATAACAACACAGCAAGAAGCAACACAAGAGGCTGCTGGCACATCTGAACTAGCAAGACAAGAGGAGTGGCAGTCCAATGATGAAGTCATTCTACAAGTGAACGAGTATGCAAGGTAGATGCAAATTATGACAGAGAAACTCTGCTCAGCAGCCTTTAACCGCAGTACTAAATCCAGAGAATTAGAAATGGTCATCGATGCTCTTCAAGGCGAGCTTGATGATAGAATGACTACTATTACAGATCTCTAAAGGCAAGTACAAGAGCTCAAGACTGAAGCAGAACAACATCAAATAGCAAGAGACAGCCAACAGAAGGAAATGGAGGAGTTGGGTGACCTCTTGACTAAGCTATCTGATGCCAGCAAAGTGAAAGATGAGCAGTTGACCGTAGTGAGAAATGAACTTCTCATCACCTCTCTGTTCGCTCAAAAGATTCAAGTACAATTAGATGTAGGAAACGCATCACTGTAGTATTCAGAACAAAGGATTAATGATCAGGCCCCTTTCTTGCGGCAATTAAGAGAAAATCCAGGCGTGGCCTTGATCAAGGGAACACATGAGGTGTATAAAGCACTTGAAAAAACAAACAGAGATTTAGAGCTGGAGTTGAAGCTGGAGCAGTTACAACGCAGAGACCTGGCGCTCATGCAGGTCCAAAGAGAGGAGGAGCTCCTTAAAGAGATTCCATAATTGAAAAGAGTAAACCAACTCCTCAGAGATGGAAAGCCAGATGTACAGGAGGAGGAAGGCACTTCAGAGCCACCCCAAGTGGAAATCCCCTCGGTGTCATTTGCTGACTTTGAGGCGCAGTCTACAATAGAGTCGACTGGGGGAGAAGATTTTAAAATCCAAGTCACAGAGGAAGACACAGTGCCGATGGTCCAGCTGTCAAAGACTGAAGAAGATGTACTAAAGGAGAAGATCACCTTGGAGGTAGATGAGAAGTGGAAGGCAGCTATGGATTGGGGGTTGAGAGTTTTACACTCTGTCATTGTCACACAACTCATTCCCAATCAAATCAATGCTCAATGGCACCAACAATGCCTGCCATACCCTCTCATCAAGGTTGAACTCTTACAGGTAAAGGAAAGATTATACCGAGATATGCAAGAAGATGGTGCTGATCAAGACCACCCGAAGTGGCGGCTAAGCTGGTTGAACAAGAATCCAAGATACTTGATTCTATTCACGAGAGCACCTGTGGCCATACAAAAAGATCCAACATTTTGTCCGGTACCTCGAGTAAGGACATGGCAAGCACACGAAGCACTGCAGAAAAAGAGGCCAACATGGATGAACTTTCCCAGGCTGCCAGCTCCCGAGAGAGGTCAAGCAACAGAAGAATACATGGTGAAAACCCTAACGGGCGCCATGACATTCTTCAAAAGTCTGCCAGATCTCTCCTGCACAATGCTCTACAAAATCCACAGGATGCTACTTACTTGCATACAAGTCTTCAATGATCCTGAGCAGACAGGAGCCCCATGGCTCTCATTTTTGGAAGGAAACAAAGGCCTCTGCTATAATCTAAGTGGGTATCCCTCAGAGGAAGTTCTTTATGGCTTTTACGCCAGATGCATGTTTCCGCCTCGCACAATATGCTAGCTTTTGAGGAGGCCTTCTACACTGGCTTTTTCACTTGGCGAACGAAGATATTTGCACCGGTGATAAGAAACCTCACAGCCAAATTTGTAGGCTACTCGGCAGTAGAACTCAAAAAAAAAGTCACCATCCAGTTTTTGCAAGTGTCAGACAAAGAACACAAAATCAGATATGAAAAAGCACTGGAAGCACTGAAGGACCGTCTCGCCCGCCGTCAACCTGAAGACTACTTCAGCCCATAAAGCTGTGTCAAGGGACAACACAAGCGAGGAGGGGGGGAATGCTAGCAGCAAGCTAATGTGGACACCATTTTTCGGAGTTCTCCTTGTAAAAACAAATATTATTTTGATAAATCGGGAATATTGTAACTCCTATTTTCTTGATAAACCTTGTAATTAATGAGCCGGGGCTACAAGCTTCCAGATTGTATCAGCCATTCAATTCCCAGCTTTGGTAGAACTCCAGATTATTACTTTTGACCACCCAAAAACCTTGGCTAAGGTATAAAAGCCAATTTTTGTAAGTTTTTTATAAGTTTTTGGATAAGAAATACACAGCGTGAGCTAACGATGCTCATTTCTCTCCTTCTCGTGCTTCCTACTCCCTCTCCGGTTGTCACATTGCGAATGCGTTTGTTGCATTGCAACCGTAGGTAAGAGCTCTACGCATTGACGTAAGCCGTTCACAGTATTTCGTAGCTTTTGGTGTCGCCGACTCGCTGCCTAATCTCATGATAGCTAGGAATTTACACTTTTAGAACGAAAACTAAGCATAGGCGGGGTATTGGGGCATCATTCCTAAGCATTTAGATGCATTATGGGTCGAAAACAACTAGGTCAAAAATCCACTGCTGTTAATAATCGCGATTTTGAAACTTGACCTAAAGTGGGATTTGAGACTATAGGCATGCGTGCTTAGGTCTTCTAAACTTTTCCTAGAAGTTTCGTTACATTTGGATGTCATTTGATGCTATAATGGATGTGATTTGCTTGCCGATGAGCGATTGGCTTTTGGTGATTTCAGTCACTTGAGTGTAGCTTGAGTTAGATGCGAGTTGTTAGTTTTTTTCCAAGATATTGACAACCTCTTGTAGCCTCTATGCACTAGTCGAGTTAGCTTCGTCCGATGGTTTGACAAATTAATCGTGCGGGAATATTGTAACTCCTGTTTTCTTGATAAACCTTGTAATTAATGAGCCGGGGCTATAAGCTTCCAAATTGTATCAGCCATTCAATTCCCAACTTTGGTAGAACTCCAGATTATTACTTTTGAGCACCCAAAAACCTTGGCTAAGGTATAAAAGCCAATTTTTGTAAGTTTTTTATAAGTTTTTGGATAAGAAATACACAGTGTGAGCTAACGACGCTCATTTCTCTCCTTCTTGTGCTTCCTACTCCGTCTCCGGTTGTCACATTGCGAATGCATTTGTTGCATTGCAACCGTAGGTAAGAGCTCTACGCATTGACGTAAGCCGTTCACAGTATTTCGTAGCTTTTGGTGTCGCCGAATCGCGGCCTAATCTCATGATAACTAGGAATTTACACTTTTAGAACAAAAACTAAGCATAGGCGGGGTATTGGGGCATCATTGCTAAGCATTTAGATGCATTATGGGTCGAAAACAACTAGGTCAAAAATCCACTGCTGTTAATAATCGCGATTTTGAAACTTGACCTAAAGTGGGATTTGAGACCATAGGCATGCGTGCTTAGGTCTTCTAAACTTTTCCTAGAAGTTTCGTTACATTTGGATGTCATTTGATGCTATAATGGATGTGATTTGCTTGCCGATGAGCGATTGGCTTTTGGTGATTTCAGTCACTTGAGTGTAGCTTGAGTTAGATGCGAGTTGTTAGTTGTTTTCTAAGAGATTGACAACCTCTTGTAGCCTCTATGTAGTAGTCGAATCAGCTTCGTCCCATGGTTTGACAAATTAATCATGGTTCTCACTAATATTGCAACAAGATAGGATGGTGAGGTAAGACATGCGTCCCACACTTCTTTGATCGATTATTATATTTTTACATCAGAATGAGATCTCATTCTTATAGCCATGTAAAAGGATAATTCTAAGATTGACTTGTTTTAGTACTAATGATTGCTATTTTTCTATTTTGAGCGTAAAAGTTCATTTATGTCTTATTATATAAGTGAAATAGCTACACATATCCTATACACAAGGTTTTTCCAGCTCTTTGGGAAAACCAAGACGCTGGCTTTGGAAACTAGCTTGAATCATAGTTCTAAGTTGGACCCACTGTTTATAACTCCTTTTTGGGTTGGCTGGTGCTAGGTTGTCCCTCTTAGGCTATCACTCTGGATACCTACTCACGGCTATTATAGCCTCTGACTTTGCAGGTTTAAGGAGTGCAGGTCCAACCTACAATACTAATCATAATTTTCTATTAGCTTTCAGGATCACATACATGCCAAAGGATAAGAGTATATGAAGATGTGTCTTGTATAAAGAAGTTTTGTTCATCCTTTACATCACATATTGTCACCTTTACACTTGGACATACTTCATACAATTCACTGACGGATTGTTTGCCACTTTGACCATCCAACCATGTTAATTTGTGTCCATTGGACATTTACATTTGCTGTAAAGACTTTTTGACATTCTATTTATTTTAGAACCATGGTCAATGAGGGCAAAAAATGGTTCTTCAAGATAACCTACCTTGACCAATGTCTTTGCAGTAGCCTGCGCCCAATGGATTCTAGAAAAGTGGCTCCTCGAATGCTTTGAGGTTCTTCCCTACATCATCATGTTTTACTTGTCTTATATTCCATAAAGATTGGTAGCATCCTACCATAGCTTCATCACCTTATTTAAATTGACTAATTGCATGAAAATGATCCACGACCCAAAGAAGCATACAAGGATTTTAGAACAAATTAGGTTTTACCTAAAGGACCATTCTCCAAAAAAAAGCCTTGGCTGTTAGGACTATACCTTTTCTGGCTCGACGGGCCAAAAGCCGTGTTACTTCTTACCCTAATTAATCCCTTGTTTACTAGCAATTTTGTCTATTGCAGACCCTTTCCCTTTCACAAGACTTGGAATTATCCTCTGAGCCCCTTTGTGTAGCTACCTCTCTTGTCCTCAATTTTTTTTGCAGTTTGGAGGCTTCTCAATTAGTCTATGATTCGGCCCTTACCACAGATAGAAAGTTATCTATCTTACACATGCTTTCTTTCAATGATTGGGTCAAGATTTTGGCTACCGTGGACAAGGACACCAAAGATGGGGTGGCTTTGATTTCCCATTACATAGGTTGCCTATAATTTGTTTACAATATCAGCAAGAGATAGCCATGTTTTCTCCTTCTAAAACTGAGCTATCTAGCTTTCTCAAAAAACTATGTGGCTTCAATCCATCTTTTATCAGTATCCCTGCTACTCCAACTTTCCCACAAACTGGTGGCATCTTTTGCAGAGATAGTGCGGTGCTTGAAGCTATCAAGGAGTTTCAAAACAATCTTTGCTCCCTTAGTGACTCTAATCTTTTGGAAATGGTACCCAAAGTGTCATAAGTTTTTCCTTTCCTACATATTAGACAAATTGAAACTGAGTCCTTTGGAGTGGATCATCAGCTCTGGGTTTTACCTAACAAAGCCTTTTTGGCACCAATTTTCAGTGAAACCTGCGTATGTTTAGCTAATCGTCATGCCTCCTTAGTTGAGGATTGCAGACTCAGGATTTTGAACGGAGGGTAGTTCCTTAACAAAGGGGAACTCATTAAAGCCGCCTTCAACCTTAATTTTATTGACCATTCCAAATGCTCTTCTAATGCAAGATTGTACATTCAGACAAAAGGTAACATGGAGTTTGCTAAAAGTAATCTTGACTTCTACCCGAAATCTATCTAGAATGTATTTTGGGCATATGTTAAATGTGCATGCAAGTTTTTTGACCCTAAAGCCTCGTGAAAATCTAGAATTATGTGGTTGACCATGCTATCTGGTTTATCCTCAACCATCTTGACCAACTTTTTCTCGAGAAGCCAGTGAACTTTCATCTATCCCTTATGTGCTCTTGGTTAGGAGGCCAAGCCAAACAATAGGTGGTTGCTCAAATCGCTTTCAATATTTTATGTGGGCTTATGCTGGATATCTTGAAAGAGCTCAAATCTTATGAACCAGGAATTTATCTGACCACTTATGCCAACTACAAACGTGTTAAGATAATCACCAGTTTACTCAAACCTTGTATTGAAGATGACTCCTCCTCCTCATTAAAAAGACCTAACTCTTTAGCCACCCCCAATAATAAATTCACATTTTTTTAAACACCTATGTCTTCCTCTAATTTTAACATAGGAAAGTCTCGTAGCTTTATTGGGGGAAGAGAAAGAAACACTCCCTCCAACACCTCCTTGACTTATGATCACTGATACTGTGCAGGTTACTTTTGGTCCATGTGGAAGGATGCATCTTACAAGGAAGAACTCTTGCAAGGAGTATGTCTTTTCCAAAGTGAACTTCTGGCTTGAATGCACCCAAAAACAATATTTTGTGAGTGTTTTGACTTACTCTTTGGCAATCATGAAATACTTGATCATGTGCTCATTGGTTGGAAGTATCAACAATCTATTAAGAATCTTGTCTATAGTAATGAATTTTTATGACACAACACTGCTCCGTAATGTGCTTGTGATAAATATGCCTCTTTTTGTAAATATTTTGATATTTGTGGCAGGCATGTCTGCACTTGTGAACGTGATTTAGTTAAAGATACCAAAGTCCGGAAAATTTTAGCTAAAGGAGTGAATCACATCCGCATATTTCCAAAAAACCCATATCTTGCTCTATCAACTTTACTTAGCTACTTAACTGACCTTGTCAATACTCTCCAACTAGAGAAGTCAGTCCTACTAGACTTAGCTAAATTGGTTGAACAAAGTTTCTTTCAAAAAATCTTGCTTATACCATACAAATGGCTGTCTACTGAAAGTTCTTGGATCACACCACATCTTGGAGTTAAATTTTAGAAGCTTTCACAAGATTGGTTTATAGTAGGATTGGATAAAAGCTCCAACTGCCCCATTGTTATATGCAAAAGCTTGACTTGGAAAGCAGCTCACTCTCGACTATCTGGGAAGGAATTCACACCGCTAAATGTATTTCCTTGTGAGGTTACTGATATTATTGCCAAACATCTTTTAAACCTTAGCTATTCTCTTTAGACTACCAAGCTTCCTGTTCTTTGAATATCAGATGCTTGGAATGGTATTTTTACTCACATTACTAAAGATATCACCCTTTGCCTTGACCTTGTACTCTCAGAATTTGAACCTGTTTGTGGAGCCAAACAAAAAATATGTTCTAACTTTCTCCAAATACACTATAACCCCTTTTGGCTAGTAAAAAAATCCACTGAAGTTACTCTTAACCTCCCCAAATAGATATTCCATCTCTTCACAGCAGATATAACTCAATGCTACGAGAATATACGTTTGGAAGGTGAATGATTGGGTTAGTATTTAAACATGCTAGGAGGAATGATTTCTTCTACATTTCTCTCTCTAGTAAACCTAGATGGCTTAAGAAACCCCACTCCTCTCACCCTTTACACTTCAATGAGTAAAATTAGAAATATTTCTTGGATTCTGGATAAGTGCACTATTCTCTTTGGAGGACAATGCTTTAACCAAATCTTGGGCATTCCTATGGGATTCTCCTATTCACCCTTATGTGTAATTTGTATTTAGCCTTCTTTGAGTACAAATGGTTTCTCAGAACCATGGGTGATAAAATCAACTATCATAAACTCTCTCTTTTGAAACACACTTATAGGTATATGGATGACATATTAAGCCCTAACAATAAAACAGAGGAAATTAATCTTATTTACCTGAACTGTCTTAAGATTGAACCAACTTTTGGCCCAAGGTTTCCTACAACCTTTGGCTTCTTTTCTACTTCGGTACAATTCCTTAATTTCACAATCACACTTCATAACCCCTGTAATGGTGGCTATGACTACCGTTTCACTTGGAAAAGAGACCTATTGAATATCCCTCCCATAAAATTCATAAAAATGAATAGTAGTCAACCTCATAAAGCAGCTCTTAGTACTTGTGTAAGCCTCCTATATTTGATCTTATACTCTTCCTCTAATTGCCTCTTAGCATAGGAAGACATCAAGCTGCTTATTCACAAGTTTCGCCTTATTGGATTCAAGAGGAGAAACCTAATAAGAAAAATGACAAAAAATATCCCTTGGAATGACTGGCCTGGATTACAATTCAGCCATGCCAACCTCGTCTCTCTTATTTGGTAGTAGGCCCATACAAAATGGGCCTACTACCGACCGATTGTGTATGGTGCCTCGGATAGGGTGGGTACACACACACACACACACACACACACACACACACACACACACACACACACATACACACACACAAACAGATTTATAAGTAACACTACCTGATTTTGTCCGGACACTTTAATTGGCTAGGAATCTCCACTCCTTTTGTGGGATGTTCTCCTTAAAGTGGTAGTTGACCTTGGGCTTTTAGTCCTCATAAAATTCCCCTCTTAGGGGGGCATGAATTTGTTCTCCTCCTTGGGAAGCATACCATGCATTAGATCATTCTCTCCCACTCTCTGCACAATACCCATTTATGTCGCCACACTCTGCTCACGACCATTCTCTCTCTCTCTCTCTCTCACACACACACACACACACACACACACACACACACACACACACACACACACACACACACACACACACACACACAAACACACACACACACACACCTCCCTTGGGTTAATGTGGTGGCTTCCCCTGGAGCATCCTCTCATGATAACACAGTGGTCACGATTCATTGTTAATATTACTCCCCAAAAAACACATATTTAGGAGAATAGGAAAAAATTCACAAATTTGGGACGATTCTTTGTGTCTCATGGACTTGAGGTAAGGTTATATTGTGCTAGGTTGTTGCACCTAAAAAAACCGTGATACAATGTTTAGTGGATGCTTAAGAGTCTACAAGATCCAATATTATGCGTTTTCAACAACCATACTATACACTAGAGTGTGTTTGCACATGATAGTTTACAAATACACACACACACATGCACACATGCACACACGCGTGCACACACACACATGCACACATGCACACACGCGTGCACACACACACACACACACACACACACACGCACACACACACACACACACACACACACACACACACACACACACACACACACACACACACACACACACACACACACACACACACACACACACACACACACACACACACACACACACACACACACACACACACTTTGTTACTTGTCTTTATGTTTTCAGCACAATAAGAACTTATACTACCCCCTAATGATGTCATCTTGGCTATGTCTCCACTATAGCCTTACATCTTTCCTAGCTACACTTAGTCGGTATCCACCATGGGATGGAACCCCTATAGGGTTATGATGGTTGCAAGACCTTAGCTGGAAACTTATATTGTGGTTAAAAATTTCTTACTATGCCTCACCTACCCTGCCTTGAGGCGCAATGGTGGCTCTGCTCTACTGTGCCTGACCACATCAGAGGCGGCTACACGTTTTGGATTCCCTAGGAGGAATAGCACGCTCTACTCAGTGCTTGGCATGTTAATGATTTTTCACGCTACACGCCATGAGTGATTGTGGTCTACCTTCTTCTATTTAAAGAGGTGAAGGCGCATTCTAGCCCTCACTTAGCCTTGTGTGTGTTCTACTTGCATAAAGAGTTAGGACTATGTGTGTTTGTTTACTCTCTGATGTACCAAACATGGAGCTTGCAACTCAAGTGATACACGTTGGCCACTGATTACTGAGCTTGATATTATGGTTTTTTCCCCCTTTTTGCTGGCCATAGGATACTATAAACAACAGGGCTATGGTATCTTGATCATTGTCGCTTAAGCCTGGTAAGGCCCACTATATGGGTTGGTTATACTTGACAGTATGTGACAAAAGGTTGAATGGTTTAAAAACTTGCTGGCAAGCTATGGTCCCGCAATTGGGTTTTGGTTCTGAGTAGCTCTGCATAATACAATTCATTGGTTTGATTAAACGTGCTTCTTAAATATTGGGGTGTGGCATAATGGTTGTTGCTGCTTGACTTGATAAAACTCTGATTTGCGGTTGCTCTGCGTAAACTATTCATTGGTTTATATCAAAACTATAGTTGGGGTATGTTATAATGCTACCGCTTGGCTTGACAATAAAATACTCTGTTGATGGTCACTTGACGTACTAACGGTCCATACTTTCCAAACGAAATCTTTTGGGATGGGAGGGTATACCCCGGGTGTTTACTAGTTTTGGACTTGTTACTGGTAGTAGTTACAGGTCATGCAAAATACTGGCTAATTGAATATTGGGATTTGGCTCAGCTACGTACTAATGTTGGATTGTTTTATATATAGTTTTTGGTGGTTTTTTGGGGTATGCCCCAGCTGCATACTGATGTTGGACCTGTTCGTTACTGGTTGTTTTGATGAGATGATACAATACATTTTTTTTCATTCACATGGTTGGGTATAGTTGAAAAAAAACTCAATAAAAGCATCTGTTCCTTTTACTTCATGGTTTGACATTCGGTCCAGTTGGATACTGCAAGGGTTCTCTGCCACTTGGTTTGATAAGAGATGTATAATTAATGTAAGTGGCATACAAACTTGGGAAGTATTGGATTCCATGAACCCTAATGGCCATAAACTGTATCTGTCCTAAATAAACAAAAAAAAGTTTGATATTCTTGAACTATTAACGGATTATTTAAAAGGCTTCTTTTATGGCTTTGTGTTATAGAGCTTCACTAATCTGGCAAAGGAAAACAAAATTGATAAAGATGTTGATGGGGGGAGATAAGACACTTGGATTAGAAGGGGTTATGGCCTTATAATTAGACTAATATTTATGCCAAAATATAAAGTTTGCGGTAATAAAACTCTTTTTACTATATATGGATCACATAAATACTTTGGAATAAGCTTGTCAGTTAAAAAAGTTATAACATAGACATGGATAATAATTGGTATAGTCCATTGATACCTACAAAACACATCCAAAGCTAACGTCTTGTTTGGATAGATGCAGATAAGGACTCTATCTTATCTTGGAAGTATTTTTTGGCTTAAAGTGTTGAGAGAGAAGGAGAGAGCACAGAAATAGAACCCCAAAGTGTGTAGAATACACACATGAGATGATGTATATATAGAGGGTACCTGGGTGCCATATATAGAGAAGCCATATATTGAGTAGCTTCACATATAAGCTCAACACCCCCGCTCAAATAAGGGTCCCTAACTGTGGATGAAAAAACCCCTGGGGGATCAAGGGAAAAACCCACATCTCTATATACACCCACCGTTATATTATAAAAATCATTGAATATACAAATGTTCATGAGGAGCTACATCACTCCTTTTACAATGAATATTTTATGAGGAGCTACATCACTCCTTTTACAATGAATGTTTTATGAGGAGTTACATTACTCCTATCCTATCAAATACAATAATGAATACAAAGGTTCAATAAAAAGGTGTAAAGGCTATCAATTAGCTTGTAATCAGAAGTGTCTCCATGAATCAGCTATGTAGCTCGTCATCACTATCGCATCACCAAACATATCTTCATGTTGTCATCAATATGGAATCACCAAACATGTCTTCATAAATCTTTTATTGTCACCTAGTTTGTCTTCATGAAATCAATTCTTTGATCAATCCTACATAGATCATAAACTCAAAAAACATAGTCATGAAAATTATTAGCATCGTTAGTGAAATAATTACGTTGACAATGCCATAAGAGATGGTTCGCGGCACCACTCTTTTGACGACATATATACGCAGGACAACATATGTGGACATAAAGTATGAACATAAAAAGTACAAGATGCATGATACGTGATGCAAATGACAAGTGTATATACTACATAAAACGACATTTATCAACGTAGTGATATCAATATGTATCATCAAAGTATTAACAAAATATCATCATTGTATCAATATGAATAAATCATCATGGTATCAACGAAAAGCATCATAGAATAATGGTTGTATCAACGAAACAACATCATGGTATCACCGAGAATAACCATGGTATCAACGAACAACATCATGATATCACCGAGAATGACCATGGTATCAGCAAAAAAATATCATGGTGTCAACAAAACAACATCATGATATCACCAAGAATAATCATTGTATCAACGAAACAACATTATGCCATCACTGAGAATAACCATGGTATCAATGAAACAACATCATGGTATCACCAAGAATAACCATGGAATCAACGAAACATTATCATGGTATAAACTAAAATCACCATGGAATCAATTAAATATCATCGCATCACCGAGAATAACCATGCTATCAACAAAATATGATCATGGTATCAATGAAAATCACCATGACCAAAGTACTAACAAAACATCATCATGGTACCATCAAAATCACTATGGTACGATGTAAACTATATCTCTAGAAGAATAATTATACGAGAATCAATGAATGAGTATATCATATAACAAAAGGTCATGTACCAACAGTAGCTCGATAGAATTTGGACGATCATCAACGGCTCGACTGAATCGGAACGATATGTAACTGGCTTCTGCAGCAAAGTTACATTGTGAGCGAGATGAAAACACACACAGCGCCTCTATAATGACCCGACACCCACTCTTGGAATGATACACACACACACACGCACACTATGGGACACCACTCGGCTTACACAACACACCTGGCCGAGACAGGGAACACACCTATGGAGTCAGAGGAGAGAGACTATCCACTTGCCCACTCCACACAGAGACACACACACACACACACACACCCAAAAAACTCAACTCAAAAGAGGGAAAATTTTGATAATTAGATACAAATGAGCTTGGGCCAACACCAAGGGGCAAATAGCTCACACAAAATGGGTAAAATATACCAGATACAATCACAAATTGGAGAAGAAGCTTCGCTCATAGGAGAAACTTACACAGCCAAAACAGCAAAAAAAGAGTGACGAATTTGGCAAAATGGACAGCGCCATCGCGTCCGGAACGGACCAAAACCCCAGTCTACAATGTCAAAGTGCTCAAATCCGACCTCGGATGAGCAGTTTACGGCCAAAACAGGCTCCAAAAACCCCAAAAACACAGTTGCGGCTCCTCCTCCTCTCTTCTCCACGTTTTTTCTGGTCTTCTCTCTATTTTTTCAGTTCCCACACTTAGATTTATTAGTTGGGCACCCTTGGCCTTTTAGATGACCTCAAACGGACCCCGAACAGGCCAAAAACTGACCTTGTAGTGCATAGTTGTCTCTTTTTTGCATCATCCGCACACCTGGCACTCAACATTTTTCAATAATGCGTCTCGCAACCACGTGAAGTGGCCCCAGAAGATGGCCCTCATGATGACCTTTCTGCATAATTCTCACAAGAAAACACCCACGTCGTGTCCATACTTCTCTGCGTGCAAGTATTGACCCCGTTCGACCTCTTGACGCCACTCGATGCCATCTGACGCACCTGCTTACCTCATGTCGTCGGCCCGCGGATAGCTTCCTCGAGAAGTTTTACGCGCTACCAACTCCTCATTATTATAGAAAAAACACACTGGTACTAGTAATAGTGAAAATCGATGCACTATGTACATGCTGCCCTACCTGTACACATGTGGGCCCCACATAACCACCTGGCTCTGGAAAATGGGCAATCCTTTATTTGATGCACCATGCATGGGCATGTACATATGCGCAATCCCTTGCTCCAAAAAACTCCTGACATAATTTGCCCATCCTCTAGCCTGCTAGATCATTCATGATCAGCAGCAGCAAAAAGCGACATGAGACTCGCAACGTCACAAGTCTCCTCATCCTTCACCAACACTCCTTGATCCACATACAGCTCATCTTGCTCTACCATCATCAACCTGGCATGATACAATTTAAGACGCAATCCATTTACCCTTGACTTATGTAGAATCCCATCCAGGTTAGCCAACTGATATGTACCATTTGGAAAACACTCCACTACTTTGAAAGGGCCTTCCCACTTAATCTGAAACTTCTTTTGGAAGGTGTTGTCCAACTTACTGTTGTAATGCAAAACTAAGTCATGCTTCTTGATACCCTTACTTTTGACCTTTTCATTTATCTTTGCCAAAGCCTTATCCTGCATCTGCCCATAATGCTCCAATGCGCTCATCCTATCCAACTGAACCTCCTGTAACTGTAAGAGCCTCTCTTTGAATGCATTACTAGACGGCCCAAGTAGCTTCTCTAGCATCTTTACTGTTGGCAACTCTACTTCCACACGCAATAGTGCTTCGTTTCCATATACCAAATGAAATGGAGTAAACTCTGTACCTGTCTTCACTGAAGTACGGTAAGCCCATAATGCACTAGGCAATTCCAAATCCCAATTCTTTCCTTGGTGCTCTATCACTTTCGAAAGAATCTGTACCAACTCACCATTGAATCTTTCATTTAAGCCATTACACTGTGGGTAATAAGGAGTGGTATGCTGGTGCCTAATCTTCATCTTTGCGCATAAGAAGTCTAGCAGTTTAGCTCTAAATCCTGGCCCCTTATCTGAAAGTAGCTCTAATGGCACCCCAAACTTGCAACATATTTCATCATACACAAATTTTGCCACATCCTTTGCAGTGATCTGTTTTACTGCTATAGCCTCTGCCATCTAGAGAGATAGTCCACTACCGTCAAGATATAGCTTTTGCCTCTGCTTGTGATAGGTAACGGGCCTATTGCATCAATCCCCCACTTTTCAAACACATCAAACGCTATAATGGTTTTTCGTAGCTCTGGCTTCAACACTCTCTTCCCAAATTCTTGACACCTATTGCAAGACCTACACCAATGGTGAACATCCTTGTGCAAACTAGGCCATACATACCCCTCTTGCAGAATCTTATGCAAGGTGATCTTTAGAGCAAAATGGCCACCACATGCGCCTTCATGATTCTCTTCCAACACTCTATAAAGCTCCTCTCGCCAAGGTACACGTCTCAACACAAGATCAACCCCTTTCATGTATAAGACATCACCAATCAATTTGTACCTGTATGCTCTATGCACAAAACCATACTTCTTAGACTTCTGAATCTCCTTTGGAATGATTCCTGTTAGCAAAAACTCCTCTTCTTGAGCCAAACTTTCCCGGCCATGATAAAGAGGTAAAGTGGTCCTCAACACAAATAGCTCCCCAATCATGCCTTGAGCTGCTTCACGTGCCTGCCCATTTAGAGAACGTTCAATGTGTCTCATGCTCCATGCTTTAAAATTTTTTAACAAGCCTTTAATTCTGAAGAACATTTCCTTCAATGAGGTGTTCTTGCTCTTCCACACACCCAGCACTTGCTTCACCACTAACAAGGCATCACCTTTTATGCTCAACCTTCGAACCCCATGCTTCAAACAAATGTGTAATCCGGCTTCCAGAGTAGCATATTCAGCCTCATTGTTACTATGAGCATCCAATTTGAACCCTCTCTTGCATACTAGCTTCCCCTCTGGATCATAAAGTGCTATACCCCCTGAAGCTGCATCATGGCTCTTTCTGTATGAACCATCAAAGAACAACACATGTGCATTGCTGATCTGTGGCACTTCTTCAACTACCTTTCTCACCACCTATTCCTTAACAATAAGGGGATTCTCCTTGTAGGTCAACAAATCAGCTAGGGTAGCCCTTGTACTATCTTCCACTAGAAAAGAGAACTCAAACTCTTGCGGCTCAATTACCCATTTCTTCACCACATTTGACATGTTAGTGTCATTAATTAACTGTGGCAAAAAGGCATAACTCGTCAAGAAAACAAAAGGTCGTGGTAGCAAGTAATGACGAAATCGTCGACAAGCAAATATTACATTGGCCATCACTAGCTCTACTTCCGAGAACTTTCTCTCCGCTATCAACTTCACTCGGCTTGCACAATACACTGGCCTCATATAATGGTTGCCCTTACCCTTTTTCAATAGCATGGCTCCAATGGCATCATCCCCTACTGATGGATTTACGTAAAACACTTTCTCCTAATCAGGAGCCTGCATGGCTGACAACCCCCCTAACACCTCTTTCACCTCTTGAAACACTTCTTCATACTTGTCATCCCATTGCAATGGATCATGCTTTGCCACTTGTTGTAATGGATAAAGAAGCTGCGAAGACAATGGAATAAACCGTGCCATGTACTTCACTTTGTGTATAAAAGTTGCCAATTGCTTCGTACTCGTAGGTGATGGAAGAAGAATAATAGACTTAACCTTGTCTGGATCATCCTCAATGCCATTTTCTGACACCATGTGGCCCAATAACTTCACCCTTGGCTATGCTAGATGAAATTTCTTTGGATTTAGCTGTCCTTCACATTCATCATATCGAGCCAATACCATCTGTAGCTTCTCATGGTGTTCAACCCTACTGCTATAAACACAGAAGTCATCCATAAAAGCTTTAACACAACTACCAATGAATGGTTCCAACACCCAATTTTCTCTCTCTTGATAGAAGGAAAGGTCCATTTGACAACCCAAATGGCAATACTGTGTAGCAATAGCAGGCCCATGGCATAATAAAAGTGGTCTTTGAGCGGTCTTTAAGAGCAATATTCAATTGAAAATAGCCTAAAAAACCATCACACACACTGTACCTCTCATAACCTGCCACTGAATCCAAGATCTGACAGATGAATGGAAGAGGATATGGGTTCTTCTTAGTGGCTACATTTAAGGGTTTAAAATCTACACAAATTCTCCACTTCCCATCCTTCTTTGGACTGACTACAACTGGACTCACCCATTCTGTGGTCTCCACAGGGACTATGAACCCTGCCTTCAATAACTTGTCCACCTCTTCTCGCAAGGCTTCCATTTGCTCTTGACCCATCCTTCTTAGCCTTTGCCGCACTGACTTAGCACCTTCTTTCAGCTCTATATGCATCTCTTTGCCCTTGAACCCTCTGATCTCTTCATATGAAGTAATGAAAAAATCAGGAAAACTAGCCAGCATGTGCAAATATATATCCTTCTCCATAGCTGAGAGGTCTCCACTGATCATTTGTGTCATCAATTCCTGCTTCTTTGACAACTCATCCTTGGTTTGCATCAGCCCTTCAATCACTTCATAAGGCCCTTCACTTTCATCTTCAACCTCATTCAAAAATGCAACTAAACCAAACTCCTGGATTTTTGTCCATCAAAAGAAATGCAACATCAGCATCCTCATCACTGCTGGTAGTGCTATCACTGTCCTCATCTGTCACCGTGGAAGAGTCTTCATCACTAGACTCATCGTCATCTTCATAAAGCTTCTCTAATCATTTCCTTGTGTCCATATTATAAAGCTTCTTGGTACCTGTCTTTCCATAGAGGCTAATCGTACCATGTCGCCAATCTTGAACAACTCCCATTGCACGTAACCATGGTCTGCCCAGTATAATAGGATATGCTCCCAACCCTGCTGGCATCACATGAAAATCAACCACTGCCTTTGCATCATATGCCTCCACTTCTAAGCTCTTTACAACACCCAAGCATTTTACTTTTTGATGGTTTGCCAATCTGATCTAAAAACCTGACACCCCAGCCACCGTGAGACCCATCTTCTCAACGCATGAGTGTTTTATGACGCATATTTGGGCTCCACGATCCACATAACCTTGTCCCAAATGTTTCCTTTTATGCCACACATCTACTATTGGACAAATGTCTAGTAGCTCATCCATTGCCAACACCTTTACTGAACCTCTCTCTGGCTCTTTCTCCATTGGGTAAACCATCCTCTTCCACTGTCGCTTTAGCTTAGGCACCATCTCTATAAGCTGCCCAAAAGTAACATCTGCCTTCCTGCTCGTTAGATCCTCCTTCAAGTCATAGCTTAATTGCCCATCCCCTAGTGGAAAATCTGAAACATGAAACTTTCGACGAGATCTCCTTTTCCTCTTGGCCTTGACATCCTCACCTTCATGACTCTTTCCCTTCTTCTTACTAGGACCTAGGGCACTTCTTCCTTCCTTGTCCTCTGTGGTCCTCTTCCTAATAGGCATCACTAATGTATCCTCTAGCTTTGATGCCTTCTCCAAGGTGACTACACTTAGCACTTTTGTCTTTCCCTTTTCCTCTTGGGTTAATCCACTGGTTCCTTCATCTCCCTTAATTTCGATGCCATAATCATTTGACCTAGTTAACACCTGTCTTGGCAATGGATACATGTCTCCCCCCATCCTTGGTGGCTTATCACATTGCGGGCTGATGTGACCCAACTCTCCACAATTGTAACATGTGGGCGTCTGCCTCCAAAACCTACCATTGCTTTGTCCAACACCATTCCTAGGCCTTTCTTCACCTCCTGGCTGATTTGCAAACCTCCCTCGACCTCGATTATTTCCCACTTGACCTAGCATGTTTAGGCTGAGATTCTTCATTAAATCTACCATTTGCCTCATGTCTTGCCTTAGCCCATCATCTTGCACTGATGTAGTGACCACTGCTGGCATGACCTGAGTAGTAACAGGAACCACTGGTTCGTGATGAACCCCTGGCATGCGACCTTGTAAAGAGTCCATAGGCTGAAATTCAGACCTCATGGGCAAAGACTCCACCCCTAACTGGCTCATTTTCCTCAGCTTCCACTCTTTGTTCCTTGCTACCTCTAGTGCATCTTCATATGTTAGGGCTTCTTTAGCTCCACTCTTCAACGTATATTATCCCAAAGACCAGCCAAGAACCTGTCCTTCTTCATCATGTCAGGTGGGGGTACTTGTGGTGTTAAGGCCTTGCACATCCGCTCCCATGCCAATGAGAACTTATGTATGTACGCATCTACTGGCTCACCTTCCTTTTGCACTAAAGCCTGTACTTCTTGCCACACTTTGTCAGGATCTTCTATCTTCACAAACTCCACTTCCAACCCATGCCGTAGATTGTCCCAACTCAATCTTACAGGTGGATCAGCCACATGCAACTCCTCTTCAAATGCTTTAGACCAAACTCATGCATCACTCTTCAAACAAATTTGGAGAAGATGTAAATTTGCGCAGGGTCATGAATCTGGTTGCTAATGCAGGCAACCTCCATCTTTTCCAAAAAGTCTTCCACATCTTCATCACTTCTTCCATGAAACTCTGGATAAGAGAAAGCCATGGCTACCCAAATTATGATGCTTTGAGAACCCCTTTGAACACACGTGCAAGAACCCAAAACTTTTGACTACCCAATCCCCAGAAACTTCAATGGAGCTCAACTTCAGATAAGGACAAACACATGCACATCAAATGAGTTTTCATAGTTGATCATTGGAATTACAACAGGCAAAGGACATTCCAGGATCTCTCGTAATCTTCTTGGCCCGAACGTAAAGACTATGCGCTGCTGGAAAAAAATCTTCCTAGACACATGAACATTTATCTGGATTCTTTGAGTTAAATGAAACGGAGTGAACTGAGGTCCATTTTGATCATCCATTAAAGCCAACCATGAAGCTCCCAAGAAAGCACACCTGTCTTATCCTCTGATTTTGCCAAAATTTCAGTAGCATAACAGCATAAATTTTTCAAAAGACCAAAAAACCAACCATCATAACTTGAAAAAATTTTGACAGAGTTTCCCCAGAAGTAGAGCAGTAGGAACCCAAAACATAGATTGTATATGTATGCATAAACTGTCAACAATAGAACCCGAGCATCAAATAGGTCACGAAAAGGGTGCTCCAGCTACCTGTATCACCAAAAGGATCTCCACATTTGAGAATCCCCCAGCTCAATAAAACCACACGCTATCGACCCTCACACGAAGGTTAATGCAAATTGTATATAGTCAAGTCTCAGAAATGATTATCTTCCAGACCAAGTCTCAAAAATGGCTCGGACTGCCAAATAAAACCAAATATGGCTCCACAAAGGTGTACAATGGCAGTTTCCACAAGTAACGTACAATACCAGCAGACAATGCGCTCAAACAGGCGCCAACTGATGCATACCCACGGCAACTGCAAGTGACTCCCACTTGCCAATGTATCACTGAACTCCAGCTTCCTGTACCTGTGTGAATCACTGTACTTGTACCTATCCCTATAACGTGTAACTTGTAATCTGCAACCTGCAACCTGCAACCTGTAAGCCCGAATCTCGAAGCTTGAAGCTCGAAGCAGAAGGTACTCGAAGAAGATCCTCAGTGGGGGCACCAAAAGAATGTGAGCGGGATGAAAACACATACAACGCCTCTTTAATGCCCCGACACACACTCTTGGAATGATACACACACACACACACACACACACACACTATGGGGCACCACTCGACTTACACAACACACCTGGCTGAGATAGGGAACACAACTATGGAGTGAGAGGAGAGAGACTATCCACTTGCCCACTCCACATAGAGACACACACACCGACACACCCAAAAAACTCAACTCAAAAGAGGGGAACTTCTGATAATTAGATACAAATGAGCTTGGGTCAACAGCAAGGGGAAAATAGCTCACACAAAATGGGTAAAATATACCAGATACAATCACAAATTGGAGAAGAAGCTTCGCTCATAGGAGAAACTTACACAGCCAAAACAGCAGAAAAAGAGTGAAGAATTTGGCAAAATGGACAGTGCCATCGCGTCCGGAACAGCCCAAAACCCCAGTCTACAATGTCAAAGTGCTCAAATCCGACCTCGGATGAGCAGTTTACGGCCAAAACAGGATCCAAAAACCCCAAAAACACAGTTGTGGCTGTTCCTCCTCTCTTCTCCACGTTGTTTCTGGTCTTCTCTCTGTTTTTTCAGTTCCCACACTTAGCTTTATTAGTTGGGCACCCTTGGCCTTTTAGATGACCTCAAACGAACCCCGAACAGGCCAAAACCTGACCTTGGAGTGCATACTTGTCACCTTTTTGCATCATCCGCACACCTGGCACTCAACATTTTTCAATAATGCGTCTCGCAACCACGTGAAGTGGCCTGAAAATATGGTCCTCATGATGACCTTTCTGCATAATTCTCACAAGAAAACACCCACGTCGTGTCCGTACTTCTCTGTGTGCAAGTATTGACCCCGTTCGACCTCCTGACGCCACTCGATGCCATCTGACACACCTGCTTACCTCATGTCGTCGGCCCGCGGATAGCTTCCTCGAGAATTTTTACGCGCTACCAACTCGTCATTATTATAGAAAAAACACACTGGTACTAGTAATAGTGAAAATCGATGCACTATGTACATGCTGCCCTACCTGTACACATGTGGGCCCCACATAACCACCTGGCTCTGGAGAATGGGCAATCCTTTATTTGATGCACCATGCATGGGTATGTACATATGCGCAATCCCTTGCTCCAAAAAACTCTTGAAAACGTCAGTAACAAATATATGATTGATGAAGAAAAAATATAATTGAGAAGTTTTCAATTATGAGGAAAATCAAAAGCAAAAAGTAAAATTTTGCTTTTCAAACATATTCGCAGTCCGAGACAATAACCCAAAATCGGTGCAGAATTTAGAGAAACTTTCTTCAGTAAAGTTGTAGACCACATCAATTCCGATGGCTCAAGCGAATGATAGTTTATGCAAAATCGTTCTCAATTAGGAGAAAAGTCAAAAGGCAAAAAATGAAAATTTCTTTTCAGGCATGTACGCAGTCCACCAACGATAACTCAAAATCAGTGCAGAATTTGAAAAAAAAAAAACGTTTCTTGTGCAAAGGTATAGACCTCATCAACTTTAGTGCCTTCGCGGGCTGTTTTTGCAAAATCATTCTCAATTAGGAGAAAAATCGAAAACAAAAAGAGAAAGTTGCTTTTCAGACATGTACGCAGTCCGCCAACGATAATTCAAAATCGATGCAGAATTTGGAAAAATTTTCTTCTGCAAAGTTGTAGACCACATCGATTGCAATGTTAATGGAAGCTAGATCCTTCAAAATCGTTTTCAATCAGGAGAAAAATAAAAAACAAAAAGCGAAGTTACTTTTCAGGCATGTATGCAGTTTGCGAACAATAAGTCAAAATCGATGCAGAATTTGAAAAAACTTTCTTCTGCAAAGTTGTAGACCACATCGATTCCAGTGCCCTACTCAAGTAGTTTCTGCAAAATCGTTTTCAATTAGCAAAAAAATCAAAAACAAAAAGCAAAAGTTGCTTTTCAGGTATGTACGCAGTCCGCGAACGATAACCCTTGGGCTTCCATATCCAAATGATGCAACTTGTGTCTTCCCAGTGTTGAGGATCATTGATGTTCTCTCTCCACTACTTGTTCCAAAAATCCTTCTAAACCTCCACATCACTTGCATTCTTCGTCTTTGAAATTGGTGCCCAGTATTGTATCTTGACTTGAAGGTAGGTTACTGACTCATTGTTCTGATCAATATTTGTTGTTTTCACTCCTAAACAAACTGGGTAATTTTCATCACAAGGTTGCACAAGTGCAAAGTCTTCCTTTGCCACATCAAGAGTTGGGTTGAACTCGTTAGCTGGTTTGTTGCGAATTGGACCACAATAGTGGCCCACAATTACATAAAGTACTTCATTTAGACTATCTTCCAATGGAACTTCAAGAGGATGATCTTGTTCACATATAATCCTTGGCCAGGAGTCATCAAATAAAGTGTTTTCACTTGCTCTAGGGTTTTTCATAGATTGCATGAGATTCTCCCAGTACATGAGATTTGGGTTGATCCACCTAGCACACTCCCTTTTGTCTCCTTTCTCTCGCACGTGCTCTTTCGACCAACTAACAAACTTCTTTAATCCTTCCATTACTTTCTCACTATCTTTAACATACTCAAAGGGTGGTAATACTTTTGGAACTCCTTCAGGAAGCTTGTCTCCTTCTTGGTCATTTCTCCTCCATAACTCTATACCAATTTCGGGTAACCAATCCACATTTTTAGGGTGTACTTTGTACTGCATCAAAGGTATTCCATCACTCATATAGAACCTAAATTGCAATGGCTTTGAATGATCCACTAAGCTATCAGCTCCATCATATAAGAACCCCTTTAGAAATCCTTTGAAGTCTGCCACCTTTTGTAGGAGAAAAGATGCTGGATGCATGCTAACACACTCATTGAATATCTTCATCAAATGTGGAAATGTAAAGATGGCTTGTTTTCTAAGCTTCTCATAAAAGCGACTGAATGATGCATCGATGTATTCATGAGTGTGACCAACCATAAGAAATCCAATATGCAATGTGTTAAATACTCCTCGTGCAACCGACAATGATAGGTATGCAAAGACATAACGATTTTTCTTTTCTGAACCACAATTGTCAAGTTGCAACAACAATGTTCTCGGAAATCTCTTGAACCTAGATACATTGCCATCCTCCTATACATGTGCATTAGTAGCAAAGATTGATTGCATCCTTGGACAATTATTTTCCTGACTAGAAGCAATATTCTTAGTGTCCACATTTGTGGTTAGAAGAGTCTTTGCCTCTTCATTTTGAGCACTGTTCCTTGTAGTACTAGTTTTTCTCCTTAAGCACTTTCATATGGTGATAGATAGAAGTGGTAGACAAAACATGATCAAAAAGATTTTTTCATGTTTCTACACTTGAGTTTTCTAAGCTCAAGTCATCAAACATGTGTTTATCTCTTCTTTCTAAGTTTCTTAGACACATTTTGAGAGAGATGCAATTGTGAAGTTGGGATCACTTGGCCATAATCCCGATGCAGATTGACCATAAGCTGTTTGTCCATGTCCATGAGTGAGCATTCCTATCAAGGATACTGGAAGCCTCTCAACTCCATTGAGAGATTTTGAAATTGGTTTAATTTGTGGTATAGTAGTCTTACTCTGGCCCATATTGTCATGCATAATGCACAAGAACTTGGTTGGATTTATTTCTGAAGAGCTCCTCCAAGAATAGCACAGATTTCTACAGCTCATTTGTTGCAACATGTGTGCTCTCATCTGTGCCAGGTATCTAGCACGCTCCACCTGATTTTTGGTACAATCTAGCTTGACCTTGATTGATGTGCAAATGTTGCATTTAGAGAATGTGCTTGATTTTGATAAAGTGATTACCTTGAAGACTGTGTTCCATAACCTTGAGAATGTTGGCTGTGACAATGTTTTGTATTCCATTGTGACAAGTGTGTCATTTAATTCCCGCAAAATGTCCACTTGTTTGTACATCGTTTGTAGAACACATTGATTTTTGAGAGTGCCATGCATGGTTGTCCTTGACTTATGTGGAATTTGATCTGCATTATTATCTATGAATCCCTCTATGAGTTTTTTTTATTATCTCAACATGTGTCAAGCTCTTCCTTATTATTCTAGTGTTTCCATGATTGCCATTGCATGCTCCATCCAAGAGTTTCTTGTGCAGCATATAAAATGTTGACTTTCCTATTCCATGCATTACATATCATGCTTTCTTACATACCTTATTTCTATCAAAAGTAAACTCAAAGCATTTCTCTTCTTGATCTTTTCTATAAGCCATGCTCATACAATCCATTGAAATTGTGCATCGGCTAGTGTAGCTTTGTCCCCAAATGTCTACCCTCGCTTGCATGATTTTGGATCTGTCTCCAATCTAACAACATCTCATCTCACAACAATCAATTGTTGCAACTTTGTGAATGTGTGCAGCATCACATTGTTTGTTGAATGGATGAGCATTACCTGTTTTTTTCCTAGGCCTAACTCTATGTACATAACTCCTTTTGTTAGCTGTCCCATCTCTTATATCATAGTCATTGGCCATGGCATCTTGCTCTCTATCATTCTGAGTATGAAGAAGAAGACCTAGTTCTGTAATGGTGACACCTCCTTCAAAACTAGTTTCAGTGTTGTTATCTATGTCATCATCTTCATACTCATCACTGGAAGCATATAAGATGTGAAGGGAATCTCCTATTTCTTCCATGAGGGGATCTTGAATACCCTCAATGGAAGAATAAGATCTTGTGTCTCATATCAAGGGCTCACCATTCTCAAATGTGAGCTGCCTAATAGGCTGGCTTACCAAATTCAAACTTGAAATATCACTTTGATGTGGATGCATTGACCCTTCCACAATGACACCCAAGCTACTCTCACCTAGTTCTTACACCTAGTTCAGTATAATTTATAGCCTCATATGGGTAAACCAACAATACCACTCCATTACCAAGTTTTGTAGATCTATTATCAATCCAAAGGATAACTCTTTTCTCTTTCCAACTCGCTCTATCTATCAAGCCATCTTCTTGACCAACAAGAAAATCCTCATCTATTGTGTTAGATTTTCCTATGTCCATAACAATATTATGCAACGGCCATTTGATGATGCTTCCAACTGCTTGAGACATGGTTCTTGCATCCATTGTGACGAATCAAGAAGGTGTCATCAAAACTTTCTAGTACATGTATTGCCACACATGTTGTACCAATCAATTCAAAACCACAACGTTGAGATGCATCAGTGGAATGAATAACCCCGCAAGCCTTCCTTGTGGAACCATCAAGAAGAAACACTGAATCACCTTGCTTTGGATTCTGCATTTTTTATAAACCCCGCAAGCCTTCTTTGTGGAACCATGAAGAAGAAACATTGAATCACCTTGTTTTGGACCCTGCATTTTTGATAAAATCAAGAGATGTCAATAAAGTTGTATGTTTGAACATAGAAATCAAAATTTAATACATTCCAAAGATACACTAACACTTTTGGCAAAAGCTTGCATCCCATTCAATTAAGCAAACCTACATTGAGTCAACCCATGGAGGATGGTAGGAGGCTCAAGCTCAAGTTTGAGCCTATAAGTACATTGAAAGTGCTAGAAATCTAAAACTGACAAGAGTTGCAAGATACGGACTATGTTACATTGCAGAGGCACCCATGGAGTTTGGTAGGAGGATGGAGCCTAGATGTACATCTAAGCACTAGAAATATATATCTCACAAGATTTTCAAGATGGATCTCAAGTTATATTGAATCAACCCATGTAGGATGTAGGTGGATCGAGCTCAAGTTTGAGCCTAGATGTACATCTAAGTGCTAGAAATCTAAAGCTGAAAATAGGTCCAAGATGGAGCCTAAGTTACATTGTAGAGGCACCCATGGAGTTTGGTAGGAGGATGGAGCCTATATGTAGATCTAAGTGCTAGAAATCTATACCTCAAAAGAGTTGCAAGATGGATCTCAAGTTATATTGAGTCAACCCATGGAGGATGGTAGTTGGCTCAAGCTCAAGTTTGAGCCTACAAGTACATCTAAGTGCTAGAAATCTAAAGGTGCCAAGAGTTGCAAGAGGGAGCCTAAGTTACATTGAGGCACCCATGTAGTTTGGTAGGAGAGACTTAACTGATGTTGGAACCTAGACGTACATCTAAGTTCTAGAAATCTAAAGATGACAAGAGTTGCAAGATGGATCCCAAATTACATTGAATCAACCCATGGAGGATGGTAGGAGACTCTAACTCAAATTTGAGCCTAGATGTAGATCTAAGTGCCAGAAATTTAAAGATGACAAGAGTTGCAATATGGATCCCAAGTTACATTGAGTCACCCATGGATTTTGGTGGAATGTTTGAATTGATATTGGCCTAGATGTACATCTATGTGCTAGAAATCTATAGCTAGCAAAAGTTGCAAGATGGAGCCCACGTTACATTGAGTCAACCCATGGAGAATGTTTAGAGGCTCAAACTCAAATTTGAGCTTAGATGTACATCTAAGTGCTAGAAATACTTAGCTAACAAGAGTTTCACGATGAAGCCGAAGTTACATAGAGGCAACCATGGAATTTGATAGGAGGTTCGAACTCAAGTTTGAGCCTAGATGTACATCCAAGCGTTAGAAATCTATACTTGTCACACGGGTTGCAAGATGGAGCCCAAGTTACATGGAGCCCAAGTTATTTGGTAGAAGGCTCAAACTCAAGTTTGATCATAGATGTACATTCAAGTGCTAGAAATCTACAACCAGCAAGAGGTGTGAGAAAAAACCCAAGCTATGATGAAGTAACTTTGAATTTGGAAGGAGACTCAAATTGAACTTTAAGCTGCATTATGCATTTAAATATTTGTAAGGTGGAGCCAAAGTAATGATGAGCTTTACATCAAAGCTAAGTTTCCTTGAATGACCTATCTAAAGAGTCGGAGCTTACAAGAAGGTGAGGCTTCAAAGTAGCTGCACGAGTGGCTCAAACTTAAGTTCGAGCCTAGTTAGTCATATTGTTTTCTTTCAAGATAGAACATTAGTTTGAGTAACGGTGGTCGTGGAGAGTATGCTATGACAATTGAGCCTTGATGGAAATTCAAAATACAATGAGGTTTTTGTCTTAGTTGTTTATGTGTAAACTGGTGATTATAGTCCTGGTGTTTTACGTGTTGTAGCAGGACAATTTTACATGCATAAAGGTGCCAAGAAATTGGTTAAGCAAGAGGGTTGGTGGAGGTGGGTCCCTCACCCATTGATCCTAAGAGGTTTTAGCCAAGGGAAGTCAAAACTATGTCGAACTTGTGAGTATTTTTTCCCAAAAAACTCTAAAAAACTAGTTCTCGACACCCCTAACTTCATCGAATTTTTTGACCCCTTAAATGTCGTTTTTTTGAAAACTATTCATAAAACCTACTGTGTGAATGGGGTTTGTTCACAAAAGTGTAGAGCCGCTCTCAAGCTACAGGCTCATAAAAAAAGTTTTGCAATCGGACTGCGTATGTGAAAGTTATGCCAATTTTCGAGAGAAGTTTTTTTTTCCACTTTTTGAAACCATTATGAAAACCCATTAGTTTTGGTCCACACATGTGCGTTTGCTGATCTAACCTTGATAGGGTTGGTGGGAAAAGATATTAAAACATTTTTAATGCTCTTGAAACCTGTTATAATATAATTGGTTTGGGTTTTTCTACAGACGATGACCAATTCAATGATGTCGCGACATGTGAGGTTCTTTATTCCCGTGTCTCCCTCCCCTCTGCACATTTTCTCGTGGCTCCACAAGGCTCTTTCTCACACATCTGCATTAATCCTCTTTCTCTCTTTTACATTAAAATAGGGTTTGGAGTTTCTTGCAGACTGTGACAAAATCGACGATGAAGTGACATGTAAGGTTCTTTACTCCCGCATCTCCCTCTCCTCTATGTATCTATTGGCAATCCCAAAAAGATCTTTCTCACATGTCTACATTAACTCTCTCTTTATCTCTCTATTTCTCTCTCTCTCTCTCTCTTTCTCTCTCTCTCTCTCTTTGTCTTTCTCTTTTTGATTGCAAGTGAATATCAGTTATAGCAATGGTTTCCATCTTTGAATTTTGAATTTCAAATTTGAAGGGCTTATCCAAGGGCATCTCTCTCTCTCTCTCTCTCTCTCTCTCTCTCTCTCTCTCTCTCTCTCTCTCTCTCTCTCTCTCTCTCGTGTGTGAGATACCTTCTTCTATTCTCTCTGTGTAATTACCCTCAGTTCCTCTTAATTACTCCCTTATCTCTTCTAAACTCTGTTGTCGCGGGATATTTGTTCGAAACGTGAGCCGAGAAGGTGCCGGGCCTCTGGCTGTGAGGGGTGTGCAAGAGAACAAGAAAAAAAAGATGCATATGGCTTTGGAAATCATCATAATCTTCAATAATTAGTTCAAGCTTTTAGTACAATGTAATCGGTAACCAAGGTGGGCTGTTAGTAGCACCAACACTTGGATTAAATGGTAAATACCAGTTTAAGCTCGCTTTACAGATTAATCGGGCCATTAACGACACCTGGTTTTAATAAGACGATCAATTAATCTTCAGACCGATGATGGTGAAGGAAATTTTTGCCTGTCACTTTTCCTCCTTCAACTGCCCCTTGGATTCTGCAAACTTTCTCTTTTTATGTCGAACTTTCCTTGCTTTAATAGCCCTGAAGAAAACTCTCTTTGTCTCTGTCTCTAATTTCTTCTGCCACAATTGCTAAGAATAAGCCCCACTCTTCTCCTCTGAATGTCTTGCTCTAATTGCCCTTGGTGCCTCCTTGTCTTGCTTAGTCGAGAGAGAGAGAGATAGAGCTCTCCCAGCTCCCTCCTCCCCTTGAACTTTCTTATCAATCCTTCATGTGATTTAAACTTATTCTCTCTCTTCTTCCCATGTCCGAGCTCTCCCACTCGAGCGCCTTCAACTATCTTGCATACAAGTCGAGGTCAAGATCGAGATCGAGAGATCCTCTGTGCTTGCTTGTCTCCGAGAACAAGAGAGAGAGTCCTCTCCTCTTCTTCTGTCGAATACTTGCCTCCTTCCCTTTGTAACCTTTGAAATCAAAAGAGAGAGAGAGAGAGAGAGAGAGAGAGAGAGAGAGAGAGAGAGAGAGAGAGAGAGAGAGAGAGAGAGAGAGAGAGAGAGAGAGAGAGAGAGAGAGAGAGAGAGAGAGCGACCTCTTCAACTATCTTGCATACAAGTTGAGGTCGAGATTGAGAGATCCTCCGTCCCTGCTTGTCTCCGAGGACAAGATAGAGAGCGACCTCTTCTTGCTCATGCACAAGAGAAAAAGTCCTGTCCTCCTTCTTCTGTTGAATACTTGCCTCCTTCCCTTTGTAACCTTTGAAATTGAGAGAGAGATAGCGAGCTTTAAACAAGGGTGAGAGAGAGAGAGAGCGACCTCTTCTTGCTCATGCTCTTCGCCACTCTTCATATCCCTCCTCTCTTCCTTTGTTTCCTCCCTTCATCACACAATTGACATTTTCTTCTCTCTTCCCTTGATCAAGCCATCCAACCCTAGAATCCCCCTTATGTTCTCCTTCCCTCATGCTCTCTATTTATAACCCCCTCTTTAAAAATAGCCCCTTCCCCTCCTAAGCAACGATGGAGCCATTGTTTCTAGGAACGTGAAAGGGTGCTTGATGATGTGGCTGCAGTATGGGGAGGAGCATTGAATGCGGCAGGAGTAGCACTGAGAGTGGATTTTTTGAGATGGGGCTCAACTCAAGGCTCCCACCAGACAACCACTCCGTGAGACCCTACACACGCATATTTCTTAGGGGCACCACCCTCTTTTATGGAGAAAGAAGGAAACCAAAAACAAACCATATACAACACACACACACACACTCACACCTTCCTTATGTGCTTCAACACAAAATGCCCTTCAACCATTCAACACACACTCCTTAAGCAATCCCTTTGGACACTGCACAAACTCACATGCAAAAATTGACCTTCACCATATTAGTGCTCATATACTTCTAAAAAAAGCAAGCACAAAACCTCAAAACTCAAAACACCATAATGCACAAATACTTGACAACTCCTTTCCTTTCCCAAAAGAAGAGACTACTTACACACATAAGGCGGCATGCATAGAGAGCTCTTCTCCATCTATGCAGCCCCAAGACTTACTTACACACAACATAAGGAGAGAAGCCAAGCAAATTGACACCATGGTGCACAAAAACTTTCTCAACAAACAAGCAACCCAATGAGCACAAAATATGAGAAGCTGCCAAGATATGCTTACCAATTTTACATGCGTTTAGAGCAAAAGTGTGACGACGACACCCCAATTGCAACAATTTGTTGATCAAACCATGAGATAGATCATTGAACTTGATATCCTTGCTCTCATATAGAATCTATAATCCTTATTTAGGGATGAGTATGGTAAGAGAAATGTTTGCAAGAGAATGGTAGCAATAGCATATTGATGCTCTCTCTATGGTGCCGCTTATGATAGCGAGCTCAGGAAATGGATAGGGAGACAAGAGGAGAGAGAGATTAGGGCTTCCCTAAACTTAGAGGAGCTTATTTGCAGAAATGGAGTAGGTGTGTGTATTTTTGTGCTTGCCAAAGGGCCTTTTTATAGTTGTACAAGACCTTGGGTTAGGTTAAACTTGACTAGGGTAGGTGATTAACCATAGTTAGGTTCCCTTTTGACCATTCCTTCAATTATGCAAATAAGGGACTTATTTTTTCATTAAAAATAGCTTTTTAGGTCGTGGAGGCTCCATAAGGGTTGATAATGTATGTGGGCCCCACCATGATGTCCCTCCAGTGGCTCCTGCAGAGTGTCCCCATCCTGTTTGTTGTGTCTCTGGAAGCATCTTGAGCCGACCCCTCCACATGCAAGTGGTTTTTAACTCCCCATTGGTATTTTAGAATGTTGGAGAAGTCAAGAAAACTTTTCACCATTGTGGTTTACCTGATTGTAACTTTGACCTGCAGTAACAGTGTCCGCAGCACCTTGTTTTCACCATAACTTTCAGCTTGTAACTCAGAATTGGGTGCTGTAAAAGGCAAAGTTGACCTTCTCAAAGTGTTTAAGCTGATTTTGGAGTGTTCCTCAATTATACCCACGAGCTAAGGCGTTCAAGATGCATCCAAGACACCTTTTGAACCAAGTCTCCTTGTAGGGGGCCCTTTAGCATGCATCCAAGGTGTAGCATGCTTTTTTCAAAAGGGAATCCACCTTAAACAAATGACGTAGGATCCAATAAAGTTTGATTTATTGGGGATATACATTATATTTAAGATTTGTTGACCAACACAAGTATATGATCCAAGACTTGGGTCACATAGTGGTGGGGAAGGGAAGGCCTACAAGGTTAACCCTACCCTTGAGAGAAGATGGATAAGATAAGTGCCCATAAATTATTTATTTACAAATTATGGGATGTAGATAGCTATTTAACTTAGTAAAGGTAATTAGTTAAAAGAATATACAGTAAAAAACTAGGAGAGTAGAATTAAGTTTACTATTTATATTTAGCATGAAGAGAGAAATATGATGTAAATGCATAAAGATCTAAGAAGGGTAAGGTGTTCGTATGGAAAAAGGCTATTACGGAAAGAGAGAATGAACACTAGGTTAAAACTTTGATAAAAAATATATACATTTGAGTAGAAATGTAGTGCAAATGCAAGGTTACCATTTAACGCTACTCATATTAGCCCTCCCCCTTCATCTAGGATCATTCATGCTCCTAAATGAAACAAAAGAGTTTTTTCCTTTTTCTTTTCTTTTTTTCTTCTTTTTTTTCTTTTTCTTATTTTTCTAAAAAAAGGAGGAGTGATATACACTCTTTTACTCCATTAGACCTGCTTTTCATTACCTCAATCCCATAAATCGGAGATGTGAGGGTTGCCTTGGGTATGTTGAGATTCCAAGGCTGGTTCTTCTTTGCACATCAAAGCTTTAAAAATAGGTGGAGCATTTGCCAAGCCGAAGGGAGCCATGCCAATTTGGAGCTTAGACGATGTAGGTAGATGACTTCCTATCAACGGATTGATACGTTGAAAGTAGGGCTTTAATCTCCATCCATTGACTCTGGTCTTGTGGAGTTTTCCTGATAAATCTGCTAATCTGTAACTACCATTCCCAAACTTTGTTTTTATCATGAAAGGTCCCTCCCATCTTTGCAAAAACTTTTTGTCAAGTCGAGTATCAAGTCGGTTATCATAGTGAAGAACCAACATACCTTCCTTCAATCCTTTCCCCTTGAGCTTCTTGTTGATTTTGTCCCTTTGGCTTGTGGCTTGGGCAATGTAATAGTCGATGGACTCTTCTCTATCAAGCTCAAGTCGTTGAAGATCTAAAATTATTTCCTGCAAAGGTTCTTTTGGCCTCTTTGCTCCCCGTGAGAGAATGCGTAGGCTTGCAATCTCCACCTCAATAGGAAGGAGTGCCTCCTGTCCATATACCAAATGAAAAGGAGTGAATTGAATGGATACCTTGAAAGATGTTCTGTATGCCCATAGAGCTGCGGTCAAATGACGATCCCAGTCGTTTGGTCGATCTGCAATCTGCTTAGAAATGATTTTACATATCATTCCATTCACCTTTTCAACCAACCCATTGCATTGAGGGTAGTAAGGTGTAGAATGAAAATGTCTGACTTTTAACTTTGTCAAAAGATTATCTAGGAGCTCTGCTCTAATCCCCGGACCATGATCTGACAAAATCTCTAATGGTGTGCCGAATCTACTGCATATGTGATCAAAGATAAATTTTGATACCTCCTCGGCTGTAATTCGTGTTGTACTTGCTGCCTCCGCCCATCGTGTCATGTAATCTACTCCCACAATGATGAAGACCTTTCCGGTAGATGTGCGAGGTAAGGGGCCTATTGCATCCACACCCCACTTCTCAAAAGGACCATACGAAATTATTGGAAGTGAGTCGTCGATTTCTAGCAATCTGACAACCTTTGCATGACTTACACCAATGCTGGACATCACGGTGTAGACTTGGCCAAACAAACCCTGCTTGCAAAATCTTCCTGTTTGTAATATCATGAGAAAAATGACCCCCACAGACATCATCATGGCATGAAAAGAGGATTCTCTCTATTTCTTGAACAGAGGGCACCCTTCTTAGCACCAAATCTTTCCCTTTATGATACAGATCATCTCCTATGAGTTGGTAAGGAGTTGCCTTTTTTACCAACCTATGCCTTTGCACTTTATCCAAGTGTTTAGGGCACTCACCAGTTTGGAGGAAAAATATGATGTCCTTCAATTCCTCTTGGCGTTGGTACTTTGGTTCGTAGAGCTTCACACCTCCCACCATGATCTGAAGTTTCTCATTGGCAAGATAATCTGCTTCCTTGTTGAGGGTTCTCACAACATGCTGTACCTATGTAGCTTCAAAGTTCTTTATCAAAGCCTTCACCTGTCTAAGCCACTCCAGTAGAGTAGGGTTCTTGCACTTCCATATCCCTTGGATTTGCCTAATAACTAGTAAGGAATCACCTCTTATTATAAGTCTTTCGATGCCAAGTTTTCTACATTCTTCAAACCCCAACTTTAAGGTGACATACTCAGCCTCATTATTAGAATGAACATTTTCCAAGGTGATACCTTTCTTAACAAGAACTTCCCTTTGTGGACTTATAATAAGAACCCCCCCTGCTGCCTGATCGTGTTGTCGTCAGTAAGCTCCATCAAAGCACAAAATGTGTGCATTGTCCATCTCCTCCTCATTATTTTGTGGTGTAGCTTTGTCTCCTGCCTTTGGTGACTCTTTCCTTTCTCTCACTTTGCATGTGAGAATGTCTGCAAGACGTGCCCTTGTGCTATCTTCCACCAGAAAAGTGTATTCGAACTCTTGAAGTTCTAGAACCCATTTGGCTATCCTAGATGAGAGGCTCATGTGTTGCACAACATATGGTAAATTGTTTTCCATGGTGAGAATGACAAATGGTGCAGGTAAGAGATATGATCGGAACTTTCTTACTGCAAACATAATTGTGAATACCACCCTCTCCATATTGGTGTAGTCCTTCTCTGCAGCGGTCATGACTTTGCTTGCAAAGTATACTGGCCTCATGTAGCATGTTTTGGGTCTTTTTGCATGAGAACTACACCGATGGCCTCTATTCCTACACTTGGCGTGATGTAATATGTATCCTTTGGATTTGGTGGCATTATTGTTGGAAGAGAGTTGAGAATACCCTTTACTTCAGTAAAGCATAATTCGTGTTCCTCTCTCCATTCAAATGTGGGTTTGTTTGCTAGCTTGTGCAAAGGTGCAATAGCTTCCGCTAGAAGGTGAATGAAACGAGACATATACCTTACTTTGTGGTTGAAAGTCATGAGCTCCTTGGTTGTCGTTGGTGGTTGTAGTGACAAGAGAGCATTTACTTTTGATGGATCCACTTGAATTCCTTGCAAAGAAACCACATGACCTAGCAATACCACTTGTGACTCTGCAATGTGACACTTCTCAGGATTAAGCTGCCCCCCAAATTGATGAAGCCTCCTAAGCCCCTCCTCAACTTTTTGGCAATGAAGTCTTTTGCTACTATAGATACAGAAGTCATCCATAAAACCCTAATTGACTTTCCAAAGAAGGGCTGAAAGACAAGAGTTGTAACCTTATAAAGGTACTAGGAGCATTTGTGAGCCCAAATGGCATCACTCTATAGGCAAAGCAACCCCAAGGTGTGATGAAAGTGGTTTTTAGCTGATCTTCTTCTGCTATTTTGATTTGAAAATACCCTGAATACCCATCACACACTGTGTAACATTCATAGCCGGCTACTTCGTTTAAGATTTCATCTTGGAAAGGAAGAGGAAAATGATCCCTCTTTGTTGCAGCATTGAGCGGTTTGTAGTCAACACAGACCCTCCATTTTCCGTTCTTTTTAGGGGTTACTACAATTGGGGACACCCACTCAGAGTTAGACACAGGGTAAATGAAACCAGCTTTGAGGAGTCGGTTAACCTCTGTCAAAAGTGCCTCTTGTTGTATTTTTCCTAGGCGCCTTAGCTTTTGAGCCACAGGTTTAGTACCTGGTTTTAATTCTATGCCATGCTCTATAACATCCACACCTCTAATTTGTGAGTAATCAGTGATAAACAAATTGGGATACCTCTTGAGCATATCGATGTAGGACCGCTTCTCCTAAGGGGTAAGATCTTTTGCAAGCATCCTCTCAAAGTCTTCAAAGTGCTTGTGGTCACCTTTGTCATCCTTTGTTTGCTCCTTTGTTGGGTCAACCTCTATTGATGGAGTTTTTGATGTGTTGAAGATGATTCCCATTACCTCCAAAGATGATTCTTCTTCTCTATTGGATGTAGTGGTTGAACTTTCCTCATCGCTTGAGCCAAAACTCTCTTCACTTTCTTCATCAGCCGTGGTCTCATAGTTGATGTCTAGCTGCTTTCCTTCATGCCAATCGTATACTACATGTTTCCCCTTTTGAGAATCAATTGTCCTCGTCCCCATTTTTGATCTGCATTCACAGCAATGAGCCAAGGCCTCCCTAGGATGATGGGATAGCCCTCCCCCTTGGCTGGCATAACATACATATCCACACGTGCATCTATATTACATACAGAAACTTTTACATTCTTGATGATCCCTAGGCACTTCACACTTGCATTGTTGGCCAGCCTAGCTTGACAATTAGAGGATTTAGTGATTTCAAGCCGTAGTCTATTCATGGCTCTTTCCGTGATCACACACATTTGTGCTCCACCATCAACATACACGTTGGATACCTTCCTACCCCTTACATAAGCATCTACAATAGATTCCAGATCTTGTTGTGGCTTTGAAGTCAATGCCTTTACTGTCACCTTTTCTTTCTTTCTTGGGAGTCTTGTGCTTACAAGTTTGGACCAGTGCTTTCTCACTTTGGGTGATAGATGTAGGAGTTGAGGCCAAGAAATATTGGGCTTTTGAGTTTGCAAATCTTCTAATATGTTGTAGGGTTCCATATTCTTTCCTAATGGAAAATCGTTGATGCCGATCTCCCTTCGCCTTGACCTCTGCTTCTTGCCTCCTTCCTCCTTCTTTGACTTTTTCTTCCTCTCCTTCCTTGCAGGTTCTGACTCTTCATTCCTTGTGTCTTCATCCTTGTTGTGTGCTCTTGTGCGCTTTTTTGCTGGCATATCATCAAAATGTATAGGGCTCACCTCTATCTTCTCTTCCAGCTTTATGACATTTACTCCCCTCTCTTCCTCCACTGGTGGGACAGGAGGGATGTTTGCCGCTGGAGGTGGTGGTGGTTGACGAAGAATTTGCGGGGCTTGAGCATGCTCTTGCTGCACCATGAGCGGAGGGGGTCTAGGAGGGTATATGTCCCTTGGAAGCCTTCGAGGGTGAGGGCAATTATACATGCCATGACCAACTTCGTTGCAATTCCAGCATCTCAACTCTTGTGCTTGAAGTCGTTGATTGCGATTCCCTTCTCTTGGTTGTCGTTGTTGGGGTAGGCCCTGCACTAGATTCAAGGTGAGACTCTCTAGTTGTTGAGTTAATCTTTGCAAGATCTCTTGTTGTGATCCTTCCCCTATTTGTGAAGTTTGGGCAAGAGAGCCCCTAACTTGTGCTCCCATGCTTGGTGAAGAATCCCTCTCAATGACTTCATTTAGGTCCCTTGTTCTATGTGCTTGAAAATTTAACTTCTTGAATTTGACCATGGCCACCTCACGTGCTTCATCAAATGTTGATGGGAATTTTAACTCTACCTTGGTCTTCAAAATTGGATACAAGCCAGCCATGAACCTATCTTTCTTTAGAAAGTTTGGTGCACCACCTTGGTTTTGTAAGGTAGCCTCCCATCTATCCCATAGGTTAAGGAAAACGGCCTCATAAGATGGGTAGTCTTCAAGGAATACCTGTTTATGTTGAAGTAGACACTTCCAAAGACCCTCTGGAGTATCCCCTTGCCCAAATTTGGCAAGAAAAATTGCGCGTAGCCTCTCCCAATTGGTTTTGTTTTGAGGTTGCAAGGCCTCGTACCATGCCTTAGCCTCCCCTTTGAGAACGAGTGGAAAAGCACGCAGCTTTACCTCTTCTTGATCTCTCCCAGAGATGAGGTGTGCCATCTCCAAATTATCCAGAAATTCTTGTGCATCCTCACCATTTTTAGAATGAAAGGTAGGAAAAGTGCTTGACATTTTTACAATACAAGGAGGTTTGTGTACCACAAAGTTTTGACTACGATGAGTGATCACATCAAAATGAAAATATATACATCAAGTGTTAGTTCATAATTTATCATAGGCAAAATAAAAGGGTTGATTGAGGCATTAATTTCATTAAGGTGAGTGGGTCCAAAAATTCTCCTAATGGTTGCTTGAAATCTAAATTTTGTAGCAATTATGATGTGCACAGATTGACGAGCTATGGGTGTAAAAGGAGAAGCAGCTCCAGGTTGGTTCATGTGACAATGTGTTCTCCTTTTTCTTTCTCTTGAAGAAAGTTTCCTTTGAGTGGATCGCTATCTAAGCGCCTCTTGTCCCTGCCTCAAAACAAAATAAAAACATGGACATCAAATGAATCATCATAATTAATGAATGGAAGAATGATGGGATTTGGAGATGCCAAGATTTCACCAAGTCTTTCTGCTCCAAACATAAAAGCAATGCGTTGTTGGTAAAAAAAATTGCGATCTACACAAATGTTAATTCTGATGCGTTGTGAAAACTGAAAAGCATATGGTGCAACTCTATTGTTCATGAGGAGAATAGAAGGAAATTAGGAAAGTTCCTCAGTGGGGGCACCACTTTTATGAGAGTGGATTTTTTGAGATGGGGCTCAACTCAAGGCTCCCACCAGACAACCACTCCGTGAGACCCTACACACGTATATTTCTTAGGGGCACCACCCTCTTTTATGGAGAAAGAAGGAAACCAAAAACAAACCATATACAACACACACACACACACACACTCACACCTTCCTTATGTGCTTCAACACAAAATGCCCTTCAACCATTCAACACACACTCCTTAAGCAATCCCTTTGAACACTGCACAAACTCACATGCAAAAATTGACCTTCACCATATTAGTGCTCATATACTTCTAAGAAAAGCAAGCACAAAACCTCAAAACTCAAAACACCATAATGCACAAATACTTGACAACTCCTTTCCTTTCCCAAAAGAAGAGACTACTTACACACATAAGGCGGCATGCATAGAGAGCTCTTCTCCATCTATGCAGCCCCAAGACTTACTTACACACAACATAAGGAGAGAAGCCAAGCAAATAGACACCATGGTGCACAAAAACTTTCTCAACAAACAAGCAACCCAATGAGCACAAAATATGAGAAGCTGCCAAGATATGCTTACCAATTTTACATGCATTTAGAGCAAAAGTGTGACGACGACACACCAATTGCAACAATTTGTTGATCAAACCATGAGATAGATCATTGAACTTGATATCCTTGCTCTCATATAGAATCTATAATCCTTATTTAGGGATGAGTATGGTAAGAGAAATGTTTGCAAGAGAATGGTAGCAATAGCATATTGATGCTCTCTCTATGGTGCCGCTTATGATAGAGAGCTTAGGAAATGGATAGGGAGACAAGAGGAGAGAGAGATTAGGGCTTCCCTAACCTTAGAGGAGCTTATTTGCAGCAATGGAGTAGGTGTGTGTATTTTTGTGCTTGCCAAAGGGCCTTTTTATAGTTGTACAAGACCTTGGGTTAGGTTAAACTTGACTAGGGTAGGTGATTAACCATAGTTAGGTTCCCTTTTGACCATTCCTTCAATTATGCAAATAAGGGACTTATTTTTTCATTAAAAATAGCCTTTTAGTTCGTGGAGGCTCCATAAGGGTTGATAATGTATGTGGGCCCCACCATGATGTCCCTCCAGTGGCTCCTGCAGAGTGTCCCCATCCTGTTTGTTGTGTCTCTGGAAGCATCTTGAGCCGACCCCTCCACATGCAAGTGGTTTTTAACTCCCCATTGGTATTTTAGAATGTTGGAGAAGTCAAGAAAACTTTTCACCTTTGTGGTTTACCTGATTGTAACTTTGACCTGCAGTAACAGTGTCCGCAGCACCTTGTTTTCACCATAACTTTCAGCCTGTAACTCAGAATTGGGTGCTGTAAAAGGCAAAGTTGACCTTCTCAAAGTGTTTAAGATGATTTTGGAGTGTTCCTCAATTATACCCACGAGCTAAGGCGTTCAAGATGCATCCAAAACACCTTTTGAACCAAGTCTCCTTGTAGGGGGCCCTTTAGCATGCATCCACGGTGTAGCATGCTTTTTTCAAAAGGGAATCCACCTTAAACAAATGATGTAGGATCCAATAAAGTTTGATTTATTGGGGATATACATTATATTTAAGATTTGTTGACCAACACAAGTAAATGATCCAAGACTTGGGTCACATAGTGGTGGGGAAGGGAAGGCCTACAAGGTTAACCCTACCCTTGAGAGAAGATGGGTAACATAAGTGCCCATAAATTATTTATTTACAAATTATGGGATGTAGATAGCTATTTAACTTAGTAAAGGTAATTAGTTAAAAGAATATACAGTAAAAAACTAGGAGAGTAGAATTAAGTTTACTATTTACATTTAGCATGAAGAGAGAAATATGATGTAAATGCATAAAGATCTAAGAAGGGTAAGGTGTTCGTATGGAAAAAGGCTATTACGAAAAGAGAGAATGAACACTAGGTTAAAACTTTGATAAAAAATATATACTTTTGAGTAGAAATGTAGTGCAAATGCAAGGTTACCATTTAACGCTACTCATATTAGCCCTCCCCCTTCATCTAGGATCATTCATGCTCCTAAATGAAACAAAAGAGTTTTTTCCTTTTTCTTTTCTTTTTTTCTTCTTTTTTTTCTTTTTCTTATTTTTCTAAAAAAAGGAGGAGTGATATACACTCTTTTACTCCATTAGACCTGCTTTTCATTACCTCAATCCCATAAATCGGAGATGGGAAGGTTGCCTTGGGTATGTTGAGATTCCAAGGCTGGTTCTTCTTTGCACATCAAAGCTTTAAAAATAGGTGGAGCATTTGCCAAGCCGAAGGGAGCCATGCCAATTTGGAGCTTAGACGATGTAGGTAGATGACTTCCTATCAACGGATTGATACGTTGAAAGTAGGGCTTTAATCTCCATCCATTGACTCTGGTCTTGTGGAGTTTTCCTGATAAATCTGCTAATCTGTACTACCATTCCGAAACTTTGTTTTTATCATGAAAGGTCCCTCTTATCTTTGCAAAAACTTTTTGTCAAGTCGAGTATCAAGTCGGTTATCATAGTGAAGAACCAACATACCTTCCTTCAATCCTTTCCCCTCGAGCTTCATGTTGATTTTGTCCCTTTGGCTTGTGGCTTGGGCAATGTAATAGTCGATGGACTCTTCTCTATCAAGCTCAAGTCGTTGAAGATCTAAAATTATTTCCTGCAAAGCTTCTTTTGGCCTCTTTGCTCCCCGTGAGAGAATGCGTAGGCTTGCAATCTCCACCTCAATAGGAAGGAGTGCCTCCTGTCCATATACCAAATGAAAAGGAGTGAATTGAGTGGATACCTTGAAAGATGTTCTGTATGCCCATAGAGATGCGGTCAAATGACGATCCCAGTCATTTGGTCGATCTGCAACCTGCTTAGAAATGAGTTTACATATCATTCCATTCACCTTTTCAACCAACCCATTGCACTGAGGGTAGTAAGGTGTAGAATGCAAATGTTTGACTTTTAACTTTGTCAAAAGATTATCTAGGAGCTCTGATCTAAACCCTGGACCACGATCTGACAAAATCTCTAATGGTGTGCCGAATCTACTGCATATGTGATCAAAGATAAATTTTGATACCTCCTCGGCTGTAATTCGTGTTGTGCTTGCTGCCTCCGCCCATCGTGTCATGTAATCTACTCCCACAATGATGAAGACCTTTAGCATGCATCCAAGGTGTAGCATGCTTTTTTCAAAAGGGAATCCACCTTAAACAAATGAGGTAGGCTCCAATAAAGTTTGATTTATTGGGGATATACATTATATTTAAGATTTTTTGACCAACACAAGTAAATGATCCAAGACTTGGGTCACATAGTGGTGGGGAAGGGAAGGCCTACAAGGTTAACCCTACCCTTGAGAGAAGATGGGTAAGATAAGTGCCCATAAATTATTTATTTACAAATTATGGGATGTAGATAGCTATTTAAATTAGTAAAGGTAATTAGTTAAAAGAATATACAATAAAAAACTAGGAGAGTAGAATTAAGTTTACTATTTACATTTAGCATGAAGAGAGAAATATGATGTAAATGCATAAAGATCTAAGAAGGGTAAGGTGTTCGTATGGAAAAAAGCTATTACGGAAAGAGAGAATGAACACTAGGTTAAAACTTTGATAAAAAATATATACATTTGAGTAGAAATGTAGTGCAAATGCAAGGTTACCATTTAACGCTACTCAGCACCAAATATGGGCGCCCTGCTAAGCTGACGACTTCTCGTTTCTACGGGCCCTCATCCGATGCTTGTGTTGGCCGGCACGACCTCCTCTTCCCCTGCTTGCGCTTGCTTGTTGTCTGCCACCATCTCCCCATTTCTTTTTTCCTTTGTCCACACCCCTTCTTAGTTTAGGGTGGCCATTTAGTTTATCACCTTGGGCAGGTGGCCCTAGTGCCTGATTGGGCAACATTTTCCATGTATTGGTACCACATTTGGTGTGCATATCGACCAAAGCATTGCCAAGCACAACATCTTTCTCAAGTAGTCCCTGCCGGGCTAGGCATATCTCACAATCAATACACTCCATGTGATGACATTTCAGACAAAGAGCTCATCAAGAACTTTATGTGCTTTCGTACGGCACCACATTTGGCATACATAACAATCAAGCCTTTGCTAAGCTCAACATTCTCATCGCAGTCCTGGACTAATAATATCAACGTGAATTATTGATGCCCGTAAAAAGTCTTGAATAGTGCCACATATCCGCAAGATGCAAGGATAAGTGATTGCATTCACCAGAAGGCATCCCCTTCGCACTCAATGAAAATAGACTAGAGCTCCTTACCACACAGGATGCGTATACCAAAGCATTACCAAGATTACATAATTGTTGACTTAAGCAATGTCGAGCTCCATTTTTGCCTTCCGAGTAGACCGATCTACCAATGCAATGCAAGTGATGACATTCTAGACAAGATTCTCCTCAAGCACTTGTTCTACTGCATTCAAAACCCTGGCTGAAGCTCAAAATTCCCAGCTGGAACAACAACCAAGGCGACCAGAGTGGTACGGAATTGGCCCCCCGTGGAAACTAAACTACTAATATCTTGGCAACGAGAGCTCCGATTGCCGATCTGAAAAGACTGACGTGCTCCACAAAGTGAGCACTTTAGGCCAATGCATTCATTTCATTTCTGTCCCTTTAGCTACAGTTGCCCAATCTGGTACGGATGTGCAATTGACTTAAACTTGAATCTGCCATAGCTTTTTCATCGTAGCTCCAATCGACGAGCTGTAAAGACAGACCGGTAGAGCACTTCAAGCACTACAGTTCTAGATCATAATCTCCCATCTGTGCTCTCTTTAAGAATACTCCTATTTAGCATCATCAAGGCATCTGTTGACCCTTTAAAGCCGCATATGGCATGCATTCATTAAACTTGGCCTGTTAACAAGCCCCAACCACTGCTCAATGAATGTGTAGGGTTCAAAGAAGCTTAGATTGCATTTCTCTGCTCTTTTTTCCAACATGGAAGCGGAGCTGCATGACATCCACCCCCTCTAAACCTGCACATGCTCCGAACTATTCCAATTGCACTTTAATTTGCAGTTGCTATAGGTACCTTAAGCTCTTTGCCATCATCAGACTCACGTAACTCATAAAAATATGAAAAAGAATATAAGTCTTATACCCTATCAACAATGTTCTAGATTTATCATAGGTAGCTGCCCATCAGAAATCTTTGAACCGTATTTGCCGTATCTCCAAAGCATTCATTTATAGAAAACCTATTTAGTGAACCCCGCCAGACTCAAGTGCTCCAGTTAATGATGCACACGGCTTGACCATTAAGCTCGCTTTGGGAATCCTGTCAAGCTCAAGTATGCCTTACTCTGTCTGCACACGAAATGGCCGTTAATTCCTTTACTTCAAGTTCAGGTAGTAGAACCAACTCAAAAGATGTGAAGATACTTCATCAATTGTCCAAAGAAGTCAACTCGAAGCCAGCCATGTAATATTATTCAACACGTAACCAGAAACTCTTTTGACTTAGCATAGGATAGAAACCAAAACATTGTACCATGCAACCTGCTACAATAGATAACTGGTACTCTGCAAATCTGCACTTACACTTCAGTAGCCCCCAGGATTAAATGGGAAACCAATCATTTGACCCACTGTGAGCATTTCTTTAAAAACATTTACACCATCCTCCAGGATCATAACGAAAATACAAGAATTTCTAGTCAGTAAAGCATAAACATAAATTAACCCATAAATCTTCATGAAAACCACCTGGATCATATGACATATAAGTCAATTTCCCCATACCATGCATATGTCTGTCACCTCCTATGTCAAAAGCTAATTCAACATCCCCTACATCATAGAGTAACATCAGATCCCATACAACATCAGGTAGCACTAGGTACTGCCATAGCCCCTATGCAACTCGCTCATCCAATTGTCAATCATCCATCACAGATAAAAGCATTCGTAGTGCACCTTCACTCTCACTAGTATTGGATTCCCAATTATGCATATCTGAATACATCAAGTCTTTGGCAAAACTCTCGTCATTAGGCTCGCAAGATGAATCAGAAAAGAATTCTCTATCTTGTAGAGGCTCAAAATCAAGTAGAGCATCATCCGACAATTGCATAAGGTCATCATTAGCTACATCTAAACAAACTTGCTCATGCATGAATCTAGATTGATTGGTATCCTTAGCATTTGTATTTGAGAATACTTCCAAATCTTCGTCCAATAAGCACATAAGATCTAGGTCCACCGCTTTAGAAGGTTCCTCCATCCTGCACATCTCAAGATGCTGTAAACTAAGATTTCCACATATGACATGCATACTAAATACATCTGCTGTACACTCCGCTTTAAGTCTTTCACCCTCATCCAAATATCTTTGCACTTCTGTAGCATAAATTTCAACATGCACATTGAAAATTTCATCTACAGCCCTGTCTGTATCATCGGCACAATGAAACCAATCATATTCAACACCAAGAGATTGCACTTTACTATGCACCCCCTCTGAATCAACATCATCAAGTTCATGATCATTCTACCATAGTGTGATCCACGTGTCACAAAATCTTGATTAAGAAGAATTCTTGTCCCCCCCTGAATCATAAAGAAATTCAGGGTCAGTTTGCCACATCAGTAGCTCTCGGTCACAGAAACTTGTCAAAAGAAGGAGTCTGCACCCCCTCTGAATCATCATCATATTCAAGATTAGTTTTCCACTTTGGTAGTTGTGTGTCACAACAAATTGTCAATGAAGGAGTCTGCACCCCCTCTGAATCAAAATTTTGCAGATATTCAAACACATACTCTTGCCTAACCAGGTCCTCAAAATCTGGTATATCCAAATTCGGTAAATTTGATATACCCAAACCCATGGTCCTGCTACTCTTAATTTCAGCCTTGCTTTGACTTATAGCATATGTACCATCAATCAACTCTATGGTAGAATATGTACTAGTATCATCAATCAACTCTATGGTAGAATCAATACCAATTTTTTTTTCTCTAATTTTAAGTCAGTAGCAAAAGTACCATTTGTAACCGAATCTTCATGCATGTCTACTTGAATATGGTTGCACTCATTCACCTGCACAATTTCTTTTTGAGCTTTAGCCAATTCATTGTTTTGATCCCGTGATTTCTTTTCCTCATGTACTGCATGTATCATGTTCTTTGCAAAATTCACCCTGTGTATCTTGGGCTATAGAGACTCACCCTCAAAGACTTCTACTTCATGTAAGGCATCTGCTAAACACAGCTTTCATACATAGCTTCAACTATATCTTCATCATTATCCTGTAAGAAGGTAGAATCTTGTACAATACACTCATCAATCACAGCTTCTAGTTTTGATTGTACTTGTCTTCGAATATCTACGTAGTTTGGTAGACTTGAACTTTGTTCTTGATAGCTTGCATAATGATCATAAATTACTTGTACAATAGATTGTTTGAAGTATTCCCAGTTTTCATTGTAGGCTTTGGTAACCTCTTGAATCTGCTCCTTCAAATTTGAACTCACTAACTGCTCAAAAGATCTGATCATTAACTCTCCTGGTATCCCTGGTAACTTGGTTTCCAACTCATAGCACTCTAGGTAGCCCTCTGGATCATATCCATGAAAGACTTACCTCTCATCGTATACCGCATCTAAAGCTACATCCATTTGATTCTTCTTTTTCATGGTCTCCATTTCAAGCAGACATCCTTGAACCAATTGAAGCATTTTCAAAAAAATTTGAAATGTTGACTTATCATCAAAACCATTTGTAATTAACTCTTCAATCAACGTCATCATCTGCTCTAAATTCTCCATCTGTACCTCCCACCTCGGCTCGGTTCGCGTTGGGTTCACCAAATATGTCGGGGGATATGTGTTCGAGATGTGAGCCGAGAAGGCGGGCCTTTGGCTATGAGAGGTGTGAGAGACAACAAGAAAAAACAGATGCCTATGGCTCTGGCAATCACCGTAATCTTCAATTATTAATTCAAGATTTTAGTACAATTTAATCAGTAGCCAAGGCAGGATGTTAGCAGCACCAACACTTGGATTAACTGGTAAATAGGAGTTTAAGCTCCCTTTACAGATCAACCAGGTCGTTAACGAGTTTGGGGTTTAATACGATGATTAATAAATCTTTAGACTAATGATGGTGAAGGAAATTTTTGTCTTTCGTTTTACCTGCTTCAACTGCCCCTTGGATTCTGCAAACTTTCTCTTTTTATGTCGAACTTTCCTTGCTTTAATAGCCCTCAATAAAACTCTCTCCGTCTCTATCTCTACTTTCTTCTGCCATATTACCAACAATAAGCCCCACTCTTCTCCTCTGAATGTCTTGCTCTGATTGCCCTTGGTGCCTCCTTGTCTTGCTTAGTCGAGAGATAGAGAGATAGAGCTCTCCCAGCTCCCTCCTCCCCTTGAACTTTCTTATCAAGCCTTCATGTGCTTCAAACTTCTTCTTGCCCTTCTTCCCTTGTCCAAGCTCTCCCACTCAAGTGCCTTCAACTATCTTGCATACAAGTCGAGGTCAAGATCAAGAGATCCTTCGTCCTTGCTCTTCTCTGAGAACAAGAGAGAGAGCGACCTCTTCTAGCTCCTGCACAAGAGAGAGAATCCTCTCCTCCCTCTTCTGTCAGAATACTTGCCTCCTTCCCTTAGAAACCTTTGAAATCAAGAGAGAGATAGCGAGATTTAGACAAGGGTGAGAGAGAGATAGCCCCCTCTTCAACTATCTTGCATACAAGTCGAGGTCGAGATTGAGAGATCCTCCGTCCTTGATTGTCTTCGAGAACAAGAGAGAGAGAGCGACCTCTTCTTGCTCATGCACAAGAGAGAGAGTCCTGTCCTCCTTCTTCTGTTGAACACTTGCCTCCTTTCCTTTGTAACCTTTGAAATCAAGAGAGAGATAGTGAGCTTTAAACAAGGGTGAGAGAGAGAGAGAATGACTTCTTCTTGGTCATGCTCTTTGCCACTCTTCGTTTCCCTTCTCTCTTCCTTCGTTTCTTGCCTTCATCACGCAATTCCTCTTTTCTCCTCTCTTCCCTTGCTCAAGTACTCCACCCCTAGAATCCCCCTTACGTAATCCTTCCCTCATTCTCGCTATTTATAACCCCCTCTTTAAAAATAGCCCCTTCCCTAACGACGACACCGCCATTGATCGGCACGGGAAATAGTTATTGATGATGTGGCAATAGTAGGAGGAGTGCCAAACGCGGCAGGAGTAGCACTGAATATGGGCACCCCGTGGAGTTGATGACTTGTTGTTTCTGCAACGTCCTCATCCAATGCCTATGTTGGCCGGCTCGACCTCCTCTTCCCCTACTTGCGCTCGTGCTCGCTATCTGCCGCCATCTTCCCATTTTTGTTTTCCTTTGTCCACACCCCTCCTTAGTTTAGGGTGTCCATTTTAATTTATCACCGTGGGCGGGTGGCCCTAGTGCCTCATTGGGCAACATTTTCCATGTAGTGGCACCACATTTGGTATGCATATCAGCCAAAGAATTGCCAAGCACAACATCTTTCTCGAGCAGCCCTGTGGGGCTAGGCATATCCCAAAATCAATACTCTCCATGAGATGACATTTCAAACAAAGAGCTCATTAAGAACTTTATGTGATTCTGTACGGCACCACATTTGGCATACATAACAATCAAGGCATTGCTAAGCACGACATTCTCATCAGAGTCCAAAGCTAACAATATTAATGTGAATTATTGATGCCCGTAAAAAGTCTTGAATAGTGCCACATGCCTGCAAGATGCAAGGATAAGTGATTGAATTTTCCGCAAGGCATCCCCTTCACACTCGTCGTAAATAGCCCAGAGCTCCTTACCGTAGTCGAGTTGGGCATTCCCCGCAATCATTGAAAATTCAAGAGACCACATTTTACACAAGAAGCTCTGCAAAAAAGCTATTGTGCTTCCGTATAGGCACCACATTTGGTATACGCATCAGCCAAAGCATTACCGAGCTTCCATAATTGTTGACCTTAGCAATGTCGAGCTCCATTTTTGCCTTCCGAGCACACCCATCTACCAATGCACTGCAAGTGATGACATTCTAGACAAGATTCTCCTCAAGCACTTGTTCTACTGCATTCAAAACCCTGGCTGAAGCTCAAAACTCCCATATGGAACAACAACCAAGGCGACCAGAGTGGTACGGAATTGGCTCCCCATGGAAACTAAACTACTAATATCTTGGCAACGAGAGATTCGATTGCCGATTGGAAAAGACTGACGTGCTCCACAAAGTGAGCACTTTAGGCCCATGCATTCACTTCATTTCTATCCCTTCATGTGCAGTTGCCCAATCTGATACATCTCTGCAATTGAGTCAAACTTCAATCTGCCATAACTTTTTCACCGTAGCTCCAATCGACAAGCCATAAAGACAGGCCGATAGAGCAGTTTACACAATGCAATTCTAGATCATAAACTCCCATTTGTGTTAACTTTAAGCATACTCCTGTTTAGAATCATCAAGGCATTTGTTGGCCCTTTAAAGCCGCATCTGGCATACATTAATCATTAAACTTGGCCTGTTAACAAGCCGTGATCACTCCTCAATAAATGTGTAGGATTCAAAGAAGCTTAGCTTGCATTTCTCTGCTCTTTTTCCCATCATGGAAGCTAATCTATACGACACTCTGTAATCTCCCTTGCCTCCTCTTAATCACTCCCTCCCCTCCTCTTAATCTCTCCTAAACTTGCACTAATGAAAATTTAATTCTGTTAACCATTGTAACTTGTCTTCTGAGATTACATTCCCAAGTCCTAAACTTCTACTCTCCTCTAGAATAATCTTTGAGATATTGTTCTAAAATACTATCCTTTTCCTCCTCTAATCTATTCCTTCTCCTTTTTCAGTTCTAAATGCATCTCAAAAATCACTCTTCAATCTCATTGTGTGTTTTAAGTTTCCAAGTCTTTCATTGCTAAACAATTTGAATTTTTTTTCGGGTTTTTTGAACAAGTCTTTATCAAATGCTATTCATTGTTTATTTCTATCATCAGAGGACCCTATAAATGTTTTGTAAATGGAGAGAGAGAGAGAGAGAGAGAGAGAGTACAAAACCTAGAGAGAGAGTAACTAAATGTCCTCTCTTTAGATAGAAAAAGTATAGAACCTAGAGAGATAATACCTTTAATATCCCAAAACCTTAGAAGTTAGCATCTCAAAACTCATTCTATATGTGCATCATAAAAGCACAAAATAATTCTTATGTTTGAAGAGAGAAACGTTGTTCTAAAACAAATAAGGTTGCAAGTAAGAAATCCCATGTAAAAAAGTTACAAATCATAAAAGATCTATAGATAAGGGGTACTACTTTCGTTCCGAAACTCCAAAAGTCACATGTAGCACTAAGAAAATATACAATGTGTGCTACCTTGCATGGAAAAAAAGGTCATAAATCACAAGAGATCTATAGATAAGGGGTACTACACTTGTTCCAAAAATCCTAGGTAACACTAAGCCAAAATACAAAGTGGACTACCAAGAAAGTTGCATGTGCAGACAGGTCAAACACATAATGGGCCAAAAAATAAATCAAATGAGGGGTGCAATCGACTTTCATGGTTGTCTCAAAATAAAAGTAATATCCATTGGCAAGAAACTTGGCCAATGGATGATCATGTTTTCCTTGGGCTCGAGTCCAAGCACTTTAATGTACACATAGTACATGTGTTTACATGAAACAAAACATTTTTTTTCTTTTCTTGCTTATCAAAATCTAGACACGTGCACCTTGGGCATCATCTTATATGAATCTCATAAATGTTCTCGATCAACACTTGAAAAACTACATGTTCTGAGGACTTTACCAATTCCTCCAAAAAGGTGGTAGCCATATCCTTGCATGCATCCAATCTCTCCATGGACTTTTTAGAAATTCTCTTCCTTTACTTTTTTCTTTATGAACTGCTCCCACCTTTTGAGGGGAAATCTCCTACAACTTGATCTCCTAATATTGTCTTCTCAACCACAAACTTGCTCATGCATGAATCTAGATTGATTGGTATCCTTAGCATCTGTATTTGAGAATCCTTCCATAGCTTTGTCGAATAAGCACATAAGATCTAGGCTCATCGCTTTAGAAGGTTCCTCCATCTTGCACATCTCAGAATGCTGTAAACTAAGATTTCCACATATGACATGCAGATTAAATATATCTGCTGTACACTGCTCTTTAAGTCTTTCACCCTCATCCAAATATCTTTGCACTTCTGTAGCATAAAGTTCAGCATGCACATTGAAAATTTCATCTTCAGCCTTGTCTGTATCATCGGCACAATGAAACCAATCATATTCAACACCAAGAGATTGCACTTCATTATGCACCCCCTCTGAATCAGCATCATCAAGTTCATGATCATTCTACCATAGTGTGAGCCCCGTGTCACAAATTCTTGAAAAAGAAAAAGTCTGCTCCCCCTTTGAATCATCAAGAAATTCAGGGTTAGTTTGCCACATCGATATCTCTGGGTCACACAAACTTGTCAAAAGAAGGAGTTTGCACCCCCTTTGAATCATCATCATCATATTCAAGATTAGTTTTCCACTTTGGTAGCTGTGTGTCACAACAACTTGTCAATGAAGGAGTCTGCACCCCCTCTAAACCAACATTTTGCAGATATTCAAACACATACTCTTGCCTAACCAGGTCCTCAAAATCTGGTATATCAAAATTTGGTAAATTTGATATACCCAAATCCATGGTCCTCCTGCTCTTAATTTCAGCCTTTCTTTGACTTATAGCATCTCTACCATCAATCAACACTATGGTAGAATATGTACTAGTATCATCAATCAACTCTATGCCTGTTGTTTTACCTGCTTCAACTCCCCTTGGATTCTGCAAACTTTGTCTTTTTATGTCGAACTTTCCTTGCTTTAATAGACCTCAATAAAACTCTCTCCGTCTCTATCTCTACTTTCTTCTGCCACAATTTCCAACAATAAGCCCCACTCTTCTTCTCTGAATGTCTTGCTCTGATTGCCCTTGGTGCCTCCTTGTCTTGCTTAGTCGAGAGATAGAGAGATAGACCTCTCCCAGCTCCCTCCTCCCCTTGAATTTGCTTATCAAGCCTTCATGTGTTTCAAACTTCTTTTTGCCCTTCGTCCCTTGTCCGAGCTCTCCCACTCAAGCGCCTTCAACTATCTTGCATACAAGTGAAGGTCAAGATCGAGAGATCCTTCGTCCTTGCTTGTCTCTGAGAACATGAGAGAGAGTGACCTCTTCTTGCTCCTGCACAAGAGAGAGAATCCTCTCCTTCTTCTTCTGTCTGAATACTTGCCTCCTTCCCTTTGTAACCTTTGAAATGAAGAGAGAGATAGTGAGCTTTAAACAAGGGTGAGAGAGAGATAGCCCCCTCTTCAACTATCTTGCATACAAGTCGAGGTCAAGATTGAGAGATCCTCCATCCTTGCTTGTCTCTGAGAACAAGAGAGAGAGCGACCTCTTCTTGCTCATGCACAAGAGAGAGAGTCCTGTCCTCCTTCTGTTGAATACTTGCCTCCTTTCCTTTGTAACGTTTGAAATCGAGAGAGAGATAGCGAGCTTTAAACAAGGGTGAGAGAGAGAGAACGACCTCTTCTTGCTCATGCTCTTCGCCACTCTTCGTTTCCCTCCTCTCTTCGTTTCTTGCCATCAACATGCAATTCCTCTTTTCTCCTCTCTTCCCTTGCTCAAGCACTCCACCCCTAGAATCCCCCTTACGTAATCCTTCCCTCATTCTCGTTATTTATAACCCCCTCTTTAAAAATAGCCCCTTCCCCAACGACGATGCCGTCATTGCTAGGTGCGGGAAATGGTTCTTGATGATGTGGCAATAGTCTAGGGAGGAGTGTCAAACACGACAGGAGTAGCACCGAATATGGGCACCCCGCTGAGTTGATGACTTCTCGTTTCTGGAACGCCCTCATCCAATGCCTATGTTGGCCGGCTCGACCTCCTCTTCCCCTACTTGCGTCGTGCTCGCTGTGTGCCGCCATCTCCTTATTTCTGTTTTCGTTTGTGCACAACCCTCCTTAGTTTAGGGTGTCCATTTTAGTTTATCACCTTGGGCGGGTGGCCCTAGTGCCTCATTGGGCAAAATTTTCCATGTAGTGGCACCACATTTGGTATGCATATCGGCCAAAGAATTGCCAAGCACAACATCTTTCTCGAGTAGCCCTGTCGGGCTAGGCATATCCCAAAATCAATACGCTCCATGAGATGACATTTCAAACAAAGAGCTCATCAAGAACTCTATGTGCTTCTGTACGGCACCACATTTGGCATACATAACAATCAAGGCATTGCTAAGCACGACATCCTCATCACAGTCCTAAGCTAGCAATATTAATGTCAATTATTGATTCCCATAAAAAGTCTCGAATAGTTCCACATGCCCGCAAGATGCAAGGATAAGTGATTGCATTTGCCGCAAGGCATCCCCTTCACACGTTGAAAATAGCCCAGAGCTCCTTACCATAGTTAAGTTTGGCATTGCCTGCAATCATTGAAAATTGAAGAGATGACATTTTAGACAAGAAGATCTGCAAAAAAGCTATTGTGCTTCCGTACAGGCACCACATTTGGTATAGGCATCAGCCAAAGCATTACCGAGCTTCCATAATTGTTGACCTTAGCAATGTCGAGCTCCATTTTTGCCTTCCGAGCACACCCATCTACCAATGCACTGCAAGTGATGACATTCTAGACAAGATTCTCCTCAAGAACTTGTTCTACTGCATTCAAAGCCCTGGCTGAAGCTCAAAACTCCCAGATGGAACAACAACCAAGGCGACCAGAGTGGTACGGAATTGGTCCCCCATGGAAACTAAACTACTAATATCTTGGCAACCAGAGCTCCGATTGCCGATTGGAAAAGACTGACGTGCTCCACAAAGTGAGCACTTTAGGCCCATGCATTCACTTCATTTCTATCCCTTCAGCTGCAGTTGCCCAATCTGATACAAATCTGCAATTGACTCAAACTTCAATCTGCCATAACTTTTTCACCGTAGCTCCAATCGACGAGCCGCAAAGAGAGTCCGGTAGAGCACTTTACACAATGCAATTCTAGATCATAAACTCCCATTTGTGTTAACTTTAAGAATACTCCTGTTTAGAATCATCAAGGCATTTGTTGGCCTTTAAAGCCGCATCTGGCATACATTAATCATTAAACTTGGCCTCTTAACAAGCCGTGATCACTGCTCAATAAATGTGTAGGATTCAAAGAAGCTTAGCTTGCATTTCTCTGCTCTTTTTCCCATCATGGAAGCTAAGCTATATGACACTGTGTAATCTCCCTCCCCTCCTCTTAATCTCTCCTAAACCTGCACTAATCAAAATTTCATTCTGCTAACCATTGTAACTTGTCTTCTGAGATTACGTTCCCAAGTCCTAAACTTCTACTCTCCTCTAGAATAATCTTTGAGATATTGTTCTAAAATACTAGCTTTTTCCTCCTCTAGTCTATTCCTTGTACTTTTGCAATTCTGAATGCATCTCAAAAATCACTCTTCAATCTCATTGGGTGTTTTAAGTTTGCAAGTCTTTCATTTCTAAACAATTTGAATTTTTTTTGAGTTTTTTGAACAAGTGTTTATCAAATGCTATTCGTTGTTTATTTCTATCATTAGAGGACCCTATACAAGTGCTGTAAATGGAGAGAGAGAGAGAGAGAGAGAGAGAGAGAGAGAGAGAGAGAGAGAGAGAGAGAGAGAGAGAGAGAGAGAGAGAGAGAGAGAGAGAGAGAGTACAAAACCTAGAGAGAGAGTAACTATATGTCTTCCCTTTAGATAGAAAAAGTATAAAACCTAAAGAGATAACACCTTTAATATCCCAAAACCTTAGAAGATAGCATCTCAAAACTCACTCTACGTAAAGACATCTATGTGTGCATCATAAAAGAACAAAATATGTCTGAAGAGAGCAACGTTGTTCTAAAACAAATAAGGTTGCAAGTAAGAAATCCCATGTAAAAAAGTTACAAATCATAAAAGATCTATAGATAAGGGGTACTACACTCGTTCCAAAACTCCAAAAGTCACATGTAGCACTAAGAAAATATACAATGTGTGCTACCTTGCATGGAAAAAAGGGTCATAAATCACGAGAGATCTATAGAGAAGGGGTACTACACTTGTTCCAAAAATCCCAGGTAACACTAAGGCAAAATACAAAGTGGACTACCAAGAAAGTTGCATGTACAGACAGGTCAAACACATAATGGGCCAAAAAGTAAATTAAATGAGGGGTGCAATCTTTCATGGTTGTCTCAAAATAAAAGTAATATCCATTGGCAAAAAACTTGGCCAATGGATGATCATGTTTTCCTTGGGCTCAAACAGATAGTACATGTGTTTACATGAAACAAAACATTTTTTTTCTTTTCTTGCTTATCAAAATCTAGACACGTGCACATTGGGCATCATCTTATATGAATCTCATAAATGTTCTCGATCAACACTTGAAAAACTACATGTTCTGAGGACTTTACCAATTCCTCCAAAAAAGTGGTAGCCATATCCTTGCATGCATCCAATCTCTCCATGGCCTTTTTAGAAATTCTCTTCCTTCACTTTTTTCTTCGTGAAGTGCTCCCACCTTCTGAGGGGAAATCTCCTAAAACTTGATCTCCTAATATGATCTTCTCAACCACAAAGCTTGCCTGCTGACGTAGTTCTTGCTTGGAGACGTTTGTTCGTCTTGCTAAATTGGGATGCTTTGGAAAAAGATATGAAATGGGGTCAGCCTTTGCTTACTAACATAGCAAAATTCAGAGAACTAATCCTTAGGCTTCAGGGAATAGATGACTCTCACAAAACAAGAGTGTTTATATGGGAATTAGATCGACACTTCAAGCGAGAGGTGAGAAAGCGTTCACCTAAAACTTTCGAGGAAGAAATTTGATTTTGCACAAATTTATGAAGCTAATACTCACTTGACTGCTTCTAATCCCACTCATAATAAGCCCAAATCCATAGATACGGGGGTATTACGGCCCTTCCTAAAGGGGAAAAGGAAATTGTAATTCAATAAGGAGGGTAAACCACTATTTCAAAAGAGAGTTGTAATCGGTGAACCTAGAGGACTTTACAAAGGCTAAAAAAGAAAACATGTGCTTCACTTGTTTGTCACCTAGCCATTCTCAATGGAACTTTCCAAAGAACAAAAGAAAAAATGACGATGAAAAAGGTAAAGGTCTTGTCAAGAGTCATAAAGATAGGCAAATCCATTTGGACTAGACACTTTTGATAACTGGCAATAAAAACTATAAACTCATGGAAATGTTACAAAGGGCAAAGAATTATCATTATTGTTTGAAAATTAGCATGTGGAAATCAAGTTTTGGTCCTCATGAGTTGGTGAAAATGTATAGCTTTCTAAATAGGAAAAGGGTTAGGGTCATGATAGATGTCTCTACCACACATAAATTTGTAAACTATGCTCTAGCTTGTCAAGAAATTAAAACTTTTTCAACAACTAAGTGCTCACTTATATGTTGTCTCCATGATGTAGAGAATAAGATAGGGATATAGTGGTATCCCATTTGGAAGTTGAGATACAAGGATATAAAGAAATTCTTGACCTCCAAATCATGAATATGGATAGTTCAGACTTAGTTTTGGGAAGGAAAGTAAACAATGGAAAGAGGATTGAACTTAAGTACATACCTTGCCTACATATGTCAATATAGCACTACCATGCAAGTCTAGCTTCATGGCATCCTTGTGGATACCAAAGGAAAAGAAAAACACTTTAAGGCTCGAACTTAAGTTTGAGCCTCAACTGTATAAGCTATTGTAGCACTAGGGAGTAAGGCTAACCTCATCCTTTAAAGATACTAATTCCAAGATGCTCAGCCTTAAGTTCGATCCTCACTTGCATAGGCTAGTGTAGCACTAGAATGCAAGGCTAGCCTGATGACATCCTTGTGGCTACCATGGGTATAGAATAGAACCTTAGGGTTGAGCCTAAGTTCAAGCCTCATTTGCATATGCTATTTTAACACTAGGATACAAGGCTTGCCTCATTACATCCTTGTGTCTACTAAGGGAAAGAGGCTTGAACTTAAGTTTGAGCCTTGCCTACATATGCTAGTATATCACTAGCATGAAAGTCTAGCTTCATGACATCCTTGTGGATACCAACAACACATTTATGTTCAAACTTAATGAATTACATATGATATTGTAGCACTAGAGTGTAAGGCTAGCCAAGGGACATCCTTGGGGCTACTTAGGGAAAGAGGCTTGAACTTAAGGTCAAACCTCGCCTACGTATGCTAGTATAGCAAGTTTAGCTTAATGACATCCTTGTGGCTACTTAGGGAAAGAGGCTCAAATTCAAATTTGAACCTCACCTACATATGCTAATTTAACAAGTCTGGCTTGAACTTAGGTTTGAGCCTCAACTGCATATGCTATGTAGCACTAGGGTGTAAAGCTAGCCTCATGACATCTTTGTGGCTACCAATGCCAAGAGGCTCAAACTTAAGTTTGATCCTCACTTGTATATACTAGAGTAGTACCAGCATGCATGGCTAGCTTGATGACATCTTTGTGGCTACCAAGGGCATAGAAGAACACCTTTAGGCTCGATCTTAAGCTCAATCCGCCACTGCATATTCTTTAGCACCACGGTGTAAGGCTTGCCTCATGACATCCTTGTGGCTGCTAAAGGCAAGAGGCTCCAGCTTAAGTTTGAGCCTCACCTAGATATGTTAGTATAGCAATATCATGCAAGTCTAGCTTCATGACGTCTTTTTAGGATTCATGCAAGAATAGAAAAACACTTAGGCTTGAACTTAAGTCTAGCCTCATGACATCCTTCTGGTTACCAATGCCAAGAGGCTCAAAATTAAGTTCCATTCTCACTTGCATATTCGAGTGTAGCACTAGCATGCAAGGCTAGCTTGATGACATACTTGTGGCTACCAAGGGCATAGAATAGAACCTTTAGGCTCAAGCTTAAGTTCAAGCCTCAAGTGCATAAGGGAATAAAAAATTACTTTTAAGCTCAAACTTAAGTTTGAGCTTCCTCTCCATATGCTAATGTAGAACTAGGGTGCATGCCTAGCCTCATGACATCTTTCTGGCTAGAAAAATCATAGAGCTTCACTTTCAGGCTCAAATTTAATGTAGCACTAACTTTCAAGGCTACCCTCATGACATCCTTGTGGCTAGCAAGGGCACATAACAACAGCTTTTGGCTCAAACTTAAGTTTGAGCCTCGCCTACACATGCTAGTGTATTTTTAAAAATGTACTATTTAACTTATACATGTGCTCCTTGTTCATGTTCTAAAATTTCTCTTTTTTGTTGTTTCAACAATGGAGACTTCCAATGTACCAAGTATACCAGAGCAGGGTGCACAAGTCTTCACACTCGATGTTCTTGGAATGTCCACTCAAGCCAAAACTACTACTCCAAGAATAAAGGTTGCCAAGACCTTTGAATTAACAAAGAAGGAGTGAAGCGGTTTATGGATACCTAAAATACAAATGAAAAATACAAAGGTGACATCCATCTATATTTGTCACAAGGTGATATGAAATATGGAGACATGGGGATTGTTGTGGGTGTCAAAGATGATGTGGATGCAACAACAATGCCATGCTTTGTATGTAATGTGCTACCTATTGGAGAGACCACAAAGGCAAACAATTTTTGCTTATAATTGGGCACTTTTCATGTAGCAGACATGAATGGTAGCAAACAGGAAAAGAAAATTCTATTGTAAATTAGGATTGAAGATCTCCAACTTCACTAATGAAGAAGACTCAGGTGTGGATTGTGTGGAAGGCCTAGTGAAGGCAATGAAACATGCAAAGCGAGCCTTGAGCTTACCAAAAAAGACTGTACGTACAAAGAAACCAATAGGGGAACTATCTAAGAAAGTTGTGGAGAAGACAAGGAAAGCCATAGTTAGGAGTGCACTTGCAACATCAAGAGGTGCCCATACAAGCGCTTCAATGCATGCAGAGAAGATCACTACCACCGTTAATTTAGAGGAGCAAGAAGGTTCACAAGAGCAAGATGCACAAGGACTCACAAGAAAAAGAAAGGCAAAGGATGATTCTCCTCTTGAATAAGATCAACAAAAACTAGCAAAGAGGAAGATAAAAAAGAGAGAAGAAGAAAAAGAGGTTTTTGAAGAGGAGTCGATGGAAATGGAAACTCCATCCAAAGATAACAAGGCACTGGCCTCCTTATATATCAAGAAGGAATTTTATTATTTTGGGATTAATGAAGTCTTTAGCATTGATGTGACAAGGTGTTTTCCTGCTCCATCAAATTATGTGTACAAAAGATTGAATCTAGATTGGGTTAGGATTTTGACTTTAGACTTCATTCAAGAGCCAAAGCAACAAGAGATATTGGCAATTTTAATGCCTTGTGATCCTTTTTAAAAAAATCCTCTTGACAAACTTGCCAAAGAGGATGTTCACAATGATGATTATTGGATCATCTCTGAACATCACTCCATTAGTGCTGCAAAACATTTGCAAGGTGCAAAAGTTGCAACGGTAACCCCTTAATTGCATCAACAATTCAAATATAGATGATCAAATATTATTCTCAATTGTCCACCAAAGATCTCTCACAAAATCTCCAAAGATGCAAATCTATCTGTTGCAAAGTCAATGCAAAAGGAGCCATTTCTTAACCAACTTATGCAAGCACGAGCACAATGGCATGCAAATGGTTGTCTTTCTAAGACATCACCTGGTGTCAACCAAACCAAGAAGGACTTTGAGTCTAGGAAGGTAGCTATTTGACTTTGTGAAAACATGAATGTGAGTCTTTTATCAATATTTATTTGTAAACGAGATTCTATCATAGGGTCAAGCATGCCCTCCATGTGCTCATTCAGAACTGTAAGTGAGGTTTGAACTTAAGCTTTAGTGTCACTTCCATATGAGTCTCTAGCACTAACAAATGAGGCTCGAAATTAAGTTTGAGCCCCACTTCCATATACCTATGTATTTTGGACTTTGCATAGATGTATGTGAGCATATCAAGAAACAACTCAATCTGGCAAGGCTTGAACTTATTATACGTCTCAACCCGACAAGTTAGTTCCTTGTCAATATTGATGTTGGAATTTTCAATTTTTGCAAACCTTTGTTGAGACGATAGAGCACACAATTCAAAAAGGGATTTTTCAAGACCGACTTGCATTTGCTTCTATGTGATGAGGAGATATGGAAGAATTGGGTCAAGATCATGAAACAATATGCTCAAGGCTTGCTACCAAATACAAAGGGAGAAACAATCGATGAGAGTTCCAATGGAAATTTTAAAGTTTTACCTATGAAGGGTGGTCAGATTCGACAAACACCTAGCACAACAACGCTAGCACCTACATTGTTTAGGTGCATTTTAGGCCTCAAGAGTAGAGAAGTTCTTGGAATGCAAGATGCAATCTTGGACAAACCATCTTGCTAAAGAAGGGAAATCATACCCCTCATAGAATGGACATGGATGAGATGTCTTGGAAGCTAAAAATAGATCGAGTGTTGAAAGAAGTAAAAACATCATTCTTCTTTGATTTTACAAGGGAAAAGTTATCTTGGGAGCAAGTTTGTGAGAAGTACAAGCTAGGAGAGCATGAGTACAATCAAATGAGGATCTATAGCTGGTACTATGTCAAGGATTCCCTCAACAGAGCAAAGAATACCCCACCATCTCTTCCAAAAAGTGTAATAACTCTCCTCAATCATCTTTATAGAGATATATGGGCATAATATCTCAAGATGAGTCTATTTCTTGGAGAATCAAGGGAGTGGGATTTGATATGGGGAAGATCAAAGATTTTTTCAATAGAGAGCATGTACCATTTCGATTGGACGTCTTGGATCTTCATGGTACTAAAGAACAACTCTCTACATATATTTTTGCAAATTTGGCACTCAATCTAGACACATTGAATGCACAACATGAATATGTGCCAGAGACTTGGTACAATAAACTCTTTGTGTTCCTTGTGACCTAGGTGCAATGAAGATGGAAAGATTCATGTATCATAAGCATAACATAAACTTTGCAAAAAGCATTAACTATCTCAAGCCTCAGTCCCAAGGCCTCAAACACCTTCGAAGGTGGAGAGAGCTAGTAGGGAATGAGGTTAGGGAAGAGGAAGAATAATCATTTATAGGAGAAAGAAATATTTCTTCACTTATCATCACTCTTCTTGCTTAGCATAGTGTAATAGCATAGTAATAAAGATGAAGAAGATGGCAAGCTTAAGAATTGAAGCATGGCACGACAAGCACCTTATGCTTGGGATGGATTCCCACCTCAAGGTCAACCCTAGCTTGCCTAAGGTCAAAGGTCAAAGAATATTTTAACACTAACTTTTGGAGGGCTTTAATGAAGATAATCCTAAGGTCTTTAAGCTCCATTAGGTAGAATTTCTCTTCATTTGGATCTCTTTAACCTTGGCCCCGTGTTGAGACAGATCCATAAGACATGTCTATATTTTAACCATTGCTCCCATTTATTATCCCACATTAAATGATCATTTTAATATGAAAAAAACATTTGGGTTGGTTAGATATTATATTTTATGACATTACCTCTCTATTGAAATTATATTCGTCCTCGACTATGAGGTAGAACAGATAAAGTCTTAGTCATTAGTCTACATTTTTGCTCTTTAGTACATATCATAATCCCAAAGTAAAGTGACAAATTCCACTTGGTGTTTGAGTGTCGTCATCACAAACATAATTCTAAGCATGCATACTATTTATATTTGTGCACAGAAGATGATTACTCCTATAAGACAAAAACATTGCTCATTTAGAAAGCATTTACATTTGCTTACTCTAGTGTAGCATTGTAAGCATTAACAAGGTTCATAATATCCTTAAGATGTATTCCTTGCATCCATCTAGCATCTTCAAAAGGATAGTTTTTAAGCTTAATAAGACATCATCGGATAATCTTACCATGTCATAGTACCTTGTCTTCATGGCGAAGGATAACTTTGGCTTGTAGCACCTCTTCTTGGTCTTTGATTTCTAAAGGTTCTTCAATAATTGGTTCTCTTGGTGGATCTCCTTTATAAGGCTTAAGTAGGCTTACATGAAAAGCATTGTGTATGAGCCAGCAATTGGGCAACTTGAGTTGACAAGCCATGCAATTGATTGGCTTCAAGATATGAAAAGGAACATAGTATCGTTTTGCTAATTTAGCATAATACTTTTGATGGCCCGTAGGATTTTAAGGCCCAATCGTTTTCTTTGAACATTAAGTCCCTTTTGTGCTTGTCAAAAATAGTTTTTTGCCTTTGTTGAGAGATGGATATATCCTCCTTAAGCTTTTGAAAAGATTCTTGTAGGTGACGGCTATACTCATCAGCACAGCGAAGATATTCCCATGTACTTTAAGTAGCAAGGGACTTTTAGGTCTTCCCTCTATGATCTCAAAAGGTGCTTTTCTTGTAGTAGTATGGACAGTATTATTGTACACATACTCTACAAGGGGTAAGTACTTCTCCGGATGTGATGTTGATCTACTTGTGTAACATAAGTCTCTAGTAGATCGAGTATCGTAAGATTGGCTATCTCACTTTGGCCATCCGTTTGTGGAAGAGAAATTCAATCTTGTACCTAGATTTTCAAAGAGACCTTTCTAGAAATTACTGGTCATTCTAGGATCTCTATCTGACATGATGGATGTTGGTAATTCATGGTGTTTGAAATCTGAGATATGAAGAGGGTTGCCATTTGGTGTGCCTTAATAGTCTTTTTGACAGGAATAAAGTGTGCTTGCTTGCTAAACCTGTCAACTATTGTCCATATTCTCGTATTCCCATACATAGACATGGGTAATCCAAAGATAAAACCCATGGATATACTCTCCCATGATGAATTAGGGACTGGAAATGACTGGATTAATCCAGGGTTCTTCCCTCTATCATGCTTAGTCTTTTTGACAGGAATAAAGTGTGCTTGCTTGCTAAACCTGTCAACTATCGTCCATATTCTCATATTCCCATACATAGACATGGGTAATCCAAAGATAAAACCCATGGATATACTCTCCCATGATGAATTAGGGACTGGAAATGACTGGATTAATCCAGGGTTCTTCCCTCTATCATGCTTAGTCTTTTGGCATACCACACATTTTGAAACATACTCTTGTATGTCAACTTTGACGGTAGGACAATATAAGTACGTATCTACTCCTGGAAGAGTAGGTTGAATGCCTCTATTCCCCGCATAGGGAGAAGCATGGGATTCATACATGAATTTCTCACGAAGGGAGTGAGTAACACATAGCCTATTGCCATGGAGAAGATAACCATCCTCCACGGTGAATGGTTCCTCTTTCTTCCCCAAAGTAAGGATTGACATTACATCTTTAAATTCAGGGTCAATAGCATACTCATCTATCATAGAAGATAGATCATTGTAAGTTGCTATAGACACCATATTAACTTTTGGTCGCCGTGAAAGTGCATTGGCTACTTGATTGTGCTTACCAGCAATGTGAGCAATATGAAAATAAAATTGCGAAAGAACATTTGCCCACCTCATTTGGTGTGTGTCATGAAGTACTTGAGACTTTGGCAGTCTGTTTGTAAAATGACTGGAGTCCCCAATAAATAGTGCGCTCATGTGTCTAGGGCATGTAGAACAGCTAAAAGATCTTTCTCATAAATTCCCAAGACTCGTTTATTTGTATTGAGCCTTTGGCTCTCATATGCTATGGCATGCCCTTCTTGAAGCAAGATTGCTCTAAGGCAATCACCACAAGAATCACATTGGACATGAAATGGATTTGAGAGATCTAGAATCATGAGGAATGGTTGAGAGGTAAGCTTCTCTTTGAGCTTGTCAAAAGCATTTTCTCCTTAGCAATCCATAAATACTTAATGTTATTCTTTGTTAAGTCATGCCATGGTCGTGCTATTTGAGGAAATTGTGCTATGAAGCGTCTATAGTATGCACGAATACCAATAAATCTTCTTAGCTCATGTTGAATTCCTTGGATTAGGCCATGCTTTTATTACCTCTAGTTTTGATGGATCCATATGGATACCATCTTGAGAGATAATATGACCTAAGTATTGAATCTCTTGAAGGAAAAATTCACTTTTCTTTTGGTTGAGAAAAAGCTTGTTCTCCCTCAGTGCTTGAAAAATCACTTGGAGATGTTGCTTGTGCTCCTCCAAGGACTTGGATTAGATGATGATATCATCAAAGAGAACTTTAGTGAACTTGCGATAGGGTATAAATATTTTCTCCATCAAACAATGGAATGTGGCTGGTGTATTGGTCAAGCCAAAAGGCAAGACTAGATATTCATAAAGACGAAACGTTGTACGAAACGCGATCTTTAGGATATCTTCATCCACTATCCTTATTTGATGATAGCCACTTTTAATGTCAATCCTACTGAAGTAGGTAGAGCCTTGTAGCTTATCAAGCAGATCTTCTACCTGAGGCATGGAAAATTTGTTTTTAATAGTGATATGGTTTAGTGCTCGATAGTCCACACACATATCGTATGTACCATCTTTCTTTTGCACTAAAAGGACTGGAGAACAAAAGGGAGAGGAGCTAGGCCTCACCATCCCTTTGTCTACCAATTCTTGTACTTGACTCATGATCTTCTCTTATGGAGCTTGGGAATCTCAATAAGGAGGCTTGTTAGGCAGTGAGCTTCCTGGTAGGAGCTCAATTTGATGGTCATTATCCCCTCATTTTGGAGGTAAGTCCATAGGGATATCATAGATAAAAACATCTTGGAATCCATTAAGAAAAGTAGACAAGTCTAACTCTTCTCGATTCCTACAATTTTCATCTTATAAATTATTAGCGTCATTAGTGGATTCTTTGACAAAAATCATGTGCATAGAAATCAATCTCTTCATTGACTTATCAAGAGTCGATGAATTTACAAGTGGTATAGTACAACCAGACTCATTAGCATCTATATACATGCTCTTTCCCATATAGGTGAAGTAGATCCTCCTTTCAGGGAACTTCATGTTGCCAGCCATGTGGTTGATGAACCATGGTTCCCCTAGGATAACATCCTCATGTTGGAGAGGAGAGATGGAAAATTGTTCTTTGTTGACATAGCTTTGGACATGAAGCCTCAACTTCCCAATCAAGGGAGTAATAGAGGCTTTTTGTCCCTTGAAAGCTGTGTCAGTAGTCACAATATCTCTCATCTCAAAAGCTTGAATGCCCAACTTGGTGGCCAACTCCATTGATATGAAGTTATGAGTAGAGCCAGGGTCAAGAGACACGGTCAAACAAGATGAAGGCATCATGTTCCCTTACCTTTCCCCAATCATAGGAGAGAGGAGATCCTTTGCAATGACCATCCTCTTTTGGAGCTTTGATGGTGGAAGCTCTAGGAGTCTCAATGCAGGCATTTCTTTTGGGGCAAGAATGATAGCCATGTCCTTGCTCTCCACACTCAAAACATTTATAGTCCTTCTGAAAAGATTCAAGCTCTTCATGAGAGAGTTTATTTTGACCTCTGTAAAAACAAACTCTTCAGGAGAGAGTTTAATTTTACTTTTGTAAACACCCTTCTCCTTGGACCAATTGTTGTTGTTGTTGTTGTTATTGGAATTTCCTTGGGAAGAATTTTGGGCATTGGTTTTTCCCTTTGCATCACTTTTTTCTTTTTTTTTTCCATGTGCTTGACATTCCGTCTAGCCCCTTGTTGTAAATTGATACGGGAAGCAACCATGGTGTGGTGGATTACTTTGGTGATAGAACCAGTCTGTTGAGAGTTGACATACTCGGCCATTTCTTCAGGTAATTTGGCAAAAAATTGTTACTTTTGCTCGACAAAGTCTATCTTTTGGAAGACGGTAACGTTGAGATGGGAATCCCAAAACTCATCCACATATTTGTGAATACACACAGAGGAGAGAAGCTTCAAATTGTGCTATTTGGTAAGTACTTTGTCCTTTGCATCGCTAGCAAGGAATTGCTTCATGATGGAAATTTGTAGATTTTTCCATGTCTTTGGGGCTTTGCTGTTTCCACAAAGGCTATCCCTCCATTGATGAGCCAATTTTTGGAAGTGCATAGCTACATGGCGTAGCTTGGAGGACTCCATGAAGACCTCTTCTCCTTTGTATAATTTATTATCATTTTGATCGAATAATATTCTGATCAAAATAATATTAGGATCGAATAAAATTTTGATCGAACTAATATTACGATCGAAATAAGTTTCTTTATATACCATGAAAACGGCTCATGTTTCTCATTCCACTGAGCTCTCTTCTCCTCTTGTCATCTATAGGTAAGGTTTATGTTAGCGGGTCGTCGGGACGGACGTCTACAACATAGCTTTCTGGCACTAACATAATGTCAATACTCAAGGAAAGTGACTCGGATAGGGCACAGAGACTCTATGAGATCGCCAATCTCACGAAGTGAACCTTAACAAGCAAACACACTAGCTCAACAAGCAAACCAACCTCAATGATAAGGGAAATATGCCTATGTCCTTTCTCACAGCTCTAGGTCATCACGCCATTTTGGCACTTGAACGGACTCTAAATGCAACGAAACTTTAGGAGGAGGTCTAGGACACCTAGGGACACTATCCTAGCAAGTACGGTCACAATCTGACAAGGTACCCAAATCACGATCCATCATGAAAAAGGTCCTGAAAATTGCAATAGATCAGTACAGAAAGGTCTTCCTATGGTCTAAGAACACTCTCCTATGGTCAAAACGACAATAAACGATGAATTAAGCACTCAAAATCCGCATTTATAGCTCACAGACACGTAATCGTGAACCTCAACAAAACGGACAATTCTTACAATTGAATTAAAGAGCAAAGAAAGAGGAACACAAGGCAAGTTTTGAAAATGAAATCTGATTACCCAATCGTTAGAAAAGCTGATTACAGTTGGAGTAGCTTCGTAGCTTGAGTGTACGTTTTTTGAGCTCCCTCTTCTTCTAAAGATAAGCCTACTTTCACATTAAGGTTATTGACCTTTATACCTAGGGATTTCTAAATGGCCAGTGGCCGGTTTACATGGACCTTTACAAATATCATTACAACATTACAACTCAGGGAATTGATCCATTACTCTGGAATCAGGATTTACACAGAGTATCACTACACTAGCTCGGACAAAATAATAGACTACAAATGTGGTGTCGGGCTACGTGTCCGACTAGATGGGCACCCGTTTGATTTATCCTCAAACATTCCCCCCTTCCTAATTCATGTCGTCCCTTGACACGACCTTGTGCAGTCTTGTCATAGGGTTGTCTTCATCTTTGTTTTCAAGGTTGGTCTTCAGCTTTGTCTTCAAGGTTGGTCTTTAGCTTGGGAAGTGCTTTATCGCTATTGACACTCCCCCCTTCCTTGAGTGATTCATATCTTTTGTGTTGTTGATACGTGATTTGAGCGTGATTGTTGAGGCAACTATTGTTCTTGTTGTGCATTCTCCTCTTTGTTGCGAGTCTTGGCCACCATGAAGATGGATGTTGATGTGTTTTTAGCTTGTAGAACTGATCCTCTTTGAGTCGTGGACTTTATGATGGATTTGCTTTAAAGGTCCATTGTAATTTGAGTTGTCTGCAATAGGTCACCAATGTTGAAGCGTTGTGTGAGCTATGTATGGTTGTTGTGGATAGCTCGCTTTTGCTGAATTTTTCATTGCTTGGTGTTATAGGCCATTTTTTGACTTGCCATTGTTTGATGGAGCTTTGTTGTTGCCTTGAAGATAAAAGATGCTCTTGATAAGCATATGGAGACATGCAGTTTTTGCTCCAAGTCATTATTGATTGATTTGGGTAGCCATTTCCTTATTGTTGATGTAGAAGGAATATATACAAGAAGTCGATGATGAGGTCTAGTTTAGGGTCTTAAAACCTGGATGACCAAAGGGAAAAAACCCGGTGAAAAAAAAAATTTCCTTTGGTATACGCTCTTATTGGAGTTGAGCATTTGGACTTGAAGTACCTGTCATGCAAGGTGAGTGCTTGGGAGAAACAAAGGAAGAGTGCCGAATGCAAGTGCCAATTATGGGACACTCTATATGCTTATGAGAAATTTGTTAAACAAAAGAATGTAGTATAAGAGATGGAGTTGATGGGTGCTTCAAGGAACAAATGTAGCACATGTGACATCAAAGACGTCTCAATAGCTTCCATGTTTCCAAGAAGGGTTTCGATGTAGAAGATTCTTCACTCATTCCTCACTGTGCTAAGTGCGTGAGTGTCTTTTGGAACTCCGCCTTCACTTACCACTATACTACAATGACTTCGACTCTTATGATCACCTATACGAGCATGAGCAACACAAAGTAATTATACTCAACTCTTCCATCTTGAGAAGTATACCTAGAATAACTAAGACGCTTAGACCCCAGAGAATATTACATGAAGGTTGGGACTAACCTTGCTCATTTAGTGGCTTAGCTGTCCAAATCTGACTTTTATGCCATGTATTTCTAATGGCGACTTGGACTTACCTATTCAAGGCCAGAAACCCAATTCCATAAAGTTTGGAAATTTAGGCCTCTTCCATTGTGTTGGTCTTTGGATGCCACCATTTTTTTGAGTAGGTTGGCATACTTTGGTTGTTCTTGACTTGCTTGTTGTATGTTGATGCTTCTTTGTAAAACAAGTCCTTCGGCTATGATAGGGCTTGATGTAGCATTTGCTTTATCTTGCATGAGAAGCAGTTGTCGAGAAGTGTGGGTTATTTGTGATTGAGTTTCCAGGAGCAATTTTGGAAACCCATCTTGTTTTTGGTCCTTGTGTGACCGTCTTTTGTATTTTCTCCTTTTGCTCGATGACTTGATGGGCACTAGGCTTCGATATCCATAGATGATTATTTCCATTGTAGAAGCCCTAATTCTCTAGTTGATGACGAGGTATCCATCTGTAGATTGCAGTAGACTTGGTTGCAATTGGCTTCTATTGGATGCATGTTGTCTTTGCGTGCTTTGGGGTAGAAGCTTGTGCTGCATGATTTTTCTTGCATATTGAGCTACAATTTTTGGTAACCATATTTGAGTGTTACCTTCATAAAATCCTTGTGCTTCAAGTAGCTTGACTGGAATCATTCGTTGATTCTGCTGGTTGTGTTGGGTAGCTTTGTTGAAGTATAACTTTGGTACCCAAACTTGTTGCATTCCTTGCTGCTTTGATGCTTTTGCCTTTTGTGGTAGTTCTTTCTCCTCATTGATTTGTTTGTCTTGCATTTATAGCTCATCTTGCTCTTTGTAGAACTCTTTGGTTGAGGCGAGTAGATCCAAGCTTTTACTTTAGGCTTTTTGGCCCAAACATTAGCGTTTCCTTGGAAGTAGCCCTGAGTAGTGATTGACTCATTTGATGCTACCCACCCTGTCACCTTTTGTTGTTGTGGTTGAACTTGTGCTTCATGTATTTAAACTCGGTCTTTGACTTTGATGTGCTCTTTGGATACCAACACTTGGTTGACATTATTTGGCTTCTTTTTTGTGATGGAAACTTTGGTGATAGACTTTTTGCTTTGGTTTCCATTGCATTGTTGATGGTGTGACTCTTGACGTAGAGGCTTCGCGGGAAATTCAATGGAAGCTTGTTGAAGGTAAAGTCGTCTGGCGAGGTTGATATACTTCATTGTTTACCTTTGCTTTACCTTTTTCCACAATGGTTGGTTGCTCCTTTTTTGCATTGAATTGAGGTGCTTTTGGGATTTTTGATGGTGTTGTTGTTGAAGATTTTCCTTGTGGTTGAAAGAAGATGTTCCTCCAACTTTCTGTCAAGACTAGACTCTCTTTGATGTGATGGGAGTCGATTATGTGGAATGTATCCTTATACTCCCGGGTACTCAATTTGAGTACAGCTTCTGCCACTTCGAAGCTAGGAATCGCCATTTTTGAACTTGTGTAAATTGTTTCTTCTAGCTCATTGATTGGTGGCTTTCCCATCATGATCCACGTTCCATAAGTCATTAGATACTTTGTTGCTTTTGGATCCATCACACCTGAACATGTGATTTTGAGTCCTGTTGCTCTGCATATGCTAAATTTGATCATTATAGGAGACAATCGATCTTCTTTCTTGTCCCTGTTCTTCTTTTGATCTTGTATTTTTTGAACATTTGACATTGAATTTGGAAACTTTTTTCCTTCATTTGCTTTCATTTGCACTTTTTCTGGAGTCGTCTTCTTTGAAATAGCTTTTGTTAATTCTTCAGGTATGTCAATGATGACATATTCTTGTGGTTGCTCTGCTTCCTTTGGTTGCACCTTAGAACCATGCTCCATGATGTAGCTATCTGTCTCACATTTTCTTCTTTCACACTCACAAACTTCATTAGCTTCCTTCAACACCTTTATTGTAAATAAGGGAGTTATATCATACCCATCTTCATCGCAAAACTTAGTAAGGGTCACCTCATTCACGCAGACATCAAGAGTCGCCAGTATTTGATCCGATCCAAAGGGTTCAAATAACTCCTCTGGAAATGGCTCTGGTACATATGCCTCATTTTCTACTGGATGCTCTAGCATGCAATCTTCCTTTCTAAGACTTACGCTCTCAGGAGCTCCGTACATCCAAATAAGCGCTTTGATTTCCAAATCAATTGTGGAGTTTAAGTCTTCCCCCGGGGTACACACTACATCTTTATAACTATGATTCGTGACATTGGTCTTCATAGTAACATCCTTGTGTCTCAAGTAGATATAGTCATAGCCCTAGTCTTGTACCATTTTGAGCTGACGCATGAATGGTCTGCCCAATATGATATCAAAGTTGTTGCTCTTGTCAAAATCAATTATGGCAAAGGTGTGCTCATACTCGATGCCACACGAGGATACAATGATTTGTTCTAATATTCCAATCGGTTTCTCCGTGTATCCATCGTCTAATTGCAGTTTCATTCGAGTTTTCCTAAGAGCAGGCTTTCCCCATTTTTTCCATATCTCTTTGGTTGCAATGGCAATTCCTGCCCCACTATCTAATATAGCAACCGTCTTTACTCCTTTGTACTCAAGTGGTAAGGTGGTGTTTCCTTCGTCTCCTTCACAGTAGTCACCTACCTTATTTATTGGTACTGGCTTTTTCTGTGGTTTTGTAGCCAAGATGTCATCCATGTTTTTGTCTGCAAGTTGGTCATGTGAAGGGATTTTCAGCCCCATGTTTTCCAGGTGTTTGCCCATTTGCCCCCATAGATGCGGTCTAATTTTCAGTAGCTCTAAGAGATAAAGTGTGCATTGTATAGGAGAAGACATCAATTCATGCAAGCTCTTGGTGTCCATCATTTTTGGTGTGGCTTTCCACTGAGAAGGTATCATTTTAACCTCGGATTTTGTCTCCTGTTCTCCTATGAAAGATGGCAAAGTCTTTAGAGAGCGAGGTTTACTCTCTTCAGATGCGACAGACCCGACATCCCCACACCCCATCTGTGGTATTGGCTACTTCTCTTGTATCTAAAGGTACCTCAACTCCCGGATCTTCCTGGTCTCTGTTTACAATACCCTGGCTCTCCAATTCTTGGGCTTTATCACGAATTAGCACGTCCATTTTTGGAGCATCTGGAACATGTGGTTCCATAAGAGCTTGGGCCTTCTAGATGAGCTCCTTACACATTTGCAACCTCTCTTTTTCATACCCTGGATGAGGGTACATTAGCCATCTATCCTCTTGGGTTTGGTTGGGTTTTAGCCTAGCTTCATAAGCTTTCAAGATCGCATCCAAAGGTTCAACCACTTTGTCGACCAAGACTGAACCTCCCGAGCTAGTCTTTGACTCTTTAGGTCCCTTTGTGTTTTTGTTCCTTTCTTGCTCTTGCCTAAGTTTCTCTCTTGTTTGATTCAGTTCAGTTTCCAAAGCCGCTTTCTTCTTCTTCAGCCTATTCAATTTCATTTTGTCCCGTCTGCCTTTCCATGATCTTCTTCCGAAGCTTCTCACGGGTTTGATCTCAAATTCTGTTTGAACAGGCAATGTGGCTTTTTCAAATGGTTTTTTTTTGGCAGCTTCTTGAGCTTGAGCTCGAGTCATCACGTTTAAAGGAATGGCGGGTTCTACCTCGGATCTACTTGAAGAAGGCATCACGCCTACAACATTCATTGTTGCTTTCCCTTTGTAGTCTGGATTTTTAGCACAGTGTTGGCGTAGATGGTCTATACCACAACGTTCACAAAATACGAATAATTTGATTTGTGGACCTTGATTTGGACAACTTCGTGCCCAATGGTCACCTCCACACTCATAGCATGGACCTTCTTGTTTTACAGCTGGTGATCCAGGTAATGGTTATTCTTGCCGTGTGAGGATGTTCTTTGAACCATACTCTTGATGATTGGCTATGAACATGAGTGTATTCGCATCCATGGAGTATTGATTTATCATGGGTTGTGGCATATGAGCTGGTTGAGCGTAGTTGACTACTATTCTACCATCATTCAGAAGTGGTGGTTGCTGCCCTACCACATGTTGTGTCTTTGGTTGAGTCCTACACCATGAAGTGGGCTGATCCCCTCCACAAGTATTACATATCCTCAATTGAGGTTGTCGTACAATCGAGTTCTGTATGTAGCCTTGGTTTATTCTTCTAATCACCCCCTTGACCACTTGGTCCATGATTGGTTCCCAAGGAGTTTGAACATCTATATTTGTTGTTGATTCGCTCTTTGGAGATGAGGCACCACTAGTAGTGTTGTCTGTATCTTCAGTCACCTCTCCATAGGCCTTGCAATTGTCAACTAGATATAGAGCTTCTCTAGTGACTTGCTCAAACGTCGTGCATCCTTTCAAATGTAGGTCCTTTTTGAGAGTTTCATTCCTCAAGCCCTCTATGAAGAGAACTGACAATCTCTCATCTTGCGGTAGCTCTCTCATAGGACATCTCTCAATGTATTGTTTGAAGCGAAGCAAAGCTTCCTTCACTCTTTCGTTTGCTTTTTGTTCGAAAGCGTAGATTTGGGACACCGTGTTGTGTTTGATTCCCCTTTTCAAATAATCCTCTACAAACTCTTGTAAGAGTTGTGCTATGTTTGGGAAATCATCTCTGTTTAGTGGTTGGAACCAAGTCAAGGCTATTCCTTCCAATGTTAACCCGAATCCCTCATATTGAGTATGGAAATCCGCAATTTGTTCAGCTCTCAATACTTGTTTGAAAAGTGAGACATAAGCATATGGATCCTCTGACCCATTATACTTTGTCTTGACACATTGGGCCACTTGATATGGTCTTAATCATTGTGGTTCAGTCACCAATCTAACCAATTCGTTGTCTCTTGGAAAGACATCTCTCGTTTTCTCCTCTCGTCCTGGAGAAAATCCCGGTGGAATCCTCTCTGATGTGTATTGTGGAATCATTATTGGATGAAAGTAAGTAGAGATCGGAGTACCCTTGTACGTATATCTTTCTAAGTCAATCGGATCAACAAGTTTGTAATCTCTTCCATATTTATCTACCATCAAAACTTGCACTCCGTTGGCATATGTCTACATGAATGCATAGAGATTCTTATGGGTGGTCAACTCTCTAGCATTGGGCTCTACAGACCTGTAGAAGATGTATGGATCCCCGTTTGTGAATCTATACAAGCCCTCATAAGTGTACTCTGTAAGCACTCTCATGGATTCATTGGCTTTGATGAATCTCACGTTTGGTTTGTTAATCAGAGGATGCCCCTCCTCTATGTATTCTCTCAATCCCTCTGTTGAAAGCATTGCAGCCTTTCTTGCATTTTTCATGTCTCCAAGTGGAGTAGAGAACCCTGGTGGTAAATGATTCCTCATGGTTAAGGTCCTCTCAAAAGTCTCAAGATAGTCTTTGACAATCCCACTTTGGCTAAGTGCAGCTTATCCCTTGCTGCCCCTGATTAGGTCTCTCAAAAGTCAGGAATTTGTGACTTTTAGTCTCTGGAAACTAGTCTTGGGGTACCCTAAAAGTTTGGATTTAGGTGTGTGCTATTGCCCGCAAGCTTTCTTCCTAGCTATACCTGACTCAATTTGGAGTTGTCTATCAAAAGTTAGAGCACTTTTGGAGAACTGCACTTGAAACAGCACTCAAAACAGTCTCAGAACCAAAAAACAGGAGCTTTGGCTTGTATCTTGGTCTACAAAAGGTATTTTAAGCTTAAACTTGAGATTTGGGATGTTCTCAAGTATGTCTACAAGATCACCAAGTCAGATACCCCCACTATGATGAGAGGTACATGGATCACGATCCATGTTCCCTGCTAGATGTTTTTTCTCCAAATTTTTATTGTGTGTAGATAAGGTCATGTGCAGGCTCTGTACCAATTTTTAGCAAATTCTAAGGTTGAGGTACATGGATCGCGATCCATGTCCAACCACATATGGACTTGTCCTCTTAGGGGTTTGTTCCTAACTATGTCCACAAGCTAACTCTCAAATATTGTTGGATTTGGACTTGGTTTGATAGGTCAAATGGCCAATACTAGGTTTGCACAGTGATTTTTAGTCTGTCACCTATTTTGCTCCCTTTTGACCCAAATTTACTCAATTTTTTTCAAAATTAGACTTGGGGATATGTCTCCTTGTGTATGCACTACTGATCTGGAAAGTTTCAGGTCAAGCTGCCACTATGGGTACATGGATCGCGATCCATATTTGGAGCCCAAATTGACTATTTTTGGTACCATCAGATTCAACATAATTAGGAGGTCCTATGGTATCAATTTATTTGAAAATGGACCTCTGGATTGAAAGTTAGGTTAGTTCTGGCACTTGCACAGAGTACATGGTAGTTCTGGGCTTCTGGACAAGCTTTTGATATCCAAATTCAGTTTTGAAAAGACCACTAGACTCCTTGTGATGTCCTCTAGCTATGATGCAAGTTTGGTATCAGACTGTGACAAAGGAACATGGATCGCGATCCATGTACCTATTGTTGGAATTAGGGTTGTAGAGAAACACACACAGCTTGGAGAAGACGAAGTAAGCTCAAGGCACACAATGGAGAGTGTATTACTTCGTGTGCAATGGAAAGATGGATAGCCCTAGAGTGATGGGCGTATATACCATGCATGGGGGAAAAAACCTCCTAAATAGGGAATGCCCCGGCGGTCCTAGTGTGTTCACACACATCACTACCACACGTATATGGTAACAAATCCCCCTTGGAGTGATGCGTTGAACGAGAGCTGGCACATGAGTAAAGGGAATTGCCATGCCCTGAGGACATGATCAGTCCACAAAGGGGAGTAAGCCCAAAGCTTTGTGGAAAGCTTCAAGCTTCTCACGAGACAATGCCTTTGTGAAAAGATCTGCAAGGTTGTCCTGTGTTGGCACATAAGTCAAGCTGATCTCTCGTGCTGAGAGCCTCTCTCTGACATATTGGTAATGCACCTCAATGTGCTTTGTGCGAGCATGAAAAACTGGGTTCCTCGCCAACTGCCAATGCGCTCCGACTGTCACTGTAGATAGTGTTGGCAGTGTCCTGTCCAACACCCAAATCATCCATAAGGCGTCTGAGCCATACACACTCAACCGTAGCTATGAAGACTGCCCTGTACTCAGCCTCACAACTCGAAGTGGCCACAGTAGGTTGCTTCTTGCTCAACCATGATATATGAGTATAAGCATGTTAACTTGTCATGCTTTTTGGTGTCCCGGACAATGCTAGTAAGAGGTGCTTGTTAGCATCTATTCAAAACCAAAGAGCAAGTGAAGTTTGAAATATTAATAACCATAAGATATATTATTTGTTCCCTCCCATATGGGGTGTGGACTCTGTTCTCTTTCTCTTTCTCTCTCTCTCTCTGCGGCGCAGACTCCCTCTCTGTCTCACTCTCAGACCAGTTTATAGTTTGCCCTGTTCCTACTCCCTCCTTCCCTCCCTCCCTCTCTCTCTCTCTCTCTCTCTCTCTCTCTCTCTCTCTCTCTCTCTCTCTCTCTCTCTCTCTCTCTCTCTCTCTCTCTCTCTCTCTCTCTCTCTCTCTCTCTCTCTCGCTCTCTCGCATTGCTTCTTGCCTCGAAGTTGAGTTGTCAAAGCTTAGCAGACTTGTAGATATGGAAAATCAGCAGACAACATTATTTCCACTAGAAATGGAGGCAGAAGGGAGCCATTACAGGAAATGAATCACAACTACCAACATCTAGCTCTTTCTATTATCAGGAAATATGAGACAGAAAGAAAGCGTAAACAGCGGGAGCACCGACAGATGACAACTAAATGAGGACATCATGCCGTCGACAATGAGGAGAAAAGGAAAATCTCCTTCGAGATTGTGAAAGCTTTCAAGAGCAGGACTGAAGGTCTCAACAAAGAAGCAAAGTGCGAAATCTGGAATCTTGTTGCTCAACATCCGCTTGTTCGGGCAATCCGTGATCAGTCTTTAGAGGAGAGGCTGCTGTGCAGAGTGCAATTGTCTCTAATGTTCGCAACACACTAGCTATCGTCAAGCAGCTAGCTTCTAACGACGATCTGTTTTTGAAGAATGCATCATTGCAGATGATGATAAATTCAAAGGAAAACATGCCTATTGCCAAATTCTCCAGGGTCCTAAAAGTCGACCGTCGCAGCTTGCTCAAAGCAAAATCACGGCAGGTGAAGTCTGGTGTCAATGCTCGACTGTTTTCATTGGCTGAATGTCACAAGCAACACCGTCATAGCCCTATCACATATGAAATTAAGGAATTGGTCTACACATTTTGGACAGAGGAGACTCGTGTTTCACCCAACAAGAAGGATGTTTGTCGAAAGAGAGTGGGAAGGAAAAGCTACATAAAACACCCTGTGCACCTCCTAGATGAGTCTCAGGTGATCAATGACATACTTGCGTCATAACGTATGCATTCTAGCATGCTAGTAATCTACCTAGCATACAGAGCATGCTAGTTATCACAATATGTTATGCTATGTATGCCGTGCTAGTTAGCATAGTCTCACTCCTAGTATGATGGGTATGCTGTTTAGCATGATAAGTATGTTGTCTAGCACAATATGTAAGCTACTATAACACCCTTTATACTAGCTAGCATACCTATTATGCTAACTAGCATGCTCTATATGTTCTTTGACACAATGAGTATGCTAGCCACCTTTCGTAGTATGCTAACTAGCATAATGGGTAAGCTAGTTTATGGTATATGCTAGTTAGCATTCCTGTATGGTGGGTATGGTGTTCAGCATAAATCTTCTGCTAGTTAGCATGCCTAGTGATCTTGAGGACTACGTTGGTTAGCACAATATGTATGCTACTTTAACACCTTTTATGCTAGTGTGCTGGCTATGCTATTCAACATAACAAGTGTACTGGCTAACACAATATGTATGCTAGTTAGCATACCTTCTATTCTTCTTAGCACACTTTGTGTGGTTAACCATGACTCATATGTTAAACTACACACTGATTTTGCTTGTTATCACAGCTAGTATGCTAGTTAGCATACTCAGCTGTGCTAACTAGCAATATAGCATGCTAGTAAGCATACTCAGCTAGCTAACTAGCATACTGAGTATGCTAGTTAGCACAGCTAAGAATGCTAAGTAGCATAACGGGTAAGCTGGTTTATGCTAGTATGCCAGTTAGCATATTCAGCTATGCTAACTAGCATACTCAGCATGCTAGTTAGCATACTCAGCATGCTAACTAGCATGCTCATGAGTATGCTAGTAAGCACAACTGAGAATGCTAAGTAGCATAACGGGTAAGCTGATTTATGCTAGTTAGCATTCGTAGTGTGCTGGCTATGCTGTTCAACATAATAAGTGTGCTGGTTAGGACAATATGTATGCTAGTTAGCATACCTTCTATTCTTCTTAGCACACATTCATGTGGTTAACAATGACTCATATGCTAAATTACACACTGATTATGCTTGTAAGCACAGCTAGTATACTAGTTAGCATATTCAGTTATGCTAACTAGCATACTCAGCACGCTACCTAGCATACTGATGAGTATACTCAACATGCTAACTAGCATGCTGATGAGTATGCCTCGTATGCTAAACTACACACTGATTGTGCTTGTTAGCATAGCTAGTATGCTAGTTAGCATACTTAGCATGCTAACTAGCATGCTGATGAGTATGCTAGCTAGTATGCTAATGAGTATGCTAGTTAGCACAGCTAGTATGCTAACTCAGCATGCTAGTTAGCATACTCAGTATGCTGTTGAGTATACTCAGTATGCTGTTGAGTATACTCAGCATGCTAACTAGCATGCTGATGAGTATGCCTCGTATGCTACACTACACACTGATTGTGCTTGTTAGCACAGCTAGTATTCTAGTGAGCATACTCAGCTATGCTAGCTAGCATACTCAGCTATGCTAGTTAGCATACTCAGCATGCTAACTAGCATGCTTAGTATACAATGTTATACCCAATTACATGCATGTTAGGACTGTACCCAATTACATGCATGTTAGGACCATACAATGTGTTGTTTAACACACCAATTTGTTTCTATGGTGGATGTATTAAGTAGCAATGCGTATAGTCCTGTTTGGATTATTTCTCCTAGTAAACATACTGATCAAATATGGATATTGCAGGTTGAGCTCTTTCAAAGATTCAAACAAAAACATCCAGATTGCAAGATTGGCATGAGGATGTTTGAGATGTTAAAGCCATTATTTTGCAGGAGGCTGAAGGATAGGTACACATGCTATTGCGAATACCATGTGCAGATGACCTTTTTGAAAGACGCACTGAACCACATGCGCTCTCGTGCTTTTGGGCTGCATGATACATGTTGCAACTGTGTACGCAATATCTGTGCTACAGGCAAGAACATTAGCAGCGGCTACCTGGCTTCACATCACACGTTCAAAGGTGTCACACAGATGTGGGAGTTCGTTCTCTGTCCAAAGCCAGCAGATGCAATTTTCCATAGAAGGGAATGCCTGATGGGAGACTGTAAGATATGTGGAGTAAAGAAGTTAGAATTATGTTGCTTAGAAACAGCAAAGCCAGGTAAGAGTATCAATGTGAAATTATTTGCGTATGTAGAAGCAAAAGACAGGCATGGAAACAGTAAGAAAAGAAAAGATCTTTTGCATAAAGAAATGCAGTGCTGGGAGTTTCTTTGATTGTTGCAGACCAAGTTGAAGCTCTTCATCACTCATAACTGTGTGGCACGATGGCAAGGACAACAATTTAAGGATTGTATACTTTGCTTTCCGGATGATGTCATTGTCTCAGTTGTTGACTTTGTTGAAAATTACGCCTTCAAGGAGAAAAATGAGATTCACTCAATGCATTCGCACTCTAGTCAAGTAACTATTTTTGTACACATAACGTACTACCGCAAGGCAGGGGAGGTAGTCAAAACAATCCACTTCTTCATATCAAATGATAGGGTCCATGCCACACTGTTTGTGCAACATTGCTTCATGCTACACCGTGGCTGGTTACAACAAGAGTGTGTCACTTGTAAGAAACATTGGGTGTGGTCAGATGGTGTGGCCTCACAATTCAAGGGAGCCAGGCCTTTCTATTTTGTTGCAAGATATGGTGGACTCACAGGGATTGGGATGAGCTGGTTCTTCTTTGGATCAGGGCATGGCAAGGACGAGCATGATGGTGCAGAAGCAGTTGTGAAAAGAACCTTGACCCATGAACAACTAAAACCTAATGGAGCTATATTGCACTGTGCAGCAGATGTGGTTGCTTATTGCCAAGCCAACCTATCGCATGGAGTACCTGCATCATATCCTTCAAAAGAAATGGAATGTGCTCGTGTGTTTTGGGAGGTTAAAGAGGGAGATGTTAATAGGGAAGTTAAGTGGAATTGTGCCACTGTGGCAAAAACTCGCTCTTTGCATGTTATTCGTGGTCACAACCCGAAGGATCGAGCTGCCCTTGCAACAAGAAAGTTGGCATGCTTCTGTGATGCATGCATGAACGGAAGGTGGAATCGCTGCATCAATAAAGCTCACGTGGAGGCTTGGGATTATCAGATTCTACAGCCATTACTTGAGCAAACAGATGAAGTTTCGACAGAGGAAGTCGTTGGCTATGATGACTTCACATACGAAGGTCATCATGATGTGTTGAGTAGCACTCTATGTTCTGGAGACACATTTGCTGTAAATCCAGATGCTTTAACCAACGCCGAAGATGTGGATTTCTATCTGGTCAAGTGTGTTGCAGAAAAGGAGAAGGTGGAGAAGGGGTACATTGATGAATGGAGCAATGTAATTGACAGAGGCTCATATGTTGTGCAAGGACTGTATTACAAGCAATTGGATGCATACACCTTCAAGCTAGACCACAAGCAACCTATCGTCCACCTACTTTCACATCTGGTGCGATGTATCAAAATACCCATGGAGCACGTCCCAAGGAGAAGGCAGGTGTACAAAATCACTCCAGAAAGCTATGAAGCAATCTGTAATAGCATGCCCTTCAGCTTTTAAGTTGTATCCACTGGATTTTCTATATACCACTTTGCTGTAAGGGTATGCAGTTTTATTATAAAGTTGGTCAGCATGCTAACTATCAAACTGTTTACATTAATTGCCAGCATGCTAACTCAAACTGTTTACATCTTGTGTCAGCATGCTAACTATCAAACTGTTTACATTAATCGCAAGCATCAAATTATTTACATAGGGTTCAATTTTACAATGACAGTCACTGCCCCAAAAACCCTTAAGGCCTCCTCGGAGGGCGCTTGTAGTGACCGGGTTGTCCTCGCTGTTTGTCTTCTTCCTGCTGCCTCTTTTCTTTTCTCTTTGCTTCCTCCTCTGCTTCTAGGTTGGCACTATGTTGCTCACTTTCTCTTCTTTCCCTCTCCAGCTTTTCTTTCTCTCTTTCTGCTTCTAGGTTAGCTTCCCGTTGTTTGCGACAAATTTCTTCTAGTCTTTTAGCCTCTATATCCCTCTTTTGAATGTCAAGCAAACGTTTGATGACTGCATCAGAAAACTCATCTGAGCCTGTCTCAAACACATTATCAGCAACATATGCTTTCCGATCATCCATTTGCATCCAAAGAAAAAGCCAGGACTTCAAAGTTTCTATAAGGAACTTTTCCCTCTGCTCAGCACTCTGGTGCTCTAGACTGGGAGTAACAAGCCAAGTTTGTGGTGGGTTCTGAAACACTTTGTAGAAGCTATTATTGATTATAAGTGTGTTTTGGGCATTGTACCCCGGAGTGTGTTTCTAGAACAAGGATAAGTCTTTCATAAACACAGGTTTTCTCTGGATCTTCCAGGATTGCTTTGTACAGTGCGCTTGAGCAAAAAACCCAGTAATCTTTGGCACCTGCACTTTAAAATTAGTACGGAAAATACTCATGACTTTACTATGGAGGCTTGTGCTCCATATAAACACATTAAAGAACTGCAGGCACCAGTCCAAAAAAAAATGGTTGTCCTTGCGATAGAACACCTGCTTATCAAGTACATCGTATTTCAGCATTTCATCTGCATATGCCGAGGGATTTTCACCAAAACGAGGCTCTAACACTGCCACCAAAAGATCGTTCAGGTCCAGCAAGAGCCCTTTTTTCATCACATAAACGCTTAGGCACCCATATTAGGTCTGGTAGAGGATACCATTCAGCAAAAATAACCGGCCCACTTGGGTGCACATAATTTAGGCGCTCAATAATACTACGGGCAAGCTGTGAATATCGTTCAAGGCGTTTTTCAACCTCCATTTTTTGTCTCCTTAACTGCCTGGCTTTGTGGACTCGCCATCTCCGTAATTTCTGCCATTGCATGGCCGCAGTTGCATCAGGCATGACGATTAATGCCTGTTTCTCTTCCTCTGCAGGGAAACCGCGATACGAAATGAACAAGTTTAAAAAAGAAAAACCGCAAAAATTACAATGAACTGCTGCTCAGATTTATATTGCACAAAAATACATTTTCATTGGAAAACAAAATGCATGTCAGTTACAATACGCATTTGGGTTTCAAAATGGTCTAGCATATACAGTGAAGGGCACAACCGGGTAGGGAGCAATAAGTCTTAAGACAATTTTTTGCAAGCTCTTGAGCGGGTGGCTTTCTTTTCACCGTTGGAGCTTTCAGCCTTGTCCGAACCACAGGCTGTGCTTGCAATGTCTTCCGGTACCTCTTCAAGGCCAACTTTTCTTTTCAGCTGAGCTTTACGCAAAAAACCCTCGAGAGGGCTATTGTCACCAATTTCTTGCTCATCTTCTATGTTGTCATTCTTCAAAGTTTCCCCTGAGCCACTACCATCTGTCTGCTGAGAAGCTTCTGCTTTGTCAGTTGCAGCAGGCATCGCTGGCACACGAGGCACACGAAGAGCCATGACAAAAAAATCATCTTCTTTTTCATCTTCTGAAATCCTGCTCACATCACCGCCTTCCTCCGTTGTTTTCATGCTTTCATTTGGCATCTGCTGGGAGCCCTCATCCACCCCTTCACTCCTTGCTTCCAGCTCAACACCCTTCTCCGTCAAAGGGTTCTCACCTGTATCCAGCTCATCACTCTCCTCAATCGAAAGGTCCTCCATTATAGCATTTCCCTTGCCCTTCGTGTCATGCACACTGCCCACATCACGGAGGGACTGCCCAGGCCTTCAACAAAAAATGAGGATTAAGACTCATATAAGAATGTCATGTATGCTAGAAAATTTTTGATATGCTGTGACTATGTGTGCGGCCTGGCATACATTGGCATCCATTATGCGGACAAGCCCAGTATGCTAATTCGAATTTTTGAGTATGCTAACTAGCATATCCAATATGCTAGTTTGCATCTGGAGATGGTAGCTTAGTTACTAGATTTTCCATTATGACAAACTTACTCTAGTCTGTACACTGAGCACAAGTATGCTAATTAGCATACAAGATATGCTAATTAGCATACTGGGTGTACTAATGAGCATACTGGGTATGCTAATTAGCATATTGGATATGCTAATTAGCATACTGGGTATACTAATGAGCATACTGGATATGCTAATTAGCATACTGGGACTGTATGCTATTTAGTATTCCCAGTAAGCTAATTAGCATACCCAGTATGCTATTTAGCATATCCAATATGCTAACAAGCATATTCCCAGTAAGCTAATTAGCATACCCAGTATGCTATTTAGCATATCCAATATGCTAACAAGCATATCCAGTATGCTAATCAGCATACTCATTATGTGAATCAGCATACCCAATATGCTAATGAGCATTCCCACTATGCTAATTAGCATACCCAGTATGCTAATCAGCATACCCAGTACGCTAATCAGTATACCCACTATGCTAATCAGCATATACAGTTTGCTAGTTAGCATTTGGATATGGTAGTTAACTTACTAGATATGCTAATATGCCAAACTTACTCTAATCTGTTCACTAAGCACAGGGTATGCTAATTAGCATATTGGTTCTGCTAATTAGCATATCCAGTTAGCAGACTCAATATTCTCACAGGGTATGCTAATTAGCATACCCAATATGCTAATTAGCATATCTAGTATGCTAATTAGAATATCTTGTGTTCTAATTAGCATACTGGGTATGCTAATCAGCATACCCAATATGCTAATCAACATATCCAGTTAACACACTAAATATTCTAATTAACACACTGGGTATGCTAATTAGCACACCCTGTACAATCTTACCAGATGTTGGTATGATTGGATGTCTTTGCCCTGTGCGTTTCCAACACCATTCTTGTGGTATCCTTTGCTGGCAGGTCACAGCTCTACATTTTGTCGACAAGGAGCATGCAGCTACAAAGCAGAGAAAGTGGTAGCTATGCCCACAGGGCATCTTGACCGTGGTGGATATTCCCTTTACTTCAAGTGGCAAACTGCAGCCACTGCACGGGTTGATCATCGTCCCATCACATACCCCTTCTATACTTTCTATAAAAGTGCCCATAGCCATATTACACAGGGAAGTGGGAATGGAGGAGCCTTGTAGAATCTTTCTCATGTGCATTAGGAGCTGCAGTTGACCTTCACATGCATTCACTTTTGCTTCCATAACCTCCACATTAATCTGCACACCAAAAAAAAGAGGAGCATGGTAAGTACATAGGTTTGTTGTGCACATATTCCAATCATACGGTAGAAGCATAAAAGTCATGCACTTACACGCTGACAAGTTGAGTCAGCAGCAAGAGTGTCGTCATTGTCAGGAAATGCCAAACCTTCCAATGTCTCTTTAAATGTCTCTATTTTTACTTTATACTCTATTTCCCTCTTTGCATCCACGCCGTCGCTCTGTAGTAACCTCTGTAATTCATTTTCAGCGTCGTGAAGCTTTTGTCTCATAGCAAGCACAATTAGGGTGACCCTAGCATTGCTTGCTTGGACAACCCTTGCAGCTTCAAAGTCAGATTTTGCAGTTAGAAGATGTTTTTTAGCATCTTGCAGTTGTTTGCTGAGAATTTCAGAGGCAGCCTTTACGTGCTGCAAATTCTCAACGCCAAGAAATGACAGGCTTTCAGCCTGCTGGTGAGTGCTGTGGCGAGAGATGGGTGTCTCCTTGGTATCCTCCTTCATTTCAACTTGCGCCTCCTCGATGTTTAGACATACATTGCGCATCCTCCACTTTTCGACATGGGCCTCGTATTAACCTTTCTCTCGGAGGTCCTGCAAATGCTGGACAGCGAATTCAGCCCAATTGAATTGCATGGCTGAGCTACTTGCAATTGCCCCCGGGCTGAATTATTTTACAAACCCCTTGGCAAATGCAGAGTTGATCTCCATGTTTGTTGGGGGCTTCTGGTACACCTTGTAATGCAGCTGCATCACCTGGTCGAACATATCAGTACGCAAACAACTGCATTTAATGCGATAGGGACTACGATTCTTTGACTCTCTGAAAACACTGAACCACTCCACATCACTGATCTGATCCCACCTCACTAGTTTGGGGTTGGCACCAGCCAGGGAGAGGCCATGAATATCATTGAACTCTTCTGCTATAATACAGAACTTGCTCTGTACTGGGATTGTAAACTTTGGAGCTTTCCATCGGCCTGCACACCCCCAATGTCACAAGATTAGCAGTAGGAAAGTGTAGTATTGAGCACTTCCTTCCAATTTCAAGGTTCAAATAAAACACTGGTTTGTGCTTCTTGAGCCAGACTTCGACTTGAGCGATTGTATTTCAAGTGACTATTCACAAGATGTCCTACTGCTAAAGCCGACATCAAGGGACAACTCTCTAGCCAAGACAGCACGAGCTACTATCCTCGCAAATCATAATGAGGGAGAGAGAGAGAGAGAGAGAGAGAGAGAGAGAGAGAGAGAGAGAGAGAGAGAGAGAGAGAGAGAGAGAGAGAGAGAGAGAGAGAGAGAGAGAGAGAGAGAGAGTACCTGAGTCATCCTTCCCCTTTGTATGCAAGGTCTTTGCCATTGGGGATGCTGGGGAATCAGAGAGCTTCACCCTTTTTCGGGGCGGAGAAGAAGCAACAGAAAGTTCAGGGGTCGACTTTGTTTTTGGTTCTCTCTTACCTCTGGCCCGTGCGCCCCTCTTACCTCTGGCCCCTGCGTCCCGCTTCTCTCCATGCATAATGATTGCCCCACTCCGCTTCTCTCCACGCATTTTGACTGCCCCACTCCCCTCAGAGTAACACTGCGTAAATGGTTAGGAAAGTGGATTCAGGGTGGTCTCCCTATTTTGAAATATTCGATGGATTCCCACACGTTTGAAGAGTTACACTCTCATTATGCTTACAAGATATGCTTGTTGCCACATGATAACTAGCATAAAAAGCATGACAAGTTAACATGCTTATACCCATACATGAACCAGCCCAATCTGAGCCCAAAAAAGCATGTAAGTCTGGCGGCAATGATCCCCCCTTGGGATAAAACAAGCCAAGATGTAAAGTGCCACTAAGTTAGCCGAAAATCCTCTTGAGAGCCTGCCAATGCTTAGACCCTGGGCTATGCATAAATCTGCTGACTTGTGAGACTGCAAACTGAATATCCGGCCTCGTGTTGCATACATATATGAGGCAGCCATAATCAGTTTGATAAAGAGTGACATCAGCAGGATCGTCAGCATCATGTAGACTTAACTTCAAACCTGTTTCCATGGGAGTGGCAATAGGTTTGCAATCCTCAAGTCCAAACTTCCATAGCAATGTCTATATGTAACTTTTCTGACACAAGGCAATACCACCATCACACTGCTTAAACTGTATACCCAAGTAATGATGCAACAGCCCCAAATCTTTCATCTTGAAAGTAGCATTCAAATCAGCCTTAAATTCAGCAATATGTCTCTCATTTGGTCCAGTGATCAGCAAATCATCGACATAAAGAACCACAATGAGAAGTACATCACCCTCACGCTTTACTGCATACAATGTGCTTTCTATTGGACTGTTACGAAAGCCTCGTTTAACCAAATGAGTGTCAGCTTTCTCATACCAAGCATGAGGAGATTGCTTCAACCCATACAAAGCCTTCTTACATTTGCACACTTTGTCCTCTTGTCCTTTTATGACAAAACGACGAGGCTGCGTTACATAAACTTCCTCAAATATGTCACCATTCAAGAAAGTAGTAACAATATCTGATTGATGTACATCCCAACCAAAATGAGCTTCCAATGCACATAGAAAACGCACAGTAGTCATACGCCAAGTGGGAGCAAAAGTCTCTTCATAATCAATGCCTTTTTGCTGTGCATAACTCTTTGCAACAAGTCGAGCCTTATGGCGATCGATCTCACCATCCGGCTTGCATTTCAACTTGTAAACCCACTTTGTACCAATGGCCTTTTTGCCAGGAGGGAAATCACATAAAGTCCATGCGTCATTTTCTATAAGTGCATCATATTCTGATTGCATGGCAGCCATCCAATTTTTTGAATTCTGTGCTTCATCAAAAGACAGAGGCTCCTCAACATCATGTAAGCTACACACAGCCAAAGCATAACAATCTGATGCATAAGATGCAGGGCGAGAGCCTGAGCGAGTACGACTAGACAAAGGTGCATCCAATTTACTGTCACGCAAAGTGTGCACCAGCCATTTTGCCATACCTCTAGCCTGCTCATTATCAGACCTTTCCTCATCAAGTACATCATGTACTTCTGCATCAGTAATAGGCTGATCTAGAATATTTTCAGAAACCCCCATAGGCTGTACATTTGCCTCATTGAAACTTACATTCGTATTTCCACCATTGAAAAGAGGCAACAAAGTGTTATAAATATCCTATGAGCTTACATTACTGTCTCTAGTACATGACAGCAAGGGCTGAACAGAATCTTCCACAAACACTACATCCCAAGAAACTAGAATACGTTTTGTTTGTGGATGATACAACCTGTAACCTTTGCTTTCAGCACTATAACCACCAAAAATACATTTGACAGCCTTATCATCCAATTTTCTATGCTACACTTGTGGCACCAAAGCATATGCCAAACAACCAAAAACACGCATGTGCTCAATAGAAGGCTTTCTATCATGCCATGCTTCATATGGAGTGATAGACTGCAAAGATTTCGTAGGACACCTGTTAAGTACATAAGTGGCACACATGATGGCCTCAAGCCAAAAAGAATGCGGCAAAGCTTGACTTTTGACCATGCATCGTGCCATTTCCATCAGTGACCTGTTTTTCCTCTCAGCAACACCATTTTGCTCAGGTGTTTAAGGCACTGTACATTGGTGTTTTATCCCATGACTAGCCAGAAATGCATTAAATTCATGAGACATATACTCCCCCCCTTGATCGGAACGGAGGGTGCCCACAGTACATTTTGAGACATTTTCAGCCATAGCCAGAAATTGTTTGAAGCACATAAAAACTTCGGACATCACTTTAAGCGGAAATACCCATGCATTCCTAGAGTAATCATCAATGAAAGTCACAAAGTACAGGTAATTGGCCAAGGATGAAGTTTGCATGGGCCCACAAACATCACTATGCACAAGCTGCAACCTGCATTTGGCCCGAGCTGAACCATCCTTTGGAAACTTAGAACGCTGCAATTTACCCAAAATACAGCCTTCACAAACATGTTTGACAGGTGCTTCAAGAGGCGGCAAAGAAGCAACCATATCAGATTTCTGCAAACGCAACAAACTGGCAAAATTCAGATGACCAAAACGTGCATGCCAAAGTTTTGCATCTGAAATAGCCCTTGAATCTACAAGAGCATTTGCAAAATTTTGTCCACACTTGTCATACAAAGTGAGCTTATACAGCCCACATCACAAAAGGCCAGATGCAACAATTTCATCACCAAAACTGAGATCATGAACCATACATCTGTCATCCACAAATTTGACTACAAGTCCAAGTCTAGCAAGTGCGGATACAGACAAGAGATTCTTCTCGATCCCAGGTACATAAAGTGCATCAACAAGTGTGAAGGAACTACCATTTGCAGCAGTAAGCACAATCTTTCCAACTCCCTGAACTGGATAAGAGGCATTGTTGGCACAAGTGAATGAATTCCCATGAGGGACAGACTGGAGAGAGGTAAAGAATTCACGATGTGAGGTAATGTGCTTTATAGCACCATTGTCGAAATACCACACATGTGAATCCACAGCAACTGACAAGCATGCATCATGGACAACAGGATTGTAAGTGCACCATTAGGAAAAGTTTGGACTCAAAAATGGGCCTTGTAAGAATTGTTGATGTGGCATAGCTTTCAAAAAGTGGGGATCGGTAATTTTTTTTGCAAATAAGATCCAAACTTGTCAGAGGTTGGATATTTAGAATCTACTCTTCAAATGGTATCTATTGATATATAGCATACATGTATCGGACATTGCCTTCGTGTAGATCTAGAAAAAGGTGATTTTAGATTACCGTAACGGTAACAAAACCTGGCTGATTGAAAAAAAATGGCATAACTTTCATAGAAGTCATCCAAACTTTTCGGACCTTGGCTCTTTAGAATCCATTTTTCAAGAACTTTCCAATGATAGGTCATATCATGGGGTTCTAAGCAATATTTAGAGGGGTCTACCGGATTGCTTTCTTTTGTACAACTTTGATGATGTGGCACTCTTAAAAGGCCCAAAAATGAGTTCAAAATTTTCCTAATGTCTGCGCTAAAATACCATTCTGCATCAACCTCAGCATTACAATCTCCTTTCACAAAAGACTCAACAATGGCTGCATTTGTAGTGGAACCAGCATTTGCATTGGAACCACCCTCTTTCTTCTTAGCCTCTTTGGCCTTCAACTTAGGACAGGACTTGATCAAGTGTCATTAGCTTTACAATAATGGCAACGAATCTTCTTTTTGCCCTTATCACCAAAATTTCCATAAGAATTGCTGTCAGCAGAAGCATTAGGAATAGAATTTTTGCCACTTGCAACAGAACCATAAGAAGTGGCTGCATTACTGTTACCACCCTTTCTTTGAGAAGCAATAAAAGCCTGTTCAACTGCACGTTGTCTAGTCTTGTTTTTTATGGAGAGTGACTCTTGCAACAGCAATGTGCATAATGCATCAAACTTGACAACTTCAGGATTTCCTTGGGTCATAAGTCTCCAAGTACTAGCAAAAGTTTGGTAAGAATCTGGTAAGGCATCAAGAACAGTCTGCACAAGGGAACTGTCTGAAATGACTTCTCCTGCAGAAATAAGTTACTCATTGATATCCTTGACACTAGCAAGGAAAGTGTCCATATCATCTTCCTCATGCATAATCTTCGACTCCAGCTCTTTACGCAGCAAAGAAACTTTAGCCTCATTGCGGATTGCATAAAGACCTGCTAGAATATCCCAAGCTTGTTTTGCAGATTTTGTTGAACAGATGTGAGGAACAATGGTGCGCTTCACAGACAATGCAATCAATGCATGAGCCTGTGCATCCTTTACATCCCAACGAGCTTGTTCTGCCATAGGAAAAACAACTCTAACAGCAGAAATCCTTGCAGCAAGACCTGCAACATCCTCAACATCGCCCACATCCTCAGAACCAGGACGTACATCAATGCCCTGCACAATGTTCTAGATGCCCTTTGACACAAGAACATGTTGCATCATATAAGCCCACATAGGGTAGTTGTCCCCATCCAACTAATCCTCAGCAGAAAACATCTTGAACACATCTGTGTTGTTGTTGTCAGCCATGGTAAATGCTACACGTGATGTGAAAACTGCCCGAAAATAGTAGAAATGGAGTGGGAAAAACACGTGTTATATAGCACAAACCTTAGAAGACTGTAAGGCACTTGTTATGCAGAAAACGACACTAATAGAAATTCTGCACAAAATGATGAAATAGTCTGTGTAGTATTGCCTGTAGTGGAAACGGAGGCCGAAATGAGCCCAAATCAAAAATCTGCGAATGCTCGCCAAAGCTCACTGAAATCGGAGAAAGTGAGCAGGCGTGTACTGGAGCAATTGGTGACTAAGCCCGGGAGGACGCAACCTGCTCTGATACCAATTGTTGGAATTAGGGTTGCAGAGGAACACACACAGCTTGGAGAAGACGAAGGAAGCTCAAGGCACACAATGGAGAGTGTATTACTTAGTGTGCAATGGAAAGATGGATAGCCCTAGAGTGATGGGGGTATATACCATGCACGGGGGAAAAAACCTCTTGAAGAGGGAAAAAATGCCTCGGCGGGTAACACCTATGTGTCAGATTGTACTGAAACTTGGCACACAACTTCCCCTTGGTCTTCTGATGCTAGCTATGTGGTTTTTGTATGATTTGGACTTGTTTAGGTCAGGCAAAAGTCAACTCGCAGGTCTGTTTTAGGGTTTTCACCTTGAACAATTTTTGGCTCTTTTCACCCACTTTTTGAACTTTTTTGACAAAATTTCCTTGGGGACTTTTGTTCACAATGGTCTCTACTATAGGCTGGAAACGTTTCTATCCAAAAATTTCTCAAGGGTACATGGATCGCAATGCATGTTCCATCACTTTTGGATCTGAAAGTTTGGTGTGCTAATAGCTTGTGATATTTGTAGACTGCTCACCAAGAATTTTTGGATTTGGATCAATTTTGCCCTACCAAATTTGACTTCTACAGTCTGCTGCGAGAGTTTTGACAATGTTCTATTCTTGGCTCTTTTGACCACTTTTCACAACTTTTTTGCATTTGGTTCTTTTGGGAAAAGTGTTTGTCTATGTCTCAACTACTTACTACTCAAATCTCAACCAAAAATATTTTCAAAATTTTTTCATGAGGTACATGGATCGCGATCCATGTTTGATCACATTTTGACATGAAACTTGGTGAGCTTGTAGTCCATGTTATGGTAATACTCTTCCCCAAATCTTTTTGAATTTTGCAAACTTTTTCCTAGTCAAAAGTGAGTTTTTATGTCTGCCCTGCGGTTTTTGACTAGTTTCTGTATTTGGCTATTTTGATCAATTTTTTTCAATTTTTTGCTATAGTCCCTTTTGGCAAAGTTGTTTCAAATGATATCAGGGATGTACTTGTCAAATATCAACCCCAAATGTCAAAAAGGTACATGGATCGCGATCCATGTTTGGCAGCATTTTTTCATGAATTTTGTTCTGCAGGTTCTCTATCCCCTGTAGAAGCCAAATCTCACCCCTTTTTGAATTTGGATCTCAAAATCTCAAGATTTTCCCAATTTTGTGTCTCTGCAATGTCTGCTTTGCTGTTTTTGCCCTAACACCCAATTCTGATGTGATTTTTGAGTTTTTCTTTCAAGCAAACTTGATCAGAGCAATTTCCCACTGATGCTCATTGTAACTGGTCACTTTTCACCAAAAATGGTTTTTTTGGGGTACATGGATCGCGATCCATGTTCCTCCACAGACTCTTGCCAAACTTGCCAGATTGATTCTAGAGAGTATGTTGATGCCTTTGATCCAAAAATTTTGAATTTGGATCACTTTTGAGGTCTCTACCATCAGATTTTCAGAATTCCAGAGTTATGGTCATTTCCGCCAAAATATGGTTTTCACCCTTTTTCCCTTCAATCTTTTAGCCCAAATTTGATGGTGGTAGTTCTTAAATACCCTACGCCTAAGTACTAAAATGAAACATGAAACAAAAACAAACACAACGGTAAAAAATAAAGTCGAAACGGAAAACGGACAGCACTCTGAAAGTAATGAGAAAATGGACGAATGAAATGCTTTTGGCTATCTCGCTCACAACCCTCTTTACTTCTCAAGAATAGATCTAGCAAGTCCTCGACTTCTAGACTCTACCAAGCACTAAACCTCGTGTCTAGCTGCTTCACTGCTAGAGTGTAAATGGAATGGAAAGACAAATCAACGCTCTAAATACGCACTAGGTAACTCACCATCTAAGGATCATATCTCCGACAGCGGCGCCCATGTTAGCGGGTCACCGAAACGAACGTCTGCAACATAGCTTTCTAGCACTAACATACTGTCAATACTTAGGGAAAGTGACTCGGATGGGGCACAGCGACTCTATGAGATCGTCAATCTCACGAAGTGAACCTTAACAAGCAAACACACTAGATCAACAAGCAAACAAGCACTCAATGATCAGGGAAATCTACCTATGTCCTTTCTCACAGCTGTAGGTCATCACGTCATTTTGGCACTCGAACGGACTCGAAATGCAACGAAAATTTAGGAGGAGGTCTAGGACACCTAGGGGCACTATCCTAGCAAGTCTGGTGGCAATCTAACAAGGTACCAAAATTACGATCCATCATGAAAAAGTTCCTCAGATCAGTTTAGAAAGGTCGTCCTATGGTCTAAGAACACTCTCCTATGGTCAAAACGACAATAAACAATGAATTAAGCACTCAAATCTGCATTTAGAGCTCACAGACACGTAGTCGCGAACCTGAACAAAACTGAAAATGCTTACACTTGAATTAAAGAGCAAAGAAAGAGGAACACAATGCAAGTTTTGGAAATGAAATCTGATTACCCACAATTGTTAGAAAAGCTGATTACAAGTTGGAGCAGCTTCATATCTTGAGCGTACGTTTTTTGAGCTCCCTCTTCTTCTAAAGATAAGCCTCCTTTCACATTAAGGTTATTGACCTTTATGCCTAGGGATTTCTAAATGACTAGTGGCCGGTTTACATGGACCTTTACAAATATCATTACAACATTACAACTCAGGGAATTGATCCATTACTCTGGAATCAAGATTAACACAGAGTATCACTACACTAGCTCGAACAAAAAAATAGACTACAAGTGTGGTGTCCGGCTATGTGTCCGACCAGTTGGGCGCCCGTTTGATTTATCCTCAAACAGTTTAACAACAAGAAAAATATAAAAAAATCAGTTTTAATGTTATTGATTTGCTTAATAGAAACTTAGAGCTTTAAACAAAAAGTGTTTTCATCTTTTGGAGCTGATTTTTTTAATCCACTTTGTGTGAAGTATATCTTACACTGAGAGGTAAATTAAGTAAGGTAGTTAATGATTACTTGCATTGTGTAGAGGAGACTCACACTTGAAAGTGATTCAATAAACATAAATTTAGCAATTATTTGCTTTGTGTTGAACTATGTTCACACTTAGAAGTAACTTAAGTTAGATAGTTACAGTGAGGCGTTACTTGTTGTGTGTTGAACTATGTTCACAACTGGAAGTAACTTAGGTTAGATTTATCTAATGATTTTTTGTCATGTGTAGAGTAGTACTCACACTACAGACAATCTAGGTAGATTAAATAATAATATCTCTCTTTGTGTAGAGGTATTCTCACACCAAGAAGAGATTTATAGAAGTAGTGAAATTTGATTGCTTACCATGCGTAGCCTCACACTTGGAGGTAATCTATATAGGTTTTCTAAAAATAACTTGCTATGTGTAGAGTTTACTCACACTTGGAAGTTATTGAGATAGATTAAGCGATTTATTTATCATGATTCAGGTGTAAAGTGAGAGCTCACACTTGAAAAAAATCTAGTTTTGGTATTTATTAATTAAAGAGGTTAAAAACGTTGATAAATAAGGTAATGTAAATGGTATGAGAGTTTGATTTTAGATGTGTATTTAGTAATTAGTTCTGCTTGAGTTTGCAGATCTTAAGAAGATGGTGAAAGGATATGAGTGGAACTACGTAGACGAATTGGCCAATTTTAAGACTACATCAAAGTTGAAGTGTAAGACTTGCAGCCATAAATTTATTAAAAATGCGCACAGGATAAAAGAACATGTGTTCAAAATTCCTGAAAACATTTTAGCTTGTAGTAATCCCCCAAGAGGTATTGAAGAAAAATTTTCCAAGTGGGTGCTTAAGGCAAAGAGAGCACTTATTGAAGGCAAAAAAAAGCGGAGGTCCCAAAATGATGGCTCCATCTATGGCTAGGGACATCGAGATGACACTTGAGAATGATCAAAACCCTCCCTCTACCCTTGCTTCAGGTTAAGGAGGGCGTCATTCATCCTTTGTTGGGGATTGTAGCTCTAATCCTTTCGAAAGCTCTGCTAACATAAGCCGAAGTGAAGCATGGGCTGGAGGAGAACCTGCATCAAGTAGTCCTATTTTGCCTCAAGAATTTGGTAAACAATGGCTGCTTGAACTCCATCTTAAGTGGACGCAAGCATTTGTTGCATGTGGAATTTCTTTTAATGTCATTCAAAATCCTATCTTCAAAGATGCTTTAATGAGCACGACGAAGAAGGATTTTGTGGTACCTGATTATAATAAGATGCGCACAAAATACTTTGATAAAGTGAAAACTACATCAAAAAATCTTATAAAGCGCACAACTCTTGATTATGTGCCACAGTATGGATGCACAATTGCTGTAGATGGTTGGACAAATTGTTAGAAGAAACCATTGATTGATGTGATGTTGATTTGTCCAAGAGGTTCCATCTTTCTTGAGGCGATTGATACATCCTTGAAAGAGAAAACTAGTGGATATCTTGCTGGTGTGTATGAGCGTTCAATCAGAAGGACCTACAATGGGTAGGAGGACCTAAACATGTGACCTCCATTGTCACGGATAATGCATCTAACTACAAAGCAACTGGAAAAGCAATTGAAGCAAAGTATCCAAAGCTAAATTTTATAAGAGAGCATTCATTTTATTATGCTTTGTTCAGAACAAAGTCCCCCACCAAAAATTTACAAATTTTTTGTGTGACCCGTTTTGCAATAGCATATTACGTTCTGTCAACACTGCAACAGGTTAAAGCGGCCCTTGTTGAAACAGTGGCAGATAGAAGATGGGACATTTGGCTTGATAAACATCCCAAGTATGAACCTGTTGCAGCCAAATGCTATCAGCTTGTAAACTCTCCTCTTTTTTGGACAAATGCAGACAAAATTGTTTCAGTCACAGAACCCTTCACTCATTTGATATGATTAGTGGACAAAGAAGCCTCTATCTTTGGACGGGTTTACTAGTACATGCATGAAGCCACACGCAAGTTAAAAGACTTTACATATTATGCAGGAAATGAGAAAGCTATGTTGATGTCGTTTGTCAAAAGACGATGGGAGTAGCTGCATACTCCTTTGCATGGAGCAGGTTTTGTTTTAGATCCTAAGTTCCAGATGCACGAGCAATCTTCAAACAATGAAGTGATCAGTGATTTCAAGAAAGTGTGTGCTCAACTACTAGGCAATGTGGATGGATAGGTTGGATACACATTGAAGACGACATATACTAGCAGAGAAGAAATGTTTGGCGATCCTTGGCATATAGATTCTATCAAGACGATGAGCACACCAGTTTGGTGGAAAGAGTACGATGGAGAAAAAGTGGAACTTCAACATGTGGCTGTGAGAGTATTGTCTATTGTTGCTTTGAGTGGTAGCTATGAAAAAAATTGGTCTTCGTTTGCTTTCATGCATACTAAAAAACAAAATTGATTAAGTCCTAAACGAGCTGCAGATTTGGTTTACGTATTTTGTAGCATGTGACTTATGCACAAGCCAACGAAGTTAGCCACACGTGCCATAGAAGAAAGCTTTGGGCGCTTTCAGACACACGAAACAATTGCAATTGAGCTCAACTCCGATGATGAATTGGAATGGAACTCGGAAGATATTGATCCAAAATGTTCAGATGTTGAAGAAATTGATGACATGGTGCCTCTGATTGAGGGGACGGAGGAGCTATAAAGATTGTATTGTATTCTATATCAATTTGGATGTGCGAAAGTTATGTGGAGTTTAGCTTCAAAATCTCTCTCTCTCTCTCTCTCTCTCTCTCTCTCTCTCTCTCTCTCTCTCTCTCTCTCTCTCTTTCTCAATATGATAGCCAACATTATGGCCTCCATTCAAAAAAAAGGCTTAAATCCCATATCTTAGGTCTATCTAAGGGTTTAGGGGATTTTCCACTAGTAAGATGTTTATTTACATTTCACAAAAATTGGCACTTGAGAACCTCAGTGGGCTTTGGAATACATGCAGTCAAGCATCTAAGAATATGTGAGAGACTATATATATCAAATGCCTTGGTGAATGGAGGAGGATTTGTGCTGATATTTTCAGGGGTAGTCCATGGATAATCTCGTTCAAATTGAGCTTTGCATTGAGGGGTGAGATTTGGTAGCTTGGGAAATGTTGCAGACGTGCTTGATGGTGTGCTTTGCCCCTAGTCCACAATGCCAACATACACTCCTCACTTGCCAAAATGAAGTAGAATATTTCTAGTGTGTAGATCATTCTAAATGAATTCATGACTATGCACGAATTTAATCGTCTGCAAAAGAGCATTACAGATTGGCAAAATGTTATCTGTGAACTGTTGTACAGTTTCAGATGTGTGTTGGAACTCTTTGATTGCAGGCTTGCTTCCATCATGATGACATGCCTAAACCCACTTCTCAAGATGACCTCCATTCCAAAGCTTGAAGATCAGCATAGAACTTTTGCTATACCAAACAGGAGCAAGAGACAATATTATGCCACAATGCTGAATGGTTGTAGCAATTGCCTCCTCTAGCACGATCTATAATGTCGGCTTGCTTCCTATTTGGTCTTTGTAGATCTTTGTTGCAATGACATGATCTTTGAAGAGAGGATGAGCCACTGATACTTGTTTCACATTTGCAAAACGTTCCTCACCTAATTGGGGTGCTTACAAGTGAAAGATGGAATGCTCTCCAAGTAAGTGTAGGACAAGAGGACCTATCATATCATCCAGGTGTACAGCTAAGGGTTGATCACCTGATGGAGGGGGTACATCCACTTCTATCCTAAGACGTTTTTAAGAGCTTCAATCTTATCTTGCTCTTCAATTCTGAATGTAGCTGTGCTACAAGCTGCATTCACTCTTTGATTCCAGGTTTGGTTTTGATTTTTGGATGAACCATACTTTCAAAACTTCTAGTGACCTGACCCAATAATTGCTTTACTGTGTCATGCATCAGTCCATTAGTGTGCAGATCTGGGTTAAACAAAATTGGGAATGCACTACATAGCTTCAGCTCTAACATAGTTCCACAAGTTCAATCACAAAATCATCAAACTTTTCCTATAGTGGATCAAATGCTCGTCACAAATGATCGTTTGAAGCTCCATAGAGAGACAAACTTAGAGCATCACTAATGATTTTGCGATGCTGACGTGTTAACTTTGTCTCTACCATGAATGAAGCCTAAAAATACATGAAGCAAATATAAGTAAGGTAAATCTAGAATAGACAAAAAATTGACATATATGATTGTAAATAATTCTAAAAAAATATATATCATGGACAATAATAACCTCCCGTAATGAAAGATTGAAACATTTCATTCACCATAATAACAACAATAATGAAAAACTTTAAAATGAAAGACCTGCAAACTCTCTCTACAATGTGACACTAAGGTCATCAACAACTAGAGACGAAGAATCCATTAAATCCAATCAACCAAAAGTGCGCACGATGGTCAAAGCATTCAGGATTGAAGGATGTAGAATATATATCTTCTTCTTGCTGTGTGACATGGTGGTCAACAGCAACCAAAAATGAAGAATCCATAAATCCAATCTCCTTGCAGTGCAACATAGAATATATATCTTCTTCTTGCTGTGTGACACTAAGGTCAACAACAACCAAGAACGATGGATTTAAAAAGTCTGAACCTCTCCCTACAGTGTGACACGATGCTTAGCAACAACCAGAGACGAGGAATCTAAATCCTAAACCCCTCCCTGTAGTGCAACACAGTGGTCCGCAACAACCAGAGACGAAGAATCTATTAAATCAAATCTCCTTGCAATGCAATGTGATGGTCAGCAACAACCAAAGACAATGGAGTTGATAACCCTAAACCCCTCCCTACAGTGCGACACGATGGTCAGCAACAATCAAAGACGAGGAATCTATTAAATCCAATCTCCTTGCACTGCGATGTGATGGTCATCAACAACCAAAGATGATGGATTTAATAATCCTAAACCCCTCCCTGTAGTGCAACACGGTGGTCAGCAGCAACGAGAGACAAGGAATCTATTTTTAAATCCGATCTTCCAATAGTGTTACGCAATGGTTAGCAACAACTAGAAAGAAAAATGTAAGCTAACTAACTCCTCCCTGCAGTGCATCTCCGTGGTCAGCAACAACGAGGGACAGAAAGTCTAATTGAACAACCTAAGCTACTCCTTGCAGTGCGACACGGAGGTCAGCAACAGTCAAGGACAAAGCGTCTAAAGTCGAACCCTCCTTGCAGTGTGTCACGAGGATCAACATAGTCAAGGACTTTCAAACCAAATGGCCATATCGTGTAGCAATAACAACCCCATGGCGTAATTAAAGTTGTCTTTGCTCGGTCTTTAAGAGCAATCGCCTGAAAAACCATCACACACACTGTACCTCTCATAACCTGCCACTAAATCCAAGATCTTCTCAATGAACGGAAGAGGATATGGGTTCTTCTTAGTGGCGACATTTAAGGGCTTAAAATCTACAGAAATCCTCTACTTTCCATCCTTCATTGGGCTGCCTACTACTGCACTCACCCATTCCGTGGTCTCGAATGGGACTATGAACCCTGCCTTCAATAACTTTTTCACCTCTTCTCGCAAGGCTTCCATCTGCTCTTGACCCATCCTTCTTAGTCTTTCTTGCACTGTCTTAGCACCTTCTTTCAGATCTATATGCATCTCTTCTCCTTTGAACCCTCTAATCTCTTCATATGAAGTAATGGACAAATCAAGAAAACTAGCCAGCATGTACAAATATATCTCCTTCTCCATAGCTGAGAGGTCTCCACTAATCATTTGTGTCATCAATTCTTGCTTCTTTGACACTTCAACCTTGGTTTGAATCAGCCCTTCAATCACTTCATAAGGCCCTTCACTTTCATCTTTAATCTCATTTGAAAATGTAATTAAACTAGACTTCTGGATTTCTTTGTCCATGAAAAGAAATGCAACATCAACATCCTCATCGCTGCTGGTAGTACTATCACTGTCCTCATCTATCACTGTGGAATAGTCTTCATCACTAGACTCATCCTCATCTTCATAAATCTCTTCAAATACTTTCCATGTGTCCATATTATATAGCTTCTTGGCACCTGTATTTCCATAGAGGCTAATCATACCACGTCATCAATCTTTAACATCTCTCATTGCACGTAACCATGGTCTACCCAGTATAATAGGATATGCTCCCAACCCCGCTGACATCACATGAAAATCAACCACCATCTTTACATCATACGCCTCCACTTCTAAGCTCTTTACAACACCCAGACATTTTACTTTTTTTGATGGTTTTCCAATCTCATCCGAAAGCCTAACACCTCAGTCACTCTAAGACCCATCTTCTCAACGTATGAGTGTGTTATGACACATATTTGGGCTCCGCCATCAACATAACCTTGTCCCATATTTTTTCTTTTGTGCCACACATCTACTACTGGGCAAATGTCTAGTAGCTCATCCATCACCAACACCTTCATTGAACCTCTCTCTAGTTCTTTCTCCATTCGGTTAACCATCCTCTTCCACCAACGCTTTAGCTTAGGCACCATCTCTATAAGTTGCCCAAAAGTAACATCTACTTTCCTGCTTGTCAGATCCTCCTGCAAGTTATAGCTTAATTTTCCATCCCCTAGTGGAAAATTTGAAACATGAAACTTGCGATGAGCCCTTCTTTTCCTCTTGGCCTTGACATTTTCACCTTCATAGCTCTTTCCCTTCTTCTTGCTAGGACTTGGGGCATTTCTTCCTTCCTTATCCTGTGTGGTTCTCTTCCCAATAGGCATCACCAATGTATCCTCCAGCTTTGCTGCCTTCTCCAAGGTGATCACACTTATCAATTTTTTCTTTCCCTTTTCCTCTTGGGTTAATCCACTCATTTCTTCTTCTCCCTTAATTTCAATGCCATAATCATTTGACCTAGTTAGCACCTGTCTTGGTAATGGATACATGTCTCCCCCCATCCTTGGTGGCTTATCACATTGCGGGCTGATGTGGCCCAACTCTCCACAATTATAACACGTGGGCGTCTGCCTCCAAACTCTACCATTGCTTTGTCCAACACCATTCATGGGTCTTTCTTCACCTCCTGGCTGATTTGCAAACCTCCCCCGAATTCGATTATTTCCCACATTACCTAGCATGTTTAGGTTGAGATTCTTCATTAATTCTACCACTTGCCTCATGTCTTGCCTTAGCCCATCATCTTGCACTGCTGTAGTGACCACTACTGGCATAACTTGAGAAGTAATGGAAACCACTGGTTCATGAGATCAACCCCTGGCATACGACCTTCCAAAGAATCCATAGACTAAAACCCAAACCTCCTGGGCAAAGACTCTACTCCTAGCTGACTCATTCTTCTCAGCTTTCACTCTTTGTTCCTTGCTACCTCTAGTGTATCTTCATATGTCCTAGGCTTCTTTAGCTCCACTCTCCAACGTATATTCTCCCAAAGACCAGCCGAGAACCTGTCCTTGTTCATCATGTCAGGTGGGGGTACCTGTGGTGCTAAGGCCTTGCACATCCGCTCCCATGCCAGTGAAAACTTACATATATACGCATCTACTGGCTCACCTTCTCTTTGCACCAAACCCTATACTCCTTGCTAAACTTTGTCAGGATCTTCTGTCTTTACAAACTCCACTTCCAATCCATGCCTCGGATTGTCCCAACTTAACATCACAGGTGGATCAACCGCACGCAACTCCTCTTCAAGTGCTTTGGACCAAACTCGTGCATCACTCTTCAAACAAATTTAAAGAAGATGTAACATCGGTGCAGGATCGTGAATCTGGTTGCTAATGCAAGCAACCTCCATATTTTCCAAAAATCCTTCCACATCTTCATCACTTCTTCCATGAAATTCCAGATAAGAGAAAGCCATGGCTACCCAAGTTTCAATGCTTTGAGAACCCCTTCTACCACACCTGCAAGAACCCAAACTTTTTAATGACTCAATCCCCAAAAACTTCAATGGAACTTGTCTTTAGATAAGGACAAACACATGCACATCATATGAGTTTTCATAGTTAATCATCGGAATTATGACACGCAAAGGGGATTCTAGTATCTCTCTTAATCTTCTTGGCCCAAACATAAAGACTACGCCCTGTTGGAAAGAAATCTTCCTAGAAACATGAATACTTATCTGGATTATTTGTGTTAAATGAAAAGGAGCCAATTGAGGTCCATCTTGCCAACCATGCAGCTCCCAAGAAGTCACACCTCACTTATCCTTTGATTTTGCTAGAATTTGTGCAGTATAACAGCATAAATGGCTCAGAAGACCAAAAAACCAGCCATCACAACTTGGAAAAATTTTGGCAGAGTTTCCCCAAAAGTAGAGCAGTGAGAACCCATAATATAGACTATATATGTATGCATAACTTTCCAACAATAGAACCCGAGCATCAAGTACAAATCACTAGTACATAGCCTATGGAGCGAGGTCACAAAAAGGGTGCTCCAGCCACCTGTATCACTGAAAGGATCTCACATTTGAGAATCCCTTAGCTCAATAAAACCTCATGCTATTGACCCTCTCACCGAAGCTTATGCAAATCTTGTATAGTCAAGTATCATAACTAACTATCTTCCAGACCAAGTCTGAGAAATGGCCGAGACTGCCGAATAAAACCAACTATGTCTCCACAAAGGCGTACAATGGTAGTATCCACAAGAAAGGTACAATACAAGACAATGCTCTCAAACAGGCACCAAATGATGCATACCCACGATAACTGCAAGTGACTTCCACTTGCCAGTATATCACTCTACTCCAGCTACCTGTACCTGTGTGACTCACTTGTACCTGTACCTATAACCTGTAATCTATAATTTGTAACCTGTAATCCCGAAGATGAAGGTACTCGAAGAAGATTCTCCGTGGGGGAGCCAAAAGAATGTGTGCGGAATGGAAACACACATAATGCCTCTATAATCACTTGACACACACTCTTGGGATAATACACACACACACTATGGGGCACCACTCGCTTACACAACCCATTTGCTGGCCAAAACAGGGAACACACCAATGGAGTGAAAGGAGAGAGGTATCCATTTGCCCATTTAGCACAGACACACACGCACACACACACACCCAAAAAACTCATCTCAAAAGATAAAGATTTTTGATTTCTAGATGCAATTGAGCTTGGGCCAACACCAATGGGGCAAATAGCTCACACAATATGGATGAAATATGCCAAAAACAATCACAAATTGGAGTAGAGACTTCGCTCACAAGAGAAACTTACACAGACAAAACAACAGAAAAAAGTGAGGAATCTAGAATAATGGATAGCACCATTGCGTCTAGAGTGGCGAAAAACCCAGTCTACAATATCAAAGCACTCAAATCCGACCTTGGATGAGCAGTTTATGGCCAAAACGAGCTCCAAAAACAGTAAAAATTGAGTAGCGAATGTTCCTCCTCCTTTCTTCACGTTTTTCTCGTCTTCTCTTAGGTTTTTTAGTGTCCACACTTCACTTTATCATTTGGGCACCTTTGATCTTTTGATTGACTTCAAACGGACCGCAAACAGGCCAAAAAGTGGCCACGTAGTGCATTTTGTTACCTTTTTGCATCATCCGCACACCTGGCACTCAACTTTTTCCAATAATGCATCCCACAATCATGTGAAGTGGCCCCAAAATACAGTCCTAATGATGAAGTTTTAGCATAATTATCACAAGAAAACACCCACGTTGTGTCCGTAATTATCCATGTGCAAGTCTTGATCCCATTCAGTCTCCTCATGCCACTAGATGCCATCTGACGCACCTGCTTGCCTCATGTCGTCGGCTCACGGATAGCTTCCTCGAGAAGTTTTACGTGCTACCAACTCCTCATTATTATAAAAAAACACACTGCTACTGGTGATAATAAAAATCATTGTACTATGTACACGCAGTCCTACTACCTGTACACATGTGGGGCCCACGCAACCACCTGCCTATAGAAAATGGGCAATCCTTTATTTGATGCACCATGCATGCGTATGTACATGCGCAATCACTTCTTCCAAAAAACTCCAAACATCGTAGCACCAAAGGTGCCATCATATGTAAGGAAAGAGATGTTCTTTCCTCCCTCTTTGAAATTTTTGAGCTTGGACGACCTCATCCATGCGGCATAGAATTTCCTATGGCCTCTTCTTTTTGGTGGTTCGAAAGCTGCACCATCACTTTCTTCAGAAGAGGAAGAATTTGAGGAGGATGGAGAAGAGGGTGACCTATTTCTCGCCTTTTATTTCCCTTGTTCCTCCTTGATTGCACCAACACTTTCTTCATAAGAGGAAGAGGATGAAGAAGATGGAGAAGAGGGTGATCTCTTTCTTGCCTTTTTCTTCTCTTGTTTTCTGTTGTACCTCATAGAATTATGGTATGAAGAAGTGTGCAATGGTCTTCAAAATTTTGGGGGACGTTGGAGAGCATTTTTCCCACCGTCTTCGTGTGGAGCCATCTCCGTCGAGGTGGCAAGAGACTCACTTCTTTCGCATTCTTTCGGGGGGGCTCTACCATTGAAACTTGAGTTCTCCTTTTGGAAGGAGATGAGTCATCAAGTAGTAGATTTTTTAGCACTTTGTATGGATCCTCTTCTTCTTCCCTTATCAGAGAGAGGCCTCTTTTGGAAGTCTCACAAGGAGGCTTCCTAAGTACTATTTCTTCTTGGTGGGGAGTTTGGAGAATCCCATGAGCGCATAGCTGCCATTGCACCTCACTTTAGAGGGATGGATTGCCCATGGTTTGTTGAAGCCTATTAACAAGGTAATTAACAAGCATATAAAGGGAATCATTAGTAGCCTATTCAATTAGCAAAATCAAAGCTATCAAAAATAATTTCAGTCTCTTTACTATTGTCATCCATTCTACCAACTTTTAGGTGTAAAATGTTTAAGCGTACTTTGGCAATGAAAATGGAATCTTTAAGCACCAAGCTCACACTTGTAAAACACAACATCAATTCCCTCACGGTCTCAGACCCAAGAACTCACACACCTTTGTATTCTTACAAGAATGAAGTATGTCTCCTCACATAATCACGCATAATAGCTTAGCATAGCTTAGTAATTTAAATGCTCATGTTGGCATCCTATTGGCCCCTACAAAGCTTAGCCAATGACAATTAAGAAGCATAAATGATAGCGTTGCGACATGTGTCCCCCTTTCCCCTTCTGTGAGAGCTTTAGGTATTTAAATAATTCAATTAATCTCTCATTGGACCCCTTAGTCTTCTGGCCAATAGGAATCAGGCAAGACATCGCGCTGTTGAATGCTCATTGGACCCCTTGGGAGACTATCCAATAGTCTTCTAGAGAGCTTAATTTCTACTGGTTCTTTTATCAAGTGTCTTTAAATGAATTAAACTAAATTTAATCTAGCCTGATTCTCATTGGTTCACCTCTATGGCCATCCAATAGGATTTGAATGCACTTTGGGGGCATCTGGGCTAGGAAGCTCACATGTGTCCACTATGCTCTTTGTGTAAAGGGAGCTTGCAAGAGTGTGTGCGTGTTTCTCTCCCAGCCCCTACATAAAAGGCTCGCCCCCTCCTAGATAGGGATGTGTCAAGACTTTTGAGTCTTCCCACAAGCATCCATTTTACCCTAAGACTCGACCATTCAAGATTACCTTTGAATTTTGGAACCTTAGCAATTTGGAAGTCTTAATGGGCTGAACCTTAGGGTCTTTGAAGCCCATTGACACACATTGCTCTTTTGCAGATGCCCCCCTCTTTGGATCCCTATTTTCCCTTCTTTGGATCCTAACTGTGACCGGTCTGCCCAGCCTAACCAATATTAAGCTTTTTCTCCCGTGGTACTTCCCCATATTAATGATCAATTTAATCATGAGAAAATCATTTAGGAGAATTAGATATTAGTTATTATGACAGTCAATATCCTTGCTTCTCTCTGCATAAGTGGCTGCTTTCGTGTTACTGAACCAAGCCGAGGTTGATAAAGGCAAGGCTCTCATACAGATGTTGGGAGATGAGGCTATGGTGGTGATAGCCGGTTTTCAGAAATCAAGAAAAAAAAGAAGAAAAAAGGTCTATCTCTCCTCTACCTGAAGCATGGCAACACCATCGGAGGGCTCGACAATTCCCCAGTCAAGCGATGGTCCATGAATGGTGCATTTTTAACCCTTATCTAGAGATCTTGAGTAGTCCTGCTAAAGGTGGACCCACTGACGGGAGCAAAGCGAGACACGGACCCCGACGGCCTCTAAAATGCCGGGAGTCAATGGCATGCCTCATCCGGTCATGGTAAAGCAAACAGGGGGCACCACCTAGCTTTGAGCGGACAACGGTGATGTGAACACCGCAAACTTACACACACACACACACACTGAGAGAGAGAGAGAGAGAGAGAGAGAGAGAGAGAGAGAGAGAGAGAGAGAGAGAGAGAGAGAGAGAGAGAGAGAGAGAGAGAGAGAGAGAGAGAGAGAGAGAGAGAGAGAGAGAGAGAGATCGACAAATGATGAAAACCCTCAGGGGAGTGAGGGAGAATTACTTCTTGCAATATTCACAATGACCTTCCTTCTGGCGAGGTGGCACACTGTGGTGATAGAGAGGTAGGGAGAAGAGATGGTGAATCTACTTGGTGCGTTCTCTAAAGACGATTCGATGACATGAAACTTGCTACCAAAGATGTGTATGTGTGTGTGCATCGACCATTGGAGTCGACAGGTGTACATATCTCCCTTCACATGGTGCAATTCCCAAAACAAACCATCACACAAGTCCCCTCCCCGTGATGCCAATAGTGTCAATCCCTCCCACTAAAACTTTACCAAGTGCGGACCTCTCGTGAGCTGCCCCCCCCCCCCTGATAGTGACCTCTCAGTGCCCTTTTATAGGTGTTGGCTGCTTGGATTAGGGTAATCTCGGTTTCATTAGGGTAAGCTAGTCGGGGAGACAAAGCAAGGCGGTGGGCCCGGTGTGGTTGACCCTTGCTTTGTCTTGGGAGTTATTAAAAAATGAAAACCTCTAGGTGGGCCTTTGTGACCATCACCTAGAGAGAGGGAAATTACAAATTGGGAATTTACAAGGCTTGGGTGAAAACTGAAAAATGCTGATAATAACCTACGATTTACTAAAAATGGTGTCATGGTTGCGTGATGCCGGTGAATGACAGCCTGCTGGTGCTTTGGTGTAGTGCGTACATCTCTTCGGGGTCGGCCGGGGCATGCCTTGGACGCCTTTTTTCTTTTTGTTGTCGATGTTTCGTGGTTTGGGTCGTCCTCCTTTGTTGATGTCCTCGTAGTCATAGAATTCTTCGTCCTCCTTTGTTGATGTCGTCGTAGTCATAGAATTCTTTGTTTTTTTTGTTTGTATTTTTTCTGTGTGTGTGCGTTTCGCGAGTGTGGGTATGTATAGGTGTGCGAGTATATGTGTGTACATATGTGTAATTATATGTATATGTGTGTGTGCATATGCATGCATAGGAACGGGGGGGGGGGGGGGGGTTGTGTATAATGTGTGTGTATATATATATATATATATATATATATATATATATATATATATATATATATATATATATATATATATATATATATATATATATATATATATATATATATATATATATATGTTTTCTTTGGCGATGCTGTGGGCGACCCAGAGGTGGAGGGGAGGGGGGGTGAATGGGGTGAGAGAGAGGGGGTGTCTGCGCTCGGGTGTGTGTGTGTGTGGGTATGTATAAGTGTGCTGTGTGTGCTCGTTATGGGCTGCGGAGGGGAGAGTGCGACAGAGAGCGAGGGGGGACCTGCCTACGCCATGCGCGCACAGAGCACGAGGGAGATACGGGGTGAGTGTTGAAGAGGGGGGGAGGGGGTAGGAGACAAGGGGGGGGGGGGGGGGGGGGGGGGGGGGGGGGGGGGGGGGGGAGGGGGGGGCGTTGAATGGTGTTCACAGCGCCCGCGAGGGCCGGGGAAAGAGAGCGTGCGACAGAGCGGAGCCGCCTGGAATGGGGGGGGAATAGTCGAGAGAGAGAGAGAGAGAGAGAGAGAGAGAGAGAGAGAGAGAGAGAGAGAGAGAGAGAGAGAGAGAGAGAGAGAGAGAAAGAGAGAGAGAGAGAAGAGAGAGAGAGAGAGAGAGAGAGAGAGAGAGAGAGAGAGAGAGAGAGAGAGAGAGAGAGAGAGAGAGAGAGAGAGAGAGAGAGAGAGAGAGAGAGAGAGAGAGAGAGAGAGAGAGAGAGAGAGAGAGAGGTCCCCCCTAAGGCGGGTTCCCACCATGGGAGTAAGAGAGAGGGAGAGCAAGGGGTGAGGTGGTGAGGGGATAAGGGAGGGAGGGTAGAGAATAGAGAGAGAGAGAGAGAGAGAGAGAGAGAGAGAGAGAGAGAGAGAGAGAGAGAGAGAGAGAGAGAGAGAGAGAGAGAGAGAGAGAGAGAGAGAGAGAGAGAGAGAGTGGATAGAGGGAGAGAGAGTGTGGCTTCCCCTAAGTCCCACGGGGCCACTCCTAAGGGAGAGAGAGAGAGAGGAACTTAGACCTAGGTGAAGGTAGGGGAGGGGTAGAATATGAGGTGGTCCGCCATGGTTAGGAAGAAACAAGGGGGCGGATATAAGGTCACTGGAGTGTTGACGAGGGGGGGGGGGGGGGGAAATTGGGGATAGGCGGCCCGTCGGGGCTGAGGTGTGGACGAGCAGAGAGAGAGAGAGAGAGAGAGAGAGAGAGAGAGAGAGAGAGAGAGAGAGAGAGAGAGAGAGAGAGAGAGAGAGAGAGAGAGGGAGAATATTTGAAAGAGAGAGAGGGAGAATATACAATATCTACGGCACCCCGCCGGAGGGTGTGACAGACGCACCAATGTCTTATGCGCCTACCGGGCTGGGTGATGCAACGATAGAGTAGGAGAGAGAGAGAGAGAATATCGATGGAGCAGAGCAGTAGGAGAGAGAGTGATTCATCTTCTGGTGATAATGGAGGGTGTGTGGCCAAACTGGCGGCACCGCGCTAGTGGTTAACCTTGGGGGGGGGGGGGGGGGGGGGGGGGGGTATGGTGAATGGTAAAGATCTTTTTTGTTTTTTTTTTCTCTTTTGGTAATAATCCTTCCCTTACTTAGGGTGTGGTTCTCACGGTCACAGTTTTGAAAACCGACTGTATTAGCCCTCCCATCTGGCTAGAGTCATTCATGCTTCTAGCCCTTCCTCTACATCTTTAGTTGTGGAGTTAGAGGGTTCTCCCTCTTCTGGAATGTCTAGCATGAACTTTGATCAAACCTAAGAAAATACCTTTTCAGCCTCCATCCATTGACTCTAGTCTTGTGAATTCTCCCATCTGCTTCCATCAGCTTATAGCTGCCATTGTCATAGCTTTTTTTGACAATGAATGGTCCTTCCCATCTGGGTTGAAATTTCTTGTACTTCCTGGCGTCAAATCTATTGTCTTATCTTAGCACTAACATACCCTTTTCCAAGCCCTTTTCTTTAAGCCCTTGATTGAAGGTGAGCCGGCATCGTTCTGCCTGCGCTCCATAGTGATTGATTGCTTCTTCCCTATCTAGTTGGAGCCTGTCCAGATCCAGGATGTGGTTTCGGAGATTTACAATTGGGCATTGTATCTGTCTAGCCAAGACTCGTAAGCTGGCTATCTGTACCTCAATGGGTAGAATTGCCTCCTTCCCATAAACTAGATGGAAAGGGGTGAAACCTAGTGATGTTTGGAACGTTGTTCGGTAGGCCCATAGAGCTGCCATGAGATGTTTATCCCAGTCTCCTGTGTGATTGTTCACCTGTTTTGTGATGATTTTTCAAATCATTCCGTTTACTTTTTCTACTAGGCCATTACACTATCGATAGTATGGTGTGGAATATCGGCGTGTGATGCCTAACTTTTTCATTAGTTCTCCCACGAGATTGCCTCTGAAACCTGGTCCCCTATCTAATATTATCTCAAGAGGAGTGCCAAAACGGCAACAGATGGGCTAAAAAATGAACTTTGCTACCTCTTGGGCTGTAATACGGGTGGTGGCTGTTGCTTCTGCCCATCGAGTCATGAAGTCTACATCCACTATAATGTACAGTTTACCTGATTGGGCCCTTGGTAAAGGACCGATTGCATCTATTCCCCATCTCTCAAATGGACCATATGAGATGATAGGAGTTTGTGGCTCATAGGTTAATGTGAGATCACTGGCCACTTGACAAGCCTTTCATGTTTTACACCAATGGTGTACATCCCTATTCAAGCTAGGCCAAGAGTATCCTGCTTGTAGAATCTTCCTACTGGTGATATCTAGAGCAAAATGACCACCACAGACGCCATCATGACAACTTGAAATTACCTCTCTGATCTCACTTGAGGCTCGCACTCGCCTGAGAATTTGATCCTTGCCCTTACAATACAAGTGGTCGTTTACAAGGCGGTATCTTGTAGCCTTCCTTACCAGCCACTGTTTCTGGCCTTTGGTGTGCCCTTCCGGACATTATCCTATATCTAGAAAGTTAATGATATCAGGCATAGCATCACTACCTTGAAAGAGGGGTAGTTTCAATTTGATTGCTCCTACGGGAACGTCCTATATTCTTTCTTTGGCTAGAGCATCTGCCTCCTAATTTTCTGCTCTGGGGACATGAAATAGTTTCACTGCTTCAAACTTCCTTAGAAGATCCTTACCTTGGTGTAGTTGACCAAGTAAAACTTGATTTTTACAAACCCAAGTGCCGTTTATCTCCCTTATCAAAAAGCAAAGCATCGCCAAACACATTTAGGCGCTGAATTCCTTGTGAAATACATTGTTCCAACCCAAGAATTAGAGCTGCATATTCTACTTTGTTGTTGGAGTGAGAGTGTAATAACTGCCCGATGGAGAATACTCTTTCTTGTTGCTCATTGAAAATGACTATGCCAGCTGTAGACTGGTCCACTGCTCTTTTGTATGCTCCATCAAAGAACAGAGAGTGAGCTCTTTCTATCTTAGGACTTTATATCATTGGTGTTTCTTCTTTTGCTTCCGTGTTGACCTTCAGCTTCTTCTCATAATGGCGATAAGAATTCTCGCTAAACTAGCCCTGGTGGAGTTTTCCACTTGCATGGTGTAGTCAAACTCTTGTAATCTAACCAACCATTTAGAGATCCTAGATGAGACATCCATGTGTCGCATTACATATGGGAAAACGTCCTCCATTGTCAGGATTACAAAGGGTCTAGGAAGAAGATAGGATCTCCACTTTGTGGTAGCAAACATTAGTGCAAGAACCATGTGTTCTACTTCGGTAATTCCCTTTTCTGACGGGGTCATGACACGACTAGAGAAGTAAATAGGACACATGAAAAAAGTTTGGGGGTCCTTTTGCATTAGCACGGCTCCAAGTGTATCACTTCCTACACTAGGGTTCACATAGAATGGCTTGTCCCAGTTAGGGGGTGAAATGGTGGGAAGCTTAGCTAGGATTTGCTTCACCTCGGTAAATTGCTACTCATTTTCTTCACTCCATGGGAAGACATCCCTTTGGGTGATTTTTCGTAGAGAGAGGACCACTTGAAATAGCAAGTGAATGAACCTACTTAAGTATCTTACCTTCTGAAGGAAAGAAACCAACTGCTTAACGGTGGTGGGTGAGGACAAAGATACCAGAGCTTGAATCTTGCTAGGGTCAACCTCAATCCCTTTTGCTAAAATTACATGGCCAAGGAGAGTGACTTTGCTGTCACCAATGTGACACTTATCCACGTTGAGTTGGCCACCCAAGGTTTGCATCCTGGTTAAGCCATCGTAGACTTTTCTTCAATGGAGGGCTTGTGAACTATAGATGCAAAAATAATCTATGAAAACCTGTATTGACGTTCCAAAGTAGGGTTAGAAAACAAAGGTCACATAGCACTGAAATGTGGCCGGAGCATTGGTGAGGCCAAAAGGCATCACTCTGTAAGCAAAGCATCCCCAAGGTGTGATGAAGGTTTTCTTCTTCTGGTCTTCTTCCGCAATGCTAATCTGGAAGTATCCTGAGTAACCATCACACACTGTGTATTGCTTGTGACCCGCCACTTCATTGAGAATTTCATCCTGGAATGGGAGGGGAAAGTGATCCCTCTTCGTGGATGCATTGAGAGGTTTATATTCCACATAGACTCTCCACTTGCCATTCTTCTTTGGTGTGACTACTACTAGGGAGACCCATTCTGAGTCTTTGATAGGGTAGATGAAACCTGCCTGTAGCAAACTTCTCACTTATTTAAGTAGTGCCTCTTATTGGATTGCTCCAAGTCTTCTGAGCCTTTGTACCACGGGTTTCCTGCCTTCCTTGAGTTTTATGTGGTGTTGTACTACTATGATTTCTGTGATCTTGTCATAGCCATCAATGAATAGTGTAGTGAAATTACCCAGCATGGAGACATAATCCTTCCTTTCTTCATCGGTTAACTCATTTGAGAGAATCCTTTGTATTTACCTGCATCCTCTAAGGATTGAGTACCTGATGGTTCCTCTTAGTTTGTCGAGGGTGTTTCAGATTGTGTCAATCTTTTCGGATCTTGAAGAATGACCCCCATCACTTCAATGCTACTGTCACTCCTGTCAATGGTCGTTTTCTCTTCTCCTGAGGTAGACTAATAGTCGTTGGTGGACTCATCTTCTGAAACCTCCAAGATCATGTTGCGTTGCTTCCCAGTCCTCATATTATAGAATATGGACTTCCCTTTAGTGTCCTTCATCTGAATCATCCCGGTGCTCCAGTCTTGCTTAGCTTCCATAGCCATGAGCCAGGGTCTCCCAAGAATGATAGGGTGGCCCTCCCCTTTGTGTGGCATGACCAAGATGTCTACCTCCACTTCTGTATTGAATGATTTTACTTTAACCACATTCACAATGCCCATGCATTTCACTCTTACATTCTTTGCCATTTTGGCTCGGCACGGTGCCGGCCTACTCACCTCTAGACCTAGATTGTGCATCATTTTTTCACTCATGATACATATTTGCGTGCCACCATCTATGTAGACATTTGAGATTCGTTGCCCCTTGATGTCAGCATCCATAGTTGGTAGGATGTCGTCGAGATCCCTTCCAGAGATAGCCCCAGCTATCCTTGGTCTTGATTTTGTGGTACTCACCATTTTTGTCTATTGCCTCCTCATTCTTGGTGCAAGGTGGAGCCAAGTTATCTTCGGGCCCTGCATCAACACATCCTAAACTAAGTCATAGGGTTTTTCATACTCACCTAGTGAGAAATCCACGATGTCTATCTTCCGTCGCGGTCTAGCTGCTTGCTTGCTAGACTCGGCCTTCCCTTTTATTTTCTCTTCTCTTTGAGAGACTTTCTCATGCCTGGCATGCTTCACTCCCATAGCATCCACCTCTTCTACTTTTGCTTTCCCTTTGTGCTTCTCTTGAATTGACTCTTTCACCTTTTCCTTCGCTTTAGCCTCCAAGCTAATAACACTCATCGCTTGGTTTACAGCAGGTGGTGGGGGTAGTGGTGGAATAAGAGGTTGCGGTGGTGGTTGTTGTTGTACGGGTGGTCGAAGGATCTGGACCGGTGGGATCGGCCCTGGTTGCCTAGGTGGTGGTGGTCTTGCCCTTGGCGGAGAGATTTGATTCTGTCTCCCCCCTCTATTGAAATTCTTCCTCCTTGGATGTGGGCAGTAGTACATACCATGGCCGTCTTCACCGCAATTATAGCAGTGATACTCTTGGTTCTGCCTTTGTTGTCCTCTTCCTTGTTCTAGATTTCTGACAGGTGCATACCTTTGCTGCACCAGATCCAAGGATAAACTCTCTAGTTGGGTAGTGATGCGACTCAGCAGGTCTTGCTGCTCCTCTGATTCCTCTTGTGGTCGGGCTCTATGATTGGTTGTTGCAGTCACTTGGGTTGGTCGGACCAAGCTTGTTTCCTTTGACTCGTTTACTCTTGCTTGCATGCATAGCTTCTTGTATTTAAGGTGGCCTACTTCTACTACCAACTCATATGTTGCATGAAACCTTCCCTTCACCTTCTCTCTAAGCGGCGACCACATGCCAACAATGAAATGGTCCTTCTTCAGGAAATTTGGTGCTCCTTCGCCTTCCTCCAGTGAGGCAAATCATCTCTCCCATAAATCCACAAACTTGAACTCGTAGGAAGCATACTCTAGCAGACCTCCCTGCTTCAATTTCGTCAGTAGTAGCTGTCATAGCTTCTCCGAGGTTGTGCCTCCACCAAACCTCTTTACAAAGGCAGCCCGTAACACATCCCATGCATTCTTGGTAGCCTGAGACAATGCATTGTACTAGGACTTGGCCTCTACCTTCATTATTAGAGGAAAAACTTGAAGTCGTGAAGCGTTGTCATCTTTGTTGGAAACCACACAAGCAATGTCAAAATCATCCAAAAAGTCGGTGGTGAGATCTTCTCCCTTCTTTCCATTGAACGTGGGGAAAAAACACTTGCCATGGTAGTGACTTAGGAAATTACAAACTTTTTACTTCTTTTTTTATATTTATATTATACTAACAACAGTAGCGGCTCATAGCGGCCTTTTACAGAGTTGGGTGGATAGATTAAAACAAGATAAAGATAGAAACATTAAAGGAATGGTGGTAATCCAATATGGGGAGAATTGTAGGGTTTGGGGAATTAAGGATTTATCCTAGCACCGCCACACTGAATAAGTACACGACCTTCTGTTGGTAGAAGATTTTCCTTTCTACATAGATATTCACATGCATATGTTGTAGGAATCTGAACGGGAATGTTGTCGGTCCGTTTTCCATCATGCACAGAGGGTGGAGTACTTACTTACACTCTTATCGTGCCAGTGTTGATGAGTCGGCATATCCACAGGAGGTCGTCGCCTTTCATGGGCTCTACCTTTCCTTCGTCGCTCCGCACGTACGGGGTGATGGCGACGCATCTAACCACTCCCAACCTTTTGGCTAACAGCAATTGCAGATAATTACCGTAGTTAGCGTGTTCCATGAATCCTACTCCATTCAGCTGCAACTCGTCTCCAGCCCACTGGGTTTCACCCGTGGTGGAGAGCTTCTTCAGGATAAGTTGTACAGGGTGAGGAGGAAGACCCTCTACTTGTCTTCCAAAACAGCGAGAGTAGTAGCTGAACCACTCTTCCTTAGGACATGGGAACCTTCTTATCACTTCTTCTTCAGGATTGTCGAAGTGGACTGGTAGTACTCACATGCGTCGTGCGAATCGGTAGGCGACCTTCCACCGCTTCTCTTCGGATGACTTCCTCTTTGGCAAGCTCGGTACGACCCGGCTCTCTCAGCTTGAAGCACTTGCTTGGCCAGATGCTTCTCCCTTTGGGGTCATGTGTTTCCAGATTGGCTTAACCCTTCCTTACCTTTGGCTCAAGCAGCCCCTTTAGGCCATTTTGGAGTAGAGGTTATAACTTTGATTGTAGTTTCCTTAGGGAAGAGAGGCCTCACTGTTTTCTTTCCTCCTTTGATGTGGATGACTTCTTCGCGGGGAACGTCGATGTACACGATTTGATCCCCTTCGCTACCTTCGTTGCTGGCACTCATTAACAGTGTGTTTTGGTTGACAACAATGATAGAACTTCATAGACCTCCCACCTGATGCTCTCAATTTGTGGTTAG